>NC_141111.1:7451071-7773571 GCF_041138505.1 Cibotium barometz | reverse complement strand
TTTACCTCACTCTCAATAAGAAGTGTGAATGTCATGGACTGGAACAAAAGAAAGAAATTGCAAACCACCCATGGGTACCCAATCTAGGGAAGAGGCATATTGCTTACCATATAGATATGTTTTTTGATCTGCTTTCTTCTTTATGAGAAATTGATGCTGAAAGCTCAAGTCATTCAATTTTTTGATACAACATTTATCACCTCGCTCACCTGTGAGTGAATCTCCTAAAATCGTAAGTGTCTTTCAAGTGACAAATGACAAACTTTATGCCGTGGACTATAAGATTCTTTCACAAGAGACCATCTCTTCCAAAGTGAATGCATCATTTCTTCCAAGCTTCTTGGAGAATGTACTAAACATTTGATCTATTTGATAGTGAGTATGACCAACCAAGAGAAATCCAACTTTGATCTTATCAAAAACTCCCTTATCCACAAGCATGCATAGGTACGCAAGAAATGTCTGATTTTTGTTTTCTCTTGCTGTATTGTCAAGCTGGATATATAGGGTTCTTGGAACGGAGCCTTCCCATGAGGTGAGAATGCGATGAGTTATTGTGATTTATAGATTTGCATCATTATGCATATTTGGATAGTTGAAGAACACCTTAGCTTGGAGCCTTTTGCAATACATGAGACAACCCACAAGATGCATTTGCACAAATGTCTCTTCCTTCACATCTTTTGGAACTCTCATAAAGTGAGGCAAATATGTCTTCTTTTGATCCATACCATCCATAATGAGACCAAGATACTTTTCGGGATTCTTCAAGCACTTTCTTCTATGCTTTTCCAACTTTAATCGTTCTTGCACCTGTTGCTCTCTATGGTGCTTAAGAGCACCATTGATTTGATTTGCATATTAAAACACACAAGTATTATCAATAACACACACCCAAAATGGTTTTAGAGAATGAAACTATACATGTTAAATACACATACCTCGTTCACTTGAAGTTGTTGCCCTTTGCCGTCGGCTCTTGAGGTTTGTACATAAACTACATACCCCCATTCTCACTTTTTTGGGGATCTTCACATTATTAAATAAGTTCTTCCACAATCTACTGAAATGACTATAGCTAGCAAACCGTTCATTGCTCTTTTGCCATCTCCTCCCTGTAGAGTGTGAAAACTTCGAATCTTGTGTAGTTATCCATCAAGTGCTACATATGGGACACTGAAAGATTTGTTTCATCACCAATGACTTCAAAAGAGGAGATAGAGCCATTCTAGGGACTAAATTCTGGGATGTATGAGGAGATTGATGGTTCACGAGGACTGGTACTGCTTGTATTTTGAGCAGACTTCGAGAAACTTGGAGCATAGCTTGACATCGAAATAGGCATCTCGAACTGTGTGCACAATCACAAATCAGAATGGGCCTAAACAGAAGCCTGGTATTGTACTAATACAAATGTCATTTAGGTTTATTTAATTTAGACCCAAAAAAACCCTAACCCTAAACCAAGCCTAAAAATGGGACCCAAAATAAATTTAAATGATGGCCAAGATGTATTTCAATTCAATTTTATTGCAAACACATATTTTTGGAATATGTGTTTCTTTACAGATACATATTTTTGGCAAATACATATTCATTTTTATTTAGGTTTATTTTTGAAAAATTTTTAATCATGGACTTCAAAAAATAATTTAGTTTTATCTGCACTCTATATAATCACACTCTTAACCCTAATCCTCACTTTGCACTGTTCCCAAGTTACTTGCTCCCTCTACTGCCTCTAACATCCTAGCTCCTAGAGTCGTCTTCCAAAATGAAGCAAACCCCTAGCAAGTAAGTGGAATAAAAATATTCTTTTTTGATACTCTTGATTTTTATATCGAGTTCGGATCGAGGTATTTTTCATTTTCTATACAGTTAGAAAATAACAGCACCTTCAAAACTCCAACAAAGCAAGTGAGCAAGTTTTGCTTGCAACATCCAGTGAATGGCAAGCAATTCTGATCCCGGGGATCAGAGTTGCTTGCCAGTCATTGGATGTTGCAAGAAAATCCGATCCCCGAGATCGGATTTGCATGCAAACCTTGCTCACTTGCTCTGTTGGTGTTTTGAATGTCCATTTGCTCACTGAGTTTTGATCCTCGGGATCGAAAACGCCTCCAAGTGTTGCTAGTCCTTCCAAACCCAGGGGTCTCCCACACAAATCCGATCCTCGGGATTAAACAAGGTACCCAAGATGAATGTCTTTCTCCTTGGCATCAAAAAGTCCTACAGATTTGTAGCAAACCTCGAAACTCATGATCCTCCCATGGTATTTCAATCCCCAGGATCGAACATGCTACCAATTATGTGTGATTCATATCCCTGGATAGAAGAAGCCTTGAACATTGTTGTTAAACCTTGCAGACTGAGAAGCATCCCATACAATTTCGATACTGGGGATCGAATAATCATTCGTAGATGCCCTTGTTAGTGGAAATTAAGGAGAAAATATGCAAGTTTTGGTAACTTTTGGCCAGTGTTTTAATGGGTTTAGTCTCTGCAGATCAGTTGTTTTCATTTGCTTCTTTGACTCTTTTTTGGAGTAAAATGCCATTTTTCTATGAAAAGTCGCGTTTTTCTAGTTTTTTTATCTTTTCTTCCAATTCCTTTTGTTCATTGCTTTATTCTTATAAGATATATATATACTTTGACTGTGTTATAGGCCAATGAAACTTAAAATAAAACCTCTCAAGACTAGGAAAGACGATACATACCCTTTGCTATCTTCCCCTGAACCAACACTAGCTAGACCTGCCAAGAATCCTCGAACAGCAAGGACTTCACCACGTACTCAAAGAAGTATTTTTGCTAATGGTCAGCAAGGTCTCTGATGAACATAAGAGGAAGAAGGGCTCGGCAGAGAAGATTGCCACCACAGAGATACAGAATAAGAAGTCCTCGACATCTTCGAGTAAGAAGAGGACAATAGACTCTTCGCCTGGCGGCCCAAAGTCTTTGCCTGGGATGCAGTTATCTTTTGGTATAGTTTCCTCAAACTAGAATGTATTGAGAGAGAACATCAGGTGCACAAAGCTGGTGGATGTGAGAACTTTCATGATCCAGACTAGAAAGCTTCACAGGCCACCTATTGATCCAGAAACAGGAAGGAGACCTTTGGAGGTCAGGCCACCACATCATCTTCATGTCTCAAATTTGAAGGCAAAGATGAAGATCAACCCTTTTGCAAATGTGGTGCCATTTTTTGTCATGGTGGATCCGGCTCAGTGTCCTAAAAAGGGCAGTTTTGAAAAGAACAAGCTAAATACATATGATTATTTTGTTATCGATGGGTGTCACGGTGCAAAAGCTATGAGACAGCTTTGCATTGAGTACCCTGATTCTCCCCATTTCAAATCTACAGAGAGTAAGATTTATGTTGGTCTTACTAAAGAAGAGTCCAACCTTTTGGCCTGGGACCATAATAATGATAATGATTATTGGCAAGGCATGACATTCATACAAAGGATCCGTTTTTTTCATAGTGAATATCCGGATTTTATAAGAAGCAATGACAAAGTCGAGATAGATGAGCGACACCTAGCAATCAAGGAAGCGGACGCGATCATCATCGACGAGATGTCCATGCTAACGAGGATGACTTTCGATCTCATGGTGAGACAAATTGTCAACGTAACTAATGGCACACTGCATGAGCCATTCAGACACAAAATGCTCATACGTTTCGGTGACTTGGCGCAACTACCACCAGTCTACAAGCATCGTGGTGAGGAACTCTATGAACCGTGCCACATCACAACCTCGACACATTGGGTTCAAGCCAAAATGTACTACATGCAGTTCTCGGTGCGTCACGCACACGACACCCCGTTCCTAGCTTTCTTGCACGCCATAAGACTCAAGAAACCCCGTTCCTAGCTTTCTTGCATGCCATAAGACTCAGGAGACCCCCAACAGACGAGATTTTTGAATGTCTTGGTCAGTGCATTGTCGATGAGCAGGGGGCATGCCTCTTCGTGGATGCCGAAACAACCATCATTTGCACACATAGAGTCGACATCTCTACCTACAACGACAAACTTGTCGAGAAATTCAACACCCCCGACTCCATTGTGCATGTTCAAAGTAATGCTGGGAATGAACCAGCTCTCCAGGAGTGGTTGGAGGACAAAAGCTTCAACGAGATAAGCAAAATTTGCAAGGGGGAAAAGGCGATGATAACACAAAACATCGACCTCACAATAGGCGCAGCAAATGGAGCGGTATAGAATAAAGAGCATCAATGCATCTGCCACGGGAGAAATCAACAGAATTGCTGTCATTGTGGACACAACCTCGGTCGTCCTCACGATACGACACTCCAAGCATCAACAAAAGGCAATAAATGGAAAATGGTTCCACAAGTCCACATTCCCGTTGACGCTAGCGTACGTGATCACGGGACACAAGTCACAAGGCACAACTATATCCAACAAAGCACTGCTCATTTTTCATGGAGCGTTTGCCCCGGGCCTGGGATACGTGATGTTGTCTAGAGTGACTAAGAGAACAAAGCTGCACATACTCCATACCCCTCATCCAGACCACTTCACACCAATTCCCCCAGGGTTTGCACAACCAATAACGCAAGCGCTCACGTAAAGGTAATCACTATCGGAGAATGAAAAAGGAAGGGACATGTCGTGAATCACTTACGATAGAGGAGCGGAGAAGAAAAATGGTTGAAGTTTCTTGTCTGCTGCTGCTGTCAAAAACAGGTGCGGCGAATAATAAAGTTTGGGACACCGCGGCAGAAGAAATGGACGCAGATAAGGTACAATCCTCTCTATTTGATCAATTTGTAAGGCTATGATTAAATTTATTCCACTATCGATATTCTGTCCATTGATAATGGTATCGATGTCCTGATCATCCTCATCAACATCACCATCATCCTTAATGGTAGGGTCATTCTCATGATCATGAGAAATGGCACGCTCATCCTCATTATCATGATCATGAGAAATGGCACGCTCATCCTCATTATCATGATCATCTCTTATTTCTTGATCATCGATCACAACATCTTTATTGGCATGTTCGACATCATCTTCATTGCGGCTTGTTACATCCTCCATATGCTCCATATCAGTGGAACGTGGTGCAATAGGGATGACGTACCACCATTTAATGTCATGCACCATTGGTAGATAGATAACCTACTCAAATACACATATTGCAGTAATTAATTAGCATATCAAAAGTCAAGGGGTACGCGAGCTTAGATATATATGTACATGAAACACATTAGTAAAAAAATGCATACTTGCTCACATTGTTGTGGCAATACGAGCCTATCTTTCTTTGTTTGCCAAAACTTTGTAGAGTCAATAGTTACATAGCCACTTGCATGGCGTTTTATCGTTGCATTAGGCCCTTTTTTCACCACGTTCATTTGCCATTTGACATCCAAAACATACACAAAGAAGCGACGAAAGTCAAGCCTAAATATGTCTTGAATTGTGCCACAATAATCATCCATTTTTCCATTAGCTCCCTCAAAGCTACTAATGACACCGCAATCTTGTGTATTCCTCTTTTCATCAATTCTTTGTGTTCGAAAATGCTTGCCTAGCATTGAACATAGTGCACTGGACCAAAATAGAAGCAATATTTGTGTAAGCAATGTGAATAAATATTAAAAGAAAATCACTTACAACTAATGCAAAACATTAGTTCTATGTACCTTTAACATGCATCCTCGTGCATACTCCCATTCTTCCGCCGTGATATGTAGCCCCTCGTCGCTCTCTACTCTCTCCATTTTCTCATGCAACCAATCAACATGGATATCATTCGGAAGTGTTGCTAGATGCTTAGGGTACGCCTTAGAGAGCCATGTTGCCTCCGAAAGAGAGCTCTTTCTACTTGTCTTTTTGTCTTTACATCCTCATATCTTGTAACCCATCTGCTCATCACATTACTATTAAGGATGCAAGTGAAATTGAGATCATCAATCAATGTTCTGTCAATTACTTTACTCTGTCCTTTTCCTTGAGGCACAATAGAGGTCATTCTCAAGTCCTCTTCATTGCTCCATAGTCGTGGAAAAGAGTTGTCCACCTGACCAAGAAATTCTGAAATATATATAAGAGACTCTTGTATCAACCAACCCTCGGCCATGCTTCCTTCGGGCCTTGCACTTTGCCTCACAAAGTCTTTAAAGGTCTTCATGAAGCACTCTAGGAAGAACATCTAACGTGCATGCACAGTGCCACATAAAGCAATTTCGTCCACTAAATGCACAATGAGATGTAGTTGACTTGTGAGAATGGTTCGCGGAAAAGTCTCCTCTACCAAACAAATCACCTCCACTTCCATAACACGTGCATCATCCAACGTGGCTGGATCAATTGCTTTGGAACTAACGTATCTGAAAAATAAATGAATAGTACGTTATACCTCATGCATGTTCATTTTGCAAGGTATAATGAAGGGTGATCTGACATGGGTTTTATATACCTCACAAACTCGCCCATCTTATAAATAAATTTTTTTAAACTCTTATTTGCACAATGGTCGATGCTAGTAGGTAGTATGAACTACGCACATAAAAGCACATGTATATATGGTTTATGGCATTACAAAATTTAATTTCAACGTACAAGACTTGGAAAACACTTACTTGGAGCATCTTGTGCCAATCGAGGGACTTCAACCCATATAGTTGCTCAACGCCTCTTTTCTTAGTGGTTGTAAAGGCTCCCTTCAATGATCTCATGCATCCAGTGGGAGTACGCAAAGTGATGATGGCCTGCTTTACCTACTTCTCCTCTTTCTTTGATATAATCCATAGTGCAGTGAACGTGCCCACCCTCCTCTCATGGCCAAGCTTGATGCATACGTCCTGCGACCCGCAAGTCCTCCCGTACGCTAACATTGTCTCGTTTACCAATAACATGTTCCCAAATACCAGATCCCACATTCTTGAAGATGCATACGTCTTGCGACCCGCAAGTCCTCCCGTACGCTAACATTGTCTCGTTTACCAATAATATGTTCCCAAATACCAGATCCCACATTCTTAAAGATGTGCATAGGATCAAGAAGATGGTTGATCTTAAGATGGGTCCAATATGGTAGCCGAAAAAATGGAGTACCTACACAAGGGATTGCTCTATGTGATCTTTAATCCAATTAGAGACTACACAAAACCTTGTAAAGATGCTCTTGTTCCATATCATCGTCGTCCATACCTTTGGGATCATCCCTAAAAAGATACTGCACCATATCATCAAACACTTTCTCTTCCACAACTTCGTGGGGTGCAGGGCTACTGTCATCCCTTTCCCACCACTCATCTCTGACAATAGATCTCGAAGCTCCAGCATCATCTCGTTGATGCTTTGCGTGCTCTTGCCGTGCGTAGGACACCATGTTAGGGTATGGTACCACATCCTGCTTCAATTAGAGTATATATATTACAAATCTATTAATTTAATTTGGATACCATGAGTCATTCAAGAATACTATCAATTTACATCTACTCACCTCTTAACCTGTTTGATTCCATTCTCCATACATGGAGATGTGATTCAAGGTAATTCGACGCGCTCGTACAATGCATCCTTGACATCGATTACACATACACTTGATCCTTTGTCCCAACCACACATCGCGATTACGATGACGCATTGTCTCATCCTCACCAGAACTGCTTGAGGAGGTTGATGACATCCTATGTACAAAAGAGAAAACACAAAATCATAATCAATTTTTAATGAAAGTATAAAAATCGCATGTATAAACGTGGCTATATCCTAAAAATCACGTGTATAAACACGGCTACATCCTAAAAATAACGTGTATAAATACGGCTAAATCCTAAAAATCGTGTGTATAAACGCGGCTATATCCTGAAAATCGCGTGTATAAACGCGGCTACATCCTAAAAATCACATGTATAAACGCGGCTGATTATTATAAACGCGAAAATACACGTGCGGTTACACGCGAAAATACACGCGCAGTTACACGCGACGACCTATCCATACCTAAAAATAACCCGCCTTCTCCAAATAAATATTTTCAAACTAAAGATTTGCTCTCCTTCGTCGTCGCCTCTTCCAACAGAGCACTAAACCTAAGTGCAAGGAGCAAACAAGGAGCACACACGGGTGAAGGAAACCAGCCAAAAAGAAGACTCACTTTTTCAGAGGTGAGTCAGTTTGTCCTTTGTCCTGTCTGTTTCCTTCCATTTGTTTATACTATTGTCTCTTTCCTTTATGCGTTTGTCTCCGTCCTTCTCCTTCTCTGGCATCTGGTGTGAACGATTGTGATAGTGGACGACAGTGGGCTTTTTATAAGGACGATTTGTCGGATGTCGGTCGCTTTCAAAAACAAAAATTCGCAGGCCGCATGTAGGAACGCGTGTATGTCTGCGTGTATCCTGTTTGCACAGACGTTCACGCGCATATACACGCATTTTTGGATGGGTGTATACACGCAACTGTGTTTCACCCATGCTTGCGATCCACGTTCTTTAGAGAGATGATCCCATCTGCATATGGCTTGTCTTCACAAAATCATATGTGCTAGCTTGCATTTGTGCTTTGATGCAATCATGTATATACTTTTATTTTTGCAGATTCTTTATGGATCCAGGTTCTTCATCCGATCCATTTGTATACGGCACTAAATCATTTTGGGCACCATCCTGGTCCAGTTGAGCTTACAGAGTACATGTATGTCCATCCCCCTCCTAGATTGCCTGGTATCTATATCCCGCCCCCGAGTATCCAGGTCACTCCACTGCCGTCTATGTCTGCGAGTCTGACGAGATGGCATGCAGCTTCTCCTCTTCCACGCCCACCGAGGAGACATACCCCGTCCCAGACACACTCACACACACCCTCCTAGGCACTGTCACGTCAGGGCTCACAGCCACCGTCACGTAGACAATCCCCCAGTCGTGACTCCACCCGCAGCAGTAGGAAGAGTGGGAGTGGAGGATGCGGCGGATGCTTTGGTGGGGGAGCTAGTAGGACACACAGTGAGCGAGGAGATAGAGGGAGAAGAGTTAGAGGAGACAGTGAGGATGAGGAGGAGATGAGAGAGGTGGAGGGAGTGATCTGCTATGATGTGACGGATAGGGGCGGGATAGTGATGGATGCGAGGGTAAAGAGGTAATGGAGTACATGCGTGGGGTAGTATCAAACTTGTATAGAAATTATTTTATTATATTTAAAGATCAAAATAGCCGATTAGTTGGGGAGGTGATAGATGTTGTACATAGTCGGTACCCCAATCCCCCACATGCGACATTCTCGGATGTATGGGGAAGGATGCGAATAAGGGAGATCTTAAGTAATAAAAGATCTCACCTTAAGAAACTCGCGTACGATGATGGGCTAAATGTAGCTACAGGTGGCTATCCTGCCGAGAAACCTGCCACTGCGCACAAACGCGAGTGGAAGGAGGCAAAGAAACGAGCAGAGGGTGGCGTGAAGAGCAGGCAGCATAGAGCAGGCAGCATGTGGAGGCACGACGGATCCAGATGGAGACCATTGGATCTTCGCATTTCGGATCTGGCGGCGTCGAGTCATGGGAGGCAGAGTTCGTAAGTATCTTGCCACTTTATTTGATTGTTTACTTAATTCATTGATTCTATGATTGTTTTAATCTTACAAATTGTGTTGATTATGATACAGCGACGGGTTACGGTGAGGAGGAAGCCCACAGCCCACGATACTGGGTATGCTCGTTGGCATAGCAGATGTGACACGTGGGCCCTCTTCAGAGCCGAGGGACGTATTAGGGACGCGTAGTTTGAGATGGCCATGAGACCATACGGTCGACAGGTACTTGAAAACTCTAAACGAATGATTTTGGTTTATTGAATTACATATATATATACTATATATTACTTGAACAGGCACAAGCTGCTACTGCACCTGCTGATGATCCACCTGCCGCCACTGCAGAGGGTGGACGTGAGCACTACTCATCGGACATTCCGACTGATGTGAACTCATCTGATCATGGAGGGAGCAGCGAGTCATCATCTGGGTCTGAGTAGTACTTAGACTTATAGTATCACATTCCATATTGAGGATATGGTTGTATATATATTTTTGTAACTAAAGCCATAGGCTACTTCGACATATAGACTCCCTTGTATATATGTGTACACATAAAATTTTGATAGTAATATTGAATCGTGAATCGATAGTATTGCATTCATGTCTGTCTTGAATCATGTATTGACAATGTATGCATTCATGTCGTTCTTGTCTTAAATCTTCCTTGTGGATGGTGCAATGCACCAAAAAAAAAATCCAGAGAGTGTTATTGGGTACTGGAATGCTGGAACAGCATTCAGGTACCAAATAGCACTCTCTGGATTTTTTTTGCTCTCTGTTCGCGTGTATAGACGCGTCAACTCTACAAAAAGTCGCGTGTATATACGCGGATAATCTATGAAATGTGCGTGTATAGACGCGTCAAATCTGGAAAAGTCGCATGTATATACGCGGATACTCTGTGAAATACGCGTGTATAAGCGTAGCTAAACTGACAAAACGCGTGTATACACCCTCCTATGAGCGTGTTTAAGCGCAGCTAAATTGACAAAACGTGTGTATACGCCCGTGTATCAGCGCGTTTGACTATTTCTACAGTACACGTGCTTTTACACGCATGTCTGTGGCCGCGATGATACATGCGCTTTTTTCCCACAAGTCATTTTTAGCGGCTAGGAGCGCGGGTATGAGCCCGATCCCGTGTAGTGCTAGTAAGGTGCATACACTCTTTCATGTTAGTAGATTGAAGAAGGTTTTAGGTGCCTATGATAATGTTGCCGACATTGATGTACTTGTAGATCTTATTGAGCCTCTGTCCTTACCTCATGAGGTTGAGCAGATCTTGGATACTCGTGAGAAGAGAACTTGACATTCCGTTAGATGTGAATGTTTGGTTTAGTGGAAGGATAGGCCGGAGGAAGATCTACGTCGGAAAAGTTAAGCACACTTCAAAAGCGCTTTCTGGATTTCATTTTCGAGGACAAAAACTCTCTTTAAGGGGCGGTAATGTTACGACAACGATAATCCCAAGAATGCGGTGAGAGCAAGACCGATAATGGATGGTTGTGTTTGTTAGTCGGGGGTCTGTGTGGGAGTCACCATGGTAGCTAGTATTTCTCATACAAGCTTGAGGTCACATGGTAGCATGTACACAGGGAACTGACTATGTGTGGCTAGTGGCCATATGTGGCCAGGGTGACCAAAATAGCGTGTGGTGGTCAAGATTAGCTTGGAGTACCTATGTGGTGGCGTGGCTGGGTGGTTAGTGTCTATGCTCTCATTTATCCTCTCCTACAAGTGGTCTATCACAGTGTCTATTCATGGGCATGCCTATCTACCTAGTAGTTTGGTCTCCATGTCCCTGTGATGTGGGGGCATTCCACGTTTGAAAGAAGGTCATGATGGCCTACTAATTGGGAGAGGTGAGATCTTATGTAAGAAGAGTGTAGAGAGAGAGAGAGAGTGTACAAATCTATTAATGTTTGTGAAAAGATGAGACCAAAGACACAAGTACAAGATGTGTCTCAATCCTAAAAGGAGGGTAACTAGTAGTGCACCTTTGATATACTACTGCTATTAAATATGTTGCAAAAATGAGAAGACATGTGATGAAAAGATAAACTATTAGAGTACACCAAAACACCCGTACATCACCCCATGTATTAAGTGGAATGAAGGAAGCCTCATGATAGAGATATATGTCTTGGGATGGCCTCGATGATGAGAGCAACCAACTCTAATGAAGTAGGCGGATCTTGTGGTGTTGTCCTTTTCTATAAGATGTATGTGATTTTCTTTTAGTGAGATAGTGTCTTTGGTTCTTTGTATCATCGGGTCCCTAATGGTAGCATGCCTATGGGAGGCCTCAATATGGACCCTTAAGAGTAGGTATGATTGACTCTTAGCAAACAATAAGATGTGTGTCACCAATATTGTAGTGTCTATCCATGGGCATGCTATCTACCTAGTGGTTTGGTATCCATGTCCCTAGTGCAATGTCCCTATGATGTGAGGGCATTCTACGTTTGAAAGGAGGTCATGATGGCCTACTAATTGGGATCTCTTATCTTATGCAAGAAGAGTGCCACAAAGAGAGAGAGAGAGAGACAGAGAGAGAGAGAGAGAGAGAGAGAGAAGGGGAGTGAGTGAGTCATTAGTATAATTTATTATTAATCTTCAATTCAAAGTATTTTATCTAGTATCAACAATAAGTGGTAGTGCTAATAAACAGCATGGTCTTTACCTTGATAAAGGCTTTGTATTTGCTATTGTAGCCATTCTCATGATGTAAAAAGAAAATGGTATGCATTCTTGTGTTTTACAAGACCCACCTTAACCATCATGGTAGGGATTGGGTCACTAGCTTTGACTTAGTCTTGTTGCTAGCTTGCCAAATTCTTAGGTAGTTGTTGAGCATCCATTCTCTTTTTCACTAATATTGAATGCCACGTACGTTTGAAAATTACTTATCACCAATGACTAATCTCTTCTTAGGATATTGGCAAGTTCTTTGCCAATGCAAGCAATAGTATGTTCATTCCTTACACTATGACTAACACTTATTACATGGGGAAGGCCTCCCTCATTGTTGCATCTACAATATACATTCTCCTTGAAACAAAAAAGGCCTTCCATATGGATCGTTAATGTTTGTTTTATTGTTCTTAATCATTGTTTGTTTGACTTGAAACTCCAAATTGCAATATATTATGTGGTCTTCTTTCATCTTTTACATATTTTCTTTCTTCCGAGCTCATTGTTGCTGGAGCATACCAAAGTTGGTGATCTATGGTTGTGGCAATCACCAATCCTTTTTGTTTCCTTTTCTTTATCCCACTAGGATCTAAAATGTAATTTCCATCAATGAAAAAGACAAACCTTTGTACCCTCCACAAACATACAATTTCTTAATTATTGTGTCCTTGTGGCTACCTAAGCTTTAGCCAGATTCCACGCACTTATGTTTTAAAATAAAAAAGGAAGCTTCCTCCACCAAATAGGTCTACCAACACCTTACTATCCTCCATTCATGACCAGCACTTACTTACTTAATGAGCCTAGCATTTTAAAATTGAAAATGAAAGCCCATCCATGCAAAAGCTATGCTAGGACCTTTGCATCCTTCATTAATGCCAACTTGCTCAAATTGCATGGGATAGCATAATGACCTCTTGTTTAGTATAAATTCCTATCCTTTGCTATGATAAACATTTTCTCATGGTAAACCCCCTCTTGTTTTATCTTTAATATGCTTTTGATCTTGGAAACATAACCTTAAGAAACTAAAAAACTTCATGTCCTCCATTCAATAAACATTGCATGCATGATCCAAGTCGGTTCAACAATAACTTCCTAACCTCCTTGTGGTCAATCACCTAATTTTCCATTTTATATATGGTAAATGTTGAACTCCTTCTATGTTTCATCTTTTAGGATGGTAAACATCCCCGTCTCATGAACCACATTTTATTTCATCATCAATGTACTCTCTTTTTTCTTGTTGCACTGGTCAAGGGCCATTGTAATAAGTAATTTACAAATGACATAAAGAAATTGCCATTCACTAAATATCAAATAAAGAATACAAATTCCTAACCAAAAGATGAAGATAGCATGGTGACACATGCAAAAGTGCCATGTTAACATGCAAAATGTGTGTCTATGTGCATATACATTTGTGCAGTGTCTTGTAGGCCCTCTTATGTGTTCAATGTATGTGCTTTCACTTGATGTTAACATATTTTCATCATGAGGTTGTGTTGCTACTATTTGCAACCTTGTCCATTACATCATGCAGGTCCATAAGCTTGATTGCCACTTGTTACTACATAGTAACATGCACACGGAGCCTCATTTTCTTATGGTGGTGAATAGCCTCTTTGTAGCAATGCTATGAGTATAGTTTGTTATACTTTTGTCAAAGTGATATGCCATTATGAATGTCTAATTATACCCTTATATTTTGCACAATTTTCTTGCTCTCACTTATTTCCCTAGTTTTTTCCATGTGCTCCTAATATTGCCTTTTCTTATGAACTACAAACAATAACCATTCATCCACCTTGACTCTTTTATATTTTCTACTACAATGTTTCAATTTTGAGATTATAGACGCATATAATGTAGAGGTTTTTGCTAAATTGTGTGCCTTTTGAAGTTAAAAGATGAGTAGGAATTTCAACCTTAGTGTGACATAGGCAAGGATTGAGGAATGAGCAACATGTCCATTGGGAGAAGTGATGTGCATGTGAAGGTTAAGAATGGAATGCATGGAGCTTGTTATTAGAGATGAATGGGGCATTTTAGAGGGGTATGCCAAATTGTGAGGCTGTTTTTGAAGCGTACAAGATGTTTTTGACATTTTCCATTGTGGGAAAGATGCGCCTTTCTCCTTGTAGTCTTCAATATCATGAGCTTTTGCAGGGGGGAGCTAGGGATAAGGGACGTGAGGGCCGACGGCCCCCAGTTGCACCTAGCTAGGTTGGCAATGCCTCTCTATTGATAGTCCCTTGCCCTTGGTAGATGGGTAGTGCAGTGCCTCTCACAGGACAAGGGACTTCTAAGGCACCACGCCGTGCAACCGAAGCAAAGGACACTTGGCCCCCACGTCCCCTTGCACCTAGCTAGGTGTGCGGTCCCTTCCATGTAGAAGCAAATTGTATCATCTTGTATTTGTTAGCACTTCCTCCCTAGAAGCAGTGGTATAGTGGAGAATTGCTAGGTCTTTTGTGAATTTCCACATTTAATTTTTAGGTAACTTTTTCTTTACAAAATTGCTTTATACATTAGGACCTCAATGGAAGGCTTCTTGGGCCCTTTTATTTGGCAGTTTAAGGGAGTCAAACCTTTTCTCTTAAGAAGAAACGTTTTCTAATTAGAAGCTTCAAAACGGCTACTTTATTCGAATTTGAATTTTGGGAGAAAAATGGAATTTAAAATCTAGCAGATAAAACCATATCATGTAACATTTCTATGGAAAGCTCTTGATGCGTAGATCACGGATCTATAATCTCCGCTCAAAACGGAGGTTGCATGTAGAAGTTATGGAGGTCCGAAAATTGTAAAATTGTCTCCCCCCCTTTTTGGGTAAAAAGTGCACCCTTTGACCACTCTTACACCTCTCTTAAAAACCCAACATTTCAGTCCACATGGCAACCCCCCATTTGGCTATTCCTTAATCACCTTGATTAGGCTTGGGCAAATTAAAGGGCCCAAGAAGACCCCATTCACTTCCTAATGAGTAGCCCTTTTATGTTTGTCGTCCATGATGTTCGCAGTAGTGGTAGTGTTGATTTGTTCAGTAGTTGCACAAGCGATGGCAACCCCTCCCATAGCTGGGGCATTGGTGGCTACATGGTCAGTCTCCCATTGACTTCAATGGGTTCATATGTCAAGTCCCTTTGGAGAAGATACAAGAACAAGATAGAGCTCAAAGAGAAGTCATAGGGGCCATCCACTTGTGTACTGTAGTAGCAATTCAAGATTTGGAGACCATTGGAACTCTAGTGGGTCAGTTTGGAGACCCAGATAAAGTCCATCGTCTTCAACATCGAGTTTGTGAAAGAGCATAAAGATGATGTGGCTCTTAAGCTTACAGTAGACAAAATTGCCTCAAAGAGAGAAGGTTTCGTGAAGGAGCTTGATGATCTAGAGGTGCATGTGGATGGGGTGAGTACAAGAATTAGCAAAGCTAGGGACATTTTTTCTTGCATCAGATTGCTAGGTATATAGATCAAAGCTGGCTCTGCTATAGTTCCTAATGGCAATTTTGAGGGTCAATAACTTTTGCGTAATGTATGTAAATCATTGTTGCGGCAATAAGAAGATCGATTACTGCTTTGACCTTCCAACAACAAACAATTTCAATGAAGGTCCGTGTTTTGTGATGCAACATGGAATTTTTAGAGAGTTTTTGAAGAATTTTAACAACTCTGAATGCATACGCAAATCAAATTATTGAAACACAAAATAGGAAGATATTTGAAGCCATGTAAGAGCCAAAAGAGTTATGAGAAATCGTAATACATATGGAAGCCCAGAGGCAGTTCTAACGATCCGGTTTATATCATTCCATATGTGTCGCCGCTAACAATGAGACAATTTGATTGTCTCTAATAGTTTCATGTAGTTTCAGTGAATATCTTTGGGGTTTCATAGGGATCATAGATTCGCCTTATTCCCTCTCTTTTGATCCCTCTAGCGTTTCATTAAACTCGAGTCCATGAATGTCTTTAAACTGTAGTACACTTTCATAGGTCAGCTACACTACAAGACACTGCTGCCATACATGTGTTCGATACATGCGATAAGTTACAGGCGCGTGTATGGTCGCGCATATATATGAGCAGTATCGGCGGGCGCGTATATACTGGCATCTAAATTTGCATGTATACTGGTTTCAAAAACGTGTGTAAGAGAGCATGTATATACGTGTAAAATCTATTTTTTACACGCAATGATACACGCTTTATTACACACGACACAGAGAGATTTATTAAAAAAAACTCCATTCCTTTTCAAAATTAAAAACCATTTTCTTTAAACCATCTCATAGTACATTACAGTATATATATATCATTACACAGTCCCACTACATGCATTTACAAAATGTAATATATTCAAAAATACATCATGAGATGATAATTAAAAGGCAACATATACAATAGAAATGTCATCAATTTAGAACGATACAGTGATGGATTGGTTAGGGTTCGATCCCATCTTCAATAAGATCCATCCTTGCCAAACGATCAACATCAATATCCATTTGATCAATTTGTAAGGCTATGATTAAATTTATTCCACTATCGATATTCTGTCCATTGATAATGGTACCGATGCCCTGATCATCCTCATCAACATCACCATCATCCTCAATGGTAGGGTCATCCTCATGATCATGAGAAATGGCACCCTCATCCTCATTATCATGATCATCTTCATTGGCATGTTCGACATCATCTTCATTGCGGCTTGCTACATCCTCCATATGCTCCATATCAGTGAATGTATTATACATCACTTTGGAAGGTGGTGCAATAGGGATGACGTACCACCATTTAATGTCATGCACCATTGGCAGATAGATAACCTACTCAAATACACATACCATTTAATGTCATGCACCATTGGCAGTAATTAATTAGCATATCAAAAGTCAAGGGGTACACGAAAAGAGGAGTACATGTACATGAAACACATTAGTAAAAAAATGCATACTTGCTCACATTGTTGTGGCAATACAAGCCTATCTTTCTTTGTTTGCCAAAACTTTGTAGAGTCAATAGTTACATAGCCACTTGCATGGCGTTTTATCGTTGCATTAGGCCCTTTTTCCACCACGTTCATTTGCCATCCAAAATATACACAAAGAAGCCACGAAAGTCAAGCCTAAATATGTCTTGGATTGTGCCACAATAATCATCCATTTTTCCATTGGCTCCCTCAAAGCTACTAATGACACCGCAATCTTGTGTATTCCTCTTTTCATCTATTCTTTGTGTTCGAAAATGCTTGCCTTCACACCATATAGCATTGAACATAGTGCACTGGACCAAAATAGAAGCAATATTTGTGGAAGCAATGTGAATAAATATTAAAAGCAAATCACTTACAACTAATGCAAAACATTAGTTCTATGTACCTTTAACATGCATCCTCGTGCATACTCCCATTCTTCCGACGTGATATGCAGCCCCTCGTCGCTCTCTGCTCTCTCCATTTCCTCATGCAACCAATCAACATGGATATCATTCGAAAGTGTTGCTAGATGCTTAGGGTACGCCTTACGAGAGTCATGTTACCTCCGAAAGAGAGCTCTTTCTGCTTGCCTTTTTGTCTTTGCATCCTCGTATCTTGTAACCCATCTGCTCATCACATCACTATTAAGGATGTAAGTGAAATTGACATCATCAATCAATGTTCCGTCAATTACTTTACTCTGTCCTTTTCCTTGAGGCACAATAGAGGTCATCCTCAAGTCCTCTTCATTGCTCCATAGTCGTGGCAAAGAGCTGTCCACCTGACCAAGAAATTCTGAAATATATACAAGAGACTCTTGTATCAACCAAACCTCGACCATGCTTACTTTAATAATACGTCAAGACTTGCATTGCTCCATCCATAAACTGTTTGTATATTGAGTAGTTCAAGTGAAGCACGTAAAATAGAGAATGTGTACTCTTTAAAAATCGGTGTCGATGAAGCCTTGTAAAGATGCTCTTGTTCCATATCATTGTCATCCATACCTTTGGGATCATCCCTAAAAAGATACCGCACCATATCATCAAATACTTCCTCTTCCACAACTTCGTGGGGTGCAAGGCTATTGTCATCCCTTTCCCACTCATCTCTGACAATAGATCCCGAAGCTCCAGCATCATCTCGTCGATGCTTTGCGTGCTCTCGCCACGCGTAAGGCACCATGTTAGGGTGTGGTACTGCATCCTGCTTCAATTAGAGTATATATATTACAACTCCATTAATTTAGACACCATGAGTCATTTGAATACTATCAATTTACATCTACTCACCTCTAAACCTATTTGATTCCATCCTGCTTCAATTAGAGTATATATATTACAACTCCATTAATTTGGACACCATGAATCATTTGAATACTATCAATTTACATCTACTCACCTCTAAACCTATTTGATTCCATTCTCCATACATGGAGATGTGATTCAAGGTAATTCGACACGCTCGTACAATGCATCCTTGACATCGATTACACATACACTTGATCCTTTGTCCCAACCACACATCGCGATTACGATGACGGATTGTCTCATCCTCACCAGAACTGCTTGAGGAGGTTGATGACATCCTATGTACAAAAGAGCAAACACATAATCAGGATCAGTTCTTAATGAAAGCAAAAAGTCTCTGTATCGCATGTAATCGCGCGTGTATTCTGTGTTAATCGTGTGTAATAGCGCGTTTGTACTGTGGAAACACGCGTGTACTAGTGCGTCTAACTGTCAAAAATCGCATGTGTAAACGTTGCTGTTTATTAATACACGCGCTCCTACACGCGACCATCTTTCTATACCTAACACACAATCCGCCGCCTTCTCCAAAAACCATTTTCAAACTTCATCTCTCCTTTCCTTCGTCACCACCAATCGCCTACCCAAAGCAAAGTGCAAGGAGCAAACACGGGTGAAGGAAACCAGCCAAAAAAGAAGACTCACTTTCTGAGAGGTGAGTCAATTTGTCCTTTGTCCTGTCTCTTTCCTTCCATTTGTTTATGCGATTGTCTCCTTTCCTTAGTCTACGTCCTTCTCTGGTCGTGCTTGCATCCAATTGTTGTGAATGATAGTGACAGTCAGGGCGTTCTTTTAAAGGTAGATTTGTCGGTGGTCTGTCGTTTTCGAAAAAACTTTTTGCGCAGGCTGCGTGTAAGAGCGCGTGTATGCCTGGGTGTAGCTTGTTTGCACAGGGTGTTCACGCACAGATACACGCAAAGCTGGACGGGTTTTTACATGCGAATGTGTTGCGTGTCTTGTTTGTCCAGCTTGCCTATCTTGTTTGTCCAGCTTGCATGTTTGCTCATCCAAAGCATAGAGATTGTCGACTGTGTTTGTCCTGCTTGAGGGTCTTGTTTGTCCAGCTTACGTGTCTTGCTTGTCCAGCTTGCATGTTTGGTCATCCAAAGCATTTTGTTACTACCTACCTACTATGGGCATTAATCATGTAGGAGGATGCATCAGTTTTGTAGCATTTTGTTACTAATTAGGCCGCCTAGCATCGCACATGAGGAATCATCTTGTAAGCAATTTCCAAGCCACTCCATAGCTAGTTGTCAAGCATGTATAGGAACAACCTTGAACAAAATGCTGCATAAAGTTTGTGCTTTCAATCGCCTCTCATAGTAGCTCTTATCGCCATCCCCTTCATGGATCCTTCATGTATATACTTTTATTTTTGTAGATTCTTCATGGATCCAGGTTCTTCATCCGATCCATTTGCATACGCCACTTGGATGATGGAGATGCTAAATCATTTTGGGTGCCATCTTGGTCCAGTTGAGCTTACAGAGTACATGTATGCCCATCCCCCTCCTAGATTCCATGGTATGGTCACCCCGCCCCCGAGTATGCATGTCACTCCACTGTCGTCTATACCTGCGAGTCCGGCGAGACGGCATGCAGCTTCTCCTCTTCCACGCCCACCGAGGAGACATACCCTGTCCTAGACACACTCATGCACACCCTCCCAGGCACCGTCACGTGAGGGCTCACAGCCACCATCACGTGAGGGCTCACAGCCACCATCACGTGCTCCCTCATAGCCACAGTCACGTACACAATTCCCCAGTCGTGAATTTTCTCGCAGTACAGAGGAGAGCAAACACCGCAGTAGGGAGAGTGGGAGTGGAGGATGCAGCGGGTGCTTTGGTGGGGGAGGTAGTAGAGCACGCGGTGAGAGAGGAGATAGAGGGAGGCGAGTTAGAGGAGACAGTGAGGATGAGGAGGAGGTGAGAGAGGTGGTGGGAGTGATTTACTATGATGTGACAGATAGGGGCGGGGTAGTGATGGATGCGAGGGGGAAAGAGGTAATGGAGTACATGCGGGGGGTAGTTTCTAACTTGTACAGAAATTGTTTTATAAAATTTAAAGATCAAAATAGCCAATTAGTTGGGGAGGGGACATCTGAAATATCTCAAAAACTACTACAAAGCTACAAAGTGATTTACGATGTTGATCCTGTGATAGTACTCTAAAGTTGGAAAATTGCATTGTCTTTTCAAATACTTCACTAAAAAGGTGTATGCATGTGTGTATGTGTGCGTGTGCATGTGCATGTGTGCATGAGAGAGAGAGAGAGAGAGAGAAAGAGAGAGAGAGAGAGAGAGAGAGAAAGAGAGAGAGAGAGAGAGAGATTGCAAAAATATTAATTAAGATTTTAATTATTAGTTTTTTCATGTATTATTATTTCAAAAAAAATTGAATATATGTACCTGAGAGTATCTTCTAGAGGACTGCTCATATGGTAATCAATGTTTGATCCATTAAAGGTTATCATAAATGTTTGCACGTACCATGTATACTGAGTGGAAGAACATAATCACATGCATATAAATCAAACCTTTGATGTTTGATGCATTAGAGGTGGTCCAAAACATTTTGCATGTAGAGCATATTGATTGGAAGGAAAAGAAGACATGCACATACATGATAAAATAAATATGAAGTCTCATTTTATATCTTGAAGTCTATATACTTAATCATGACCATAAACCATCCCACTCTTTTTTAATGCAAAAATGATGGATGATAACACCAAGTTTCAAGTGATCGTTGTCCAGCTCGTTTTATCTCAAAGGAAATTTTGGTTTGTTCCTTTTTGCATTGCCCATATCCACGAAAAACTTGAAAGGAAAAAAAAATGGAGGTCACAAAAACTTGCATTTCTTGCAAACATAGTTATAATTTGTTTCAAAGCCTCCAAATTCTATCTCTTGGAGGTTTGTGAAATTATTACATGACCAGCCTAGACCGATTTCTGAAATGTTGAGCCTAGGATGGGCCATGTGTATTGATTTTAGGGTCTTTTTTTAATGGCAAAATGCAAGAATACACTTCATGAAACGGTTAGAAGCCCATGATTTGTTTTTTCGATCATGTTCTTGATTGTGTTCTTGATCTAATTTTCGATCACGTTCTTGATTGTGTTCTTGCTCTGCATTCCGTCCATCCCATTTTGGGTGATTTCATCCCTTAAATGCTCACAATTCCCAGGAGATTCTTAAATATGATCTCTCGATTCCGCCATATCCATTCTTCAATCTTCTTCTTATTTTAAAAATTTTCACAGAAGGCATGCTAGATGTATCCTGCACAGATGCCAAAGAAAAGGCTTCACCAACTACGTTGCATGAGGAGGTGGCAAGCACGCGTGCACCAGGATGGGCTACTGCATGTTGTGAGGAGTCCACTCAAGCACTAGAGCCAAGGCTCGGTACTTGCGATTCGCGATCAAGCTTCACAACAGAATGCAGGCTTCGATGTCTATCCATGACAAAGGTTGAGCATCCACCAGTTCCATTAGAATGTCGAAGAAGGCTCTGCGAAATGGCGCTTTCGAGAATCTTTGCCAGTAAGTAAATAATTTTTGGTAGACAAAAAGACAAAGTAGTCGACATGCAAAGAGTCAACATGACTTGCCATGAAACTCGATTTGTTGTCTAAAAGAGGATCCACGAATCTGGTTTTTGAATGAACGAAACAGAGTCATTGAATTTTTGTCAAGTTGAGTTGCAGGTGATGAAGCTTCTATCAGACGAGTTGATTGAGCAAATAGATTGAAGTCAAACTAGTTTTTTGTTTCAGACTATGGCATAGAAGCAACGATTTAAGGTCGTGAGGTGAATGTCCACACATGGAAGCAGGTGCACTCAAGTCACAAAAATAAGGTTCCAAAGAGAAAGTAAGAAGGTGCCGACGGCACTCCGATCTTCTTCGTTCTCATCATGACCATTTTGTTCAAAAGCAACGGAATTGTGGATTTCTTGAGGCATCGCGCGTATTCATAAATTTACTTTAAAGAATCATGTTCTCCAAGGCGTAGCTGTCCGCATGGAGATCCAAAATACCATGCTAATCTTCCCTATTTTGAGACGAAGAATGATTAGCAGACCCGTATTTGGAGCTGAGGTCATGGGAGGAACATGCAAACAACATGGCAAAAAGCATCTGAATCTGGGTACCAACTTGAGGGGTGGCAATAGGTGAAACAACCAAATTGTGAAATGGATGCACCTTGCTTCATGGTGTGATGCTAGTATAGGCAAACAACATGGCAACGAGCATCCAAAACTGGGTACCATGTGAGTATCATCATGTCTCCATTCCCTCTAAATTCCTTCCATATCTGTAAGAGGGCAAGCTCACCAAAGTTTAGCACCAAAGATTTTGGCTTGAATGTTCTCTTCTTTGTACTTACAAGTGCTTGCAGAGGCAAATGCAAAGCATTCTTGGGAATGTCAATATTGGTGATGGTGCTAAGATACGAGCTTCTGCGCTAGTTCTGAAAGACATTCCACCTTCTGCTATATAAGCTCTATGGGCTGACCTACAAAGCTATGTCTGCCAAACCACATTAAGAATTGTACTTCAATCTAGTGGTCTCTAATTGTGCACTTTTTAGACTGCTTCTTGAATGCCTTGCTCCACAGGTGATTGCCAAGACCAAGGAGGCAAACCCTGCATCAGTGCTTGGTCACATGCAAGCTCAATAGACATGTAGACCAAGAGATTCAAACTTTTTTTCCCTTTCAAACAACTAGATCTTTTAAAGAAGGGCTTTGTAGGTCCCCCAAAATGACTCCTAAGGGATTGCTAAATGAGGCAATTGCAATTCTACAAGATTTGGTGACATCTAGCAGACCATCTTTAACTTGCCTATGCAATGGAGTAAAGGGCAAGCAAGAAACAGTCACCACTAGGAATCTTGTCTATGATTCATACTCGCTTCATACAAGGAAGAGGGGAGAAGTTTGTAGATGCGCACTTCTTGCTAACTTGCATTACATGTTACTATTGGTTCATACCAAGACCCTTGTGAAAGACAGCATAAGAGAGGCATCTATGCATCAGGGGCCATTAATTAACATTAAAATGGATAAACATTTGAAGCAAATTTATGCCTTTTGGTGTATTATTCTAGATTCTGTGGCTTTCTAGAAGTCTATACCTAGCATCCTTGATACTCATTTGTTCATAATCCATGTACAACTATCTCTATTGCTATAAAGTATGTGAGCATGAAATTTCCAAGGTAATGGACTTCTTCCATGCATCAATTTATGGATGTGAAAAATCTATTTTGCATCATATAAGATGTCATGCCATAAAAAATTTTGTAAGAGAGGCAAACTACGACCAGTTTCAAGTCTAGGTTTTCTATAGATGCCTCGTAGCTCCTACAGATATTGTCTCACCAATGAGAAGTTTAAGTAACGTTCTCTATCTGTAGCTTTAGCGTGGAGGGACACAGGTTGAGGAAGAATTTGTGACATGAGAATATTTGCACCCGCACAAACGTTTCCGAGTAGCTTTACCACACGAAGAGCAACATAAGATGTTTGTCTCATGATTCTCTTATCTGATTGGAATGTATCATGTACATATATGCACACATATAGCACAACAATAATGCAAGTTGTTGAATATATTATACCAATATATATTTATTCCCTTGCAATTGAATATCTGAAGATCACTTGTTACAATTCTTACACTCTGAAAGGAACCCTAACATTGATTAATCTTTAAAAATGAACGATTTTGTAATTTTTAGTGCAGATGACATCCCATTGGACCATCTTGGTATGGTTTACACTGGCTTATTGGTTTTGCAATGGTTGTTTTGGTATATGATTCAGAAACAAAAAAAAATTCGAAATGGGAAAACCTTGGCTTTTGAATTCAAACAATGTCGAGTTTCCTGACGGTAAACATGTATCATTGTTCATTTGCCCCAAAGGATGCCTTGTCCTAAGATAGGAGAGTGCACTGGATTACCAACTTGCTATCATGTCTAAAAGTATGGATGAACAGTCTAACCTACCCCACTTACAAGGGCTCCAAAGCAATCAAATTTGTGCCCATAGTTTTATATGCCTATCCATCTACATGTACATACCTACACATGTAAAAGACACATGACAAAAAGGTATGTCATCAACTAGACATTGAGTTATCAATTAATCAATGAAATAGTGTTGGGGTAAAGGCCAATGGCCTAGTTACACACCCCTTTATACATATGTATCATTTATATATAATGTGAGCTTTATCCAGATCTGGGTGATTCAGCACCCACCACATCTCCCTCTCCCTGTGGCTCAGAGCTTGATCCTCCTTTCCCATCAACTGGTATCACAGAGCGAGGTCTTGGAATCGAGAGTGAGGTTATAAGGATGTTTCTTCATCAAGCTGATTGGATACATTAAAACAGCTTTTAGCATTTGCTGTTGTGGAGCTTTTCTTGCTGTGTGTTCTGGATGGCTTTCATGCTGTTCCAAAGATAGGACATGAGCTATGTTGAGTTCTATTGTCAATAACCGTGAGATTTGGAGAGTTTAACGATGTAGAATCTAAAGCTCTGTTGCTATTGTTTTTGGAAAGAGAAGATCTGATTGCTTCAATGATCGAGGAACTGCTGGGCCGAACACGTAGTATTGCGCCTTTGGAGCTGCCATCAGCCTTATCATGCAGTTCTTGTAGTAGCAACACAAGCAGCTACAAATCAGATTTTTCATTCTCCATTTGCTTTATACTCCATTCCTCACATACAAGATTGGAATACCGCGCTCAGTTATCAACAATATTCGCAATCTTGGGGGGTCAAACCCGAGCTCGAGAGGAGCCGACTAAGAATCTTGCAATTAATGGATGAGTTCAACGGAATGGAGTCATCAAACTTATCCGAGGAATAGGCAACCATATACAACAAGATGTTTGAAACAACAACAGGCCTCCATGTTGTATGCGGCACACCTGGGTCAGGGAAAATGTTCATCATAAAGTACATAACCTACAATCACATGCTACATGGGGAGGATTCACACTTCATGAATGGACAACTATTCTTCCAGAATCACTGTGATTGCAATACCTACTACGTTCTCGAATCTCTGTTATAGACACGTGATGCTCGCACGTTGATTGATTGATTTTGATTGATTACTGTTGAATCTTGATTCTACAAGGAGCATTCAAGAAAGGAAAACTGTTGAATCTTGATTCTACGGGGAGCATTCCAATCAGAAAAAATTAACAACTTCAATTGTTGTTGTTGTGGGCAGCCAGGCAAGGCAGCACAAGAGCGTAATCTCCAACATCACGCAGAGTTGTGAACATAATTGCCAATGATGTGAAGATAGACGCAGAATCGAGCTACAGAAATACACAGAGCCAGAAACACAGAGTCTGGAACATGGCATCTAGCAATCCGTAAGCGAAGAAAGCAATTGCCAAAGAGCGCTCTGGATGAGAAGACAGAGTTGCGCAAGGCCATAGTCACACCTCAGAAGCATTGGCAGCATAGTTTTTTTGTGCACTGAATTCATTGTTGGATTCGACACAGAGACACAGAGACACAGAGAGAACGTAATCGCAAATACGATGAATGTTATCTCGCATTTGACACAGAAAGACACACAAAAATCTTTTTTTTTTGTATGTAAACCTTTGTTATTTTCCTATCAAAGGTTGGAATCCATAACTCGAGTGTTATTGGCCAACAAACTTTAGCCCTCTTTTGCAAGGCTCTTTTCACCCTCAGCATAAAGTGATTTTTCAAAAGCCGTTCTCAATCATTTTGTGAGCATATTATTGGGTCGTGAGCCTAGCAATGCAGGCATCAATTTGAATAGAGTTTTGCCAATTTTCGGAGTGCAAAAAGTGGTCTTTTTGAGCCTCTATTGGATGCAAATTTGATGCATTTTGGGCCTTGTTTTGAATGTCATTTGCCTTGACCAGTCCAGTGCAAAGGATGCAAAGGTTATGCTTTTGCTTGAGATGCTTTTGGCACTAGTTCATAGTGCAATCGTGGACATTATTTGTCACCTGTGTTGACTTTTGGAGGCTTCATCAACACTCTCTATTGATCACCCTTGCATTCATACATACAAGCGACGCCTTCTGGCCATTTTCATACCTTTGTCACAGAGCTCGGCTCTCTCTCTATCTAGTAAGTGGTTAAATATGTGCATACCTTTTCTTGCAGGTCTATCACAGTCAGTCTTCTATAGTGATTATGCTGAGACACTGGATGCATTGATACCGGGATTATGCTTGGTTGATGCTATCAATTGGATGCATATTGGTCACTTTATGCCTATGAGTTAGATTGCAATTTGATTCAGTGGGTTGGCATTGTGATTGCCATTTGTTGGCCATTGCAGTTTGTGTTGCTTCTTGGTTGCTTTTACAGCCGTTGTGATGGCAACCGCATTAGAGAATGCGCTCTTTAATATTGAGAAATTGGATGGCACTAATTTCTCCTACTGGAATGAGCAAATATACAATGTGTTGGTGCAAAAGAAGCAAGTGAAACCTGTCAGATACAAAGGGGTTAAGCCCGAGGATATGGATGCCGATAATTGGTAGGAGTTAGATGAGCTTGCACGCTCTACCATTATGCTTACGCTATCCAAATGTGTATACTTCAATGTGAAGGATATTGCAGGTGGTGCCTATGGCAAAAGTTATGCGATCTTTATGAGAAGCAAAGTGCTGCGTCTCAAGTATATTGGCTGAAGAAACTCATTGATATTCGCATGGAAGAGGGGACATCTATGTCCAATCATCTAAATGAGTTCAACGCAATTTTCAGCCAGCTATATGCACAGAAGATTGCATTTGATGACTCAGTGAAAGTAATGTTTCTGCTTGTCACTTTACTTGAAAGTTGGGATACTTTCAGGACTGCCATTAGTAACTCGGCACTTGTAGGTGGTTTGACTTGTGCGAATGTGGAGAGCAGCTTGCTCACAGAAGAGGTAAATAGAAAGAATAATGCTGGCACTAGTTCTAGTGCACTCACAATCAGAGGGGGAAATCTCGTGATAGAGGCAGATCAAGGAGCAAGTCTCGCTCAAAGTGAGATATGGAATGCTATTATTATGGCAAGAAGGGTCACATAAAGAGAGACTGTTTCAAGTGGAAGAAAGACAAAGGCAAAGGCAAAAGCCATGACAGGAAAGATGATGGCAAGAAAGAGGAGAAACCAAAGGTAAGAATCGAGGAGTTGAACACTATCCGCCCGCAGTGATAGTGTGATACTGGAGATGTTTTATATGCCTCCATATTTGATGATGCATTTCTCACAGGTGACGATATGTCACAAGACTAGATCATTGACTCAGGTGCATCCTTTCATGTCACTCCACACAGGGAATGGTTTGCTTCATATGATGCAAGAAGAAAAGGATCTGTCAGATTGGGTAATGATTATGCATGTGACATTGTTGGAGTGGGAGATGTATGCTTATCTCTTGCAAATGGTTCTTCTCTTATGCTTAAGAATGTACGACATGTTCCAGATCTCAAGAAGAGCTTGATTAGCACTGGACAGTTGGATGATTGTGGTTACCATGTGTCTTTTGGCGATCATTCATGGAAGATTAGCAAAGGGTCTCTTGTTGTTGCCAAAGGTTCTAAGTCTGGAACATTGTATTCTTTGCATGTCTCTAGTGTTAAGGATCATGTGATTGCCATGACTGAGCAGCCATCCGTATCATTGTGGCATCGCTGATTTGGGACACATGAGCATGACAGGAATGAAAATTCTATCTGGTTTGCAGTATGTCCCTGTCTTCAAATTATTCAGACTTCAATATGTGTGAGCACTACATGTATGGCAAGCAAACTAGGTCTTCACATAAGAAATCATGCGACAAGAAGAGAACTGAACCATTGGAGTTGGTTCATAGTGATGTATGTGGACCTATCCAACAATGTCATTGGGTGGTGCATCATATTATGTCACTTTCATTGATGATGCTATGCGGAAAGTATGGGTATATCCGATTAAGAAGAAGGATCATGCCTTTGATGAATTCCATAAATTCTTGGCATATGCTGAAAATCAATCAGGAAGGTCCTTGAAGCTTAAGTGCTTGCACACTGACAATGGAGGAGAGTATACTTCTCATGCCTTTCAGAAATTTTGTGAGATGCGTGGTATCAAAAGGGAGATGACTACTCCGAACAATCCTTCTCAAATGTTGGAATTAGGCACAAAAGATAAGTTCGCCCTAGAAGGATGGGCGTATATACAAGCCGGGGGAAAAAACCTCCTAAAGAGGGAAAAAATGCCCCGGCGGTCCTAAGTGTGTTCACACACATCACTGCCTATATATATATGGCAACAAATCCCCCCTGGGAGTGATGGTGTGAACGAGAGCTGGCACTCATGTATAGGGGAGTGCCATGCCCGAAGTAGATCAGTCCACAAAGGGGAGCAAGCCCAAAGCTTTGCGGAAAGCTTCGAACTTCTCACGAGGAAGCGCCTTTGTGAAAAGATCAGCGAGGTTGTCCTGTGTTGGCACATAGGCCAAGCTGATCTCTCCTGCTGAGAATCTCTCCCTGACATAGTGATAATGCACGTCAATGTGCTTTGTGCGAGCATGAAAAACTGGGTTTCTCGCAACTGCCAATGCACTCTGACTGTCAGTGAAGATAGAGGTGGCAGACTTCTGTCCAACACCCAAGTCAGCCATAAGCCGTCTGAGCCACACACACTCAACCGTAGCTGTGAAAGCTGCCCTGTACTCAGCTTCACAACTAGAAGTGGCCACAGTAGGTTGTTTCTTGCTCAACCAAGATATGCATGAGCTACCGAGCATGAAACAAAAACCACTTGTGGACACTCTTGTGTCATAGCAACCAGCCCAATCTGAGTCCGAAAAAGCATGTAAATCTGGTGGCAACGATCCCCCCTTGGGATAAAACAACCCAAGATGTATGGTGCCACTCAAGTAGCAAAAGATGCGTTTAACTGCCTTCCAATGCTGAGACCCTGGGCTATGCATAAACCTGCTCACCTGTGAGACTGCAAACTGAATGTCCGGCCTCGTAATGCATACATAAATAAGGCAACCAACAGCTGTCTGATAGAGTGTGACATCAAAGTGATCTCCAGCATCATGAAGACTCAACTTCAAACCTGTCTCCATTGGAGTAGCAATAGGCTTGCAGTCTTCAAGGCCAAATCTCCACAACAATGTCTCAATATACTTTGTCTGACACAAAGCAATACCTCCATCACACTGCTTAAATTGTATCCCCAAATAATGATGCAAATGCTCCAAATCTGACATCTCAAAAGAGGCATTCAAATTAGCCTTAAAATCAGCAATATGACTCTCATTTGGTCCTGTGAGCAGCATGTCATCGACATAGAGAGTAATGATTAGATGTACACCATCCACACGTTTAACGTACAAAGTGCTTTCTGTTGGACTATTCTGAAACCCATGTGCAGTCAAATATGCATGTATCTTTTCATACCAAGCTCGTGAAGCTTGCTTTAAACCATATAAAGCCTTTTTCAACCTGCACACTTTGTTTTCCTGCCCTCTTTGAACAAAACCACGAGGCTGCGATACATACACCTCCTCATGCAAATCTCCATTCAAGAACGTAGTCTTTATGTCCAGCTGATGTACATTCCAACCATTATGAGCTGCCAATGCACAAATGCTACGAATGGTAGTCATACGACAAGCCTGGAGCAAAGGTCTCATCAAAATCAATGCCCTTTTCTTGAGCATAACCCTTTGCAACAAGTCTAGCCTTATAGCGATCAACACTGCCATCTGGCTTTTGTTTCAACTTAAAAACCCACTTACATCCAATGGCCTTTTTACCAATAGGCAAATCACACAAAGACCATGTACCATTCTTCATTATAGCATCATATTCACTTTGCATTGCAGCCAACCAATTTTCTGAATTTTGTGCCTCATCAAATGAAAGAGGTTCTTCCTCTTCACACATACTAGACACAGCCAAAGCATAACAATCTGATGTATGAGAGGCATGCTGAAAACCTGAACGAGTACGACTAGTCATAGGTGCATCAATCTTACTATCACGCAAGGTTTGCACCAGCCATTTAGGCATACCTCTAGCCTGCTCATTTTCAGCCCTATCCTCATGAATTACATCCTGTAAATCTGCATCAGAAATAGGCTGATCTATGATGTCGTTTGAAATCTGCATAGGCTGAATATTTGCCTCATTAGGACTTACATTTGAATTCCCTCCTGTAAAAAGAGGCAACAATGTATCAAATACATCCCGTGAGCTCACACCGGTCTCTTTGGTACATGATAACAAAGGCTGCACAGCATCTTCCACAAAAACAACATCTCGACTAATCAAGATACGCTTTGACTGCGGATGATACAATCTGTAACCCTTGCTCTCAGCACTATAACCAACAAAAATGCATTTGACAGCCTTATCATCCAATTTTCTGCGTTGTTGCACAAGCACTAAAGCATAGGCCAAGCAACCAAAGACACGCAAGTGACCAATAGAAGGCTTCCTGCCATGCCAAGCTTCATATGGAGTAATAGACTGCAGGGCCTTAGTGGGACACCTGTTGAGTACATATGCAGCACACATGATAGCCTCAAGCCAAAACGCATGTGGCAAAGCTTGGCTCTTGACCATACATCGTGCCATCTCCATAAGTGACCTGTTCTTCCTCTCAGCAACACCATTTTGCTGAGGGGTATACGGAACTATACATTGGTGTTTTATCCCACGACAAGCCAGAAATGCATCAAACTCTTTAGACATGTACTCCCCCCCCTCGATCAGAACGGAGGGTGCCCACAGTACAATTGGATACATTTTCAACCATAAGCATAAACTGTTTGAAGCACAAAAACACTTCGGACTTTGCCTTCAGTGGATATATCCATGCATGCCTTGAGTAATCATCAATGAAAGTCACGAAGTACAAGTGTTTACCAAATGACGGAGTTTGCATAGGCCCACATACATCACTATGTACAAGCTACAATTTGCGAGTGGCCCGCACAGAACCATCCTTTGGAAATGCAGAACGCTGCATTTTGCCCAAAATACAGCCTTCACAAACATGTTTCAATGGTGCCTTAAGAGAAGGCAATGAAGCAACCATATCAAATTTCTGCAAACGCAGCAAACTAGCAAAGTTCAGATGACCAAAACGAGCATGCCATAGTTTCGCATCTGAAACTGCCTTTTCATCAGAAACTGCATTTGTTGAATCTTCCACACACTTGTCATAAGAATTGAGCCTATACAGCCCACGAAACAAGGTGCCAGATACTATAATCGTATCACCAGAAGTCAAATCATGAACAGTACATCTATCATCCACAAATTTGACTACAAGTCCAAGTCTAGCAAGTGCAGAGACAGACAATAGATTCTTCTTTATCCCTGGCACATACAAAGCATCTAAAAGTGTGAAAGTGCTGCCATTTGCAGCAGTAAGCATAATTTTACCAATGCCCTTCACTGGGTAAGAAGCATTATTGGCACATGTGATAGTAGAGTCAACAGAAACTGCCAAACATGCATCATGTACAGATGGGTCATACTGGCAATACACGCTAAATGCCCATTCTGTATCCTACACAACATTTGCAGAATCTGCATTTGTAGAAGCATCCGCTATTGTGGCTGCATTTGACTCTTTCTTCTTTACCTCTTTAGCCTTTAGCTTAGGGCAATTCTTAATGACATGATCATTTGCCTTACAATAGTTGCGCCTGGTCTTTTTCTTGCCTTTATCAAGAGCCTTCTCAGACTTATTGTTGCTATCTGTGGAAGGAGAAGAAGTTGTAGACCTACTAATAGGAGAAGAAACAGTGGAAGGGACTGCCTTACCACTTCTTCTCTGCTGCTGGGCAGCAATAAATGCTTGATCAACTGCACGCTGCTTGGCCCTGTTTTGCCTAGACTACGCTTCTTGCAAGAGCTTGTTGACTAAAGTATCATACTTGACAGCATCAGGTCTGTCCTCATTAAGAAGTCTCCACGTGGAAACAAAAGTCTGATATGTCTCAGGTAAAGCATCAAGAACAGTCTGCACAAGAGAATGATCAAGAATAATCTCACCTGCAAAAATCAACTGTTCTTTGAGATCTTTAATCTCAGCAAGAAAAACATTCATGTCATCATCTTCTTGCATAATCTTCAATTCTAGCTCTTTACGCAGGTAAGCGATTTTTGCCTCGTTATGACCTACATATAAACCAGCTAGAATATCCCAAGCCTGTTTTGCTGTTTTAGCTGAATGAATATGTGGGGTGATGTTACGTTTGACAAAAAGTGCAATCAAGGCATGAGCCTGCGCATCTTTACCATCCCAACGAGCTTGTTCAGCAGTGGATAAAACAGCAGCAACAGTAGAGCTGCTAGAACCTGTAACATCCTCAACAGATCCTACATCCACAGAACCTGGACGTACATCCGTACCTTGCACAATGTTCCACACTCCTTTTGCAACCAAAACATGCTACATCATGTATGCCCAAAGTGGGTAGTTGCTGTCTCCATCCAATTTGTCTTCAAGAGACAACATGCGAAATACATCATTGCTGTTATCAGCCAGGCCACTGACTGAAACTGATGCAAAAGCTACCTGTAATGAAGCAAAGACTGAACAGAAGACAACTTGTGCTATGTAGCACGGTCCACAATAGAACATGTATGCCTGTTTTGCAGAAAACTGCACTGTCGAAATTTCTCAATCGGAGAATGTGAGTCGGAGGGTGCTAGCGGCGTAGCCCTGGGAGCCGATGCCTGCTCTGATACCAATTGTTGGAATTAGGGTTGCAGGAAAGCACACAAAGCTTGGAGAATAAGAAGCAAGAATGCACACAACACAAAGTGTATTGGATTGTGTCAATGCACAAAAGATAAGTTCGCCCTAGAAGGATGGGCGTATATACAAGCCGGGGGAAAAAACCTCCTAAAGAGGGAAAAAGTGCCCCGGCGGTCCTAAGTGTGTTCACACACATCACTGCCTATATATATATGGCAACATCAAAATGGTGTTGCTGAGAAGATGAATCAGACCATACAGGAAAGAAATCTTAGCATTCTTTCTGATGCCGGTCTACCACATGGCTTTGTTGAATAGTTGAAGAGATTGCACGCTCGTGGTGGGGCTGCGGGGCATCCCACACGTGAAACGCTCCCATTTCTTAATGTCATCGGGCATTTTGATTTTTTTTGTTACCTTGAGCTAGGGGGGGATGGAAGGGATAGGGAACCATGGAGGAGGGCTAGCATCTAGATAAGTGAAATGGAAATGAGTACTATCTTAGATGTTTTTCAGCTCTTGAGCCCTCTTCCTTACACTGCCCCTTGATTTCGATAGAGGTGCCATAGGTACACTCCCAATCTATATACTAGCTTCTAAGGTGGTGGTGGTGGTGGATAATTTCTTGCTAACCCAATGGTGCAAGTAGCCTCATTGCAAAAGTTTCCATTTTTTTCAATTTTTGATGAGTGGCAATAAAATACCTATTCGATGAAACCTCCTCTTTGTTGCGCACCTTGACCTTGCCAATCTTCACATGAATATTAAATTTCCAAAATAAAGGATATCCTCTAAGCATTGGCTACATAGTTAACTAGCTAATGTGACTAGAAAATGTGTATTAACAAGAAAGATAAATATACATTCTTTCCCATCCTTTACATTGCAAATAATAAGAAATTTTTGAAGTTCAAAGTGGAAAACCCTCGGGGAGTTCACCAACCAATATGTAAGATAGCACGTGAGTTCAACATAAGGGGTTTTGTTTTTGTATGGAGTTACATAAATACACTTACATAAGGGGCATAGAGGGTTCTTAAAACCCCTTTTTTGAATGCATCTGATAAAGGCGGATTTTATATGGTGAATTCCTGAGGTAGAAAACATGGTCTCTATTTTGGCATCCATTGAAGTAAAAGACCATCGCACATACTGCCAATTTGCTGTGAGAAAAAAATGAAACCCGCGTCATGCTTTACCTCATTTTTGTTGCTCTACTCCTTTCGACAGCTTGCCTCGCCACCCCTGCTCCACTCTCTCCCACCTCCCCACCCCTCACCCCCTCCCCCTTCTACCTTCCTATCTCCCTCTCCACACCGAAAAACCAGATTGGAGCAATGATTGGAAGGAGCACATGTGGGAAGTGTTTCTCCCCTTTTGAGCTCTTCAAGCTCTCTTCATCCCATCTCCTACCTTGAGGTAAGCTCCCATGCTATTAGCCTCTCCATTTCTAAGCTTTTTCTAGAATTTGTGTCTTATTTTTCACCCTCATGCATGCAAAACTGAGATTTGTTTCTTTGCAAAAGGAGGGAAAGATTGTACCTCTTGGTGAATCGTTTGTGGGCTTGGTTGCTTTGGTCCTCTTGGTGAATGGTTTGTGGGCTTGGTTGCTTTGGTCCTTGCTTCCCTTCATTTGCTTTGCTCCTTGCTTTACTCCTTGCTAGCAATGCTTTTTTGTTTGGTGTGTTTAGTTTTTAGAACCGGAAACCCTACCCCAGCAACCCTAAACCTAAATTCCATGCATGAAGTTACTTTTCTTGTATTTTTTTCCCACAGAGTATTATATCCGTGAAGTATTTTGGGTTTAAGATTTAGCTAAAAGTAGTTTAGGCCAATCCCCTTTCCCTCCTTCTCTATCTCCCCCTATCCTTATCTCTATTCCCCCTATTCTCTCATCTCTATTCCCTAATCCTCTCATTACCCCTATCTCGATTTTACCCTTCTCTATTTCCCCTCTCTTTGTTCTCCCAATCTCTAATTCCCCTTCCCATCTCCCCCTTGTCTAATTTCTTATCTTTAATTCCATGTCTCTAATTTCCCACAATCTCTTCTCTATCTTCCCCTTCTCTATTTCCCCTTCTCTAATTTCCCCAATCCTCTTATCTCCCCCTTCTCTAATTCCCCTCTTATCTCTATTTCCCTATACTTGCCATTCCCACCCCTATTCTCTCTCTCCCCCATCTCTATTTACCCCTTCCTCCATCCCCATCCTCCTATTTTCCCCAATCTCTATCTCCGCCTTCTCTATTTCCCCCTTCTCGTCATTCTCTAATTTCCCCATCTCTATTTCCCTTTTCTCTATTTCCCTTCCCTATTTCTCTATCTCTGCCATTCCCGCCCCTATTATCTATCTTTCCCATCTCTATTTTCCCCTTCCTCCCATCTCCCCCAATCTCTATCTCCCCTTCTCTATTTTCCTTCCCTATTTCTCTCTCTCTTCCATTCCCACCCCTATTCTCTATCTCCCCATCTCTATTTTCCCCTTCCTCCTATTTCCCCCAATCTCTATCTCCCCCTTCTATTTCCCCCTTCTCTATCTCTGAGCTCTCTAATCTTCCCATTTGTATTTCCCTTCCCTATTATCCCCCTATCTTCTTATCTCCACTTCCCCCATATACTATTTCCCCTATCCTATTTCTCCCTTCTCCCCCTTCTCTAATTTGCCCTTCTATATTTCCCGTCCCTATTATCTCCTATCCTCTTATCTCTATTTCTGCCTTCCCTATTTCCCCTATCCTATTTTCCCCATCTCTATTTTCCCTTCCCTTCTCTATCCTCTTATCTCTAATTTCCCTATCCCCCAATGACTATTTCCCTATCTTTCCCTATCTTTCCCATTCCCACCCCTATTTCCCCCTATCCTTATCTCCCCCTTGTCCTTTTCCTCCTCCCCCTTCTCTATATCCCCCTTCTTTATTTCCCTTCCCTATTATCCCCTTCTCTATTTTCCCCTCCCTTATCTATCCTCTTATCTATATTTTCCTATCCCCCAATCTCTATTTCCCTATCTTTCCCATTCCCACCCCTATTTCTGTCAACCACATTGTGAAGGGTTAATAGAGTCAGTGGGCCCCGCCAACATTGTGCCTATTCTTTTGTACATATGCGAAAACACATCATTTATTGTATGTAGCGGAGTCGATTTAATTGAAATGAAAGGAGAGGAAGTAGAGAAACCTTGTATGATGTTCCCGATACTACTAGGAAGAGGCCGCACCAATCAGATCTCAGTTTGGATCAATTTGGACCAATCTCAAGAAATTAGGTCTAGTAGGGGAAATTAGGGTTAGGGTTGGACCTCCCTTTGGAAAAGTTCATGTATAAAAGCCAAGTCTCTTGACTTTGGTCTTCATTCTCACTTGCAAGGAATACAAGCTCCCTACTTCCTTCCACTCCCTCTTTTGTGTGTGTTTGGTTGTTGATGCTTGTTTCCATATTGCCTCCTCGTTGTTGCTACATTACACATTCCCCCTTCCCCTTCACCACGCTCTCACGTACCTTCTCATCCCTTCCCCCCTTCCCTTGCCTTCCCCTTCTTGTGGAGCAATGAGCGCGAGAGAGTCCGGAGGCTACGGGCGTGACACCCACGGATCGGAGCACTATGGAGGTGCGTGTCAATTTATGGCGAGCCGATAGAGGCCTTGAGCACCTCCACGGCATAGCATCTCGTCCCCACCACGGCACGTTATCTTGAGGTAGGTCTTCCTCATGTAACATTTTTGGCTCCGTTGCCGGGGATATGATGCATGTTTCATTCTGTTGTGTTCTTTCCTTTGATATACCCATTGCCTAGCTTCGAAAGGAGCTAGGAGTGGAGGTTGGGGGGGAGAGAGAGAGAGAGAGAGAGAGAGAGAGAGAGAGAGAGAGAGAGAAGGTAAAAAAAGAGAGGTTATGAGAGATTTGAAGTAGTTTTTTGTGATAGAAAGGGCTAGGATTTTGTGTAGGCAAGGGTAGTAGTTTTGCTAGGAGTGGAGGTTGGGGGAGAGAGAGAGAGAGAGAGAGAGAGAGAGAGAGAGAGAGAGAGAGAGAGAGAGAGAAAGGTAAAAAAAGAGAGGTTATGAGAGATTTGAAGTAGTTTTTTGTGATAGAAAGGGCTAGGATTTTGTGTAGGCAAGGGTAGTGTAGTTGCTAAGGTGGTAGGGTAGCCAGACACCAAATAATGCTATTCTTGCACCTCGGAATCTTGAGGTTGATGCAATCAATACGACTGCACTAAATGCAATACCTGGGGAGGAAAAGGAGTTTCTAAGTGTAGATTTAGTGAACAGCTTAGGTGAAGACTCTTTTATATACACAGTAGAGTATCTTTACAACTTGGACCTTAGTGGTGGATGCCCACCTTATCGATTGTTGAAAAGGAATGCTTCAATAATTTTTCTATTTAATCTGAATCCTCGAAAAGGATTATGTAATGGGACTCGGTTGATATGCAAAGAGTTTCACACAAAGGTGTTAGATGCTAAAATCATTATTGGTACAAATATTGGAGATAGGGTGTTTATTCCAAGGATCACTTTCATTCTGAGTAACTTGCATCTTCCATTTGATATGAGAAGGAGACAGTTTCCTATTCAGTTGGCATTTGGAATGACGATAAATAAATCACAAGACCAAACAATGTCTATTCTAGGCTTATACTTGGCAACACCGGTGTTTAGTCATGGATAGTTATATGTAGCTTTTTCGTGTGCGCGATCATCGAATGCTATCAAGGTCTTTATTCCAAAGAATGTCAATGGGGTCAATGAGGGGGATTCCAACATGGTTTGCACCACAAATGTTGTATACAAAGAAGTTCTACAAATGGTAGCAATAAGCAGCTAGATGCTATTTGTTGCCTCTTCGAAATGCAAGTGTTTTGAATATAGCCTATGAGGTATCATTGTTCATGTTTTGAGTTCATGTCAATTTTTTATGTTCACATTGTTGATTATGTAATACTTTAGGTCTTTGAAATTTTTATGATTTGAATTTTGCAAAGCATTCTTTTTTGTCTTTCCACACAATTGACATGTGTGTATCTTACATGTAATTAGGATGTCAGCATCGTTCACTTTTACTACCAACTCTGGTGCTGATATTGCACGTACTTATAGTTGTTTAATAGCCAAGTAGGCAACCCATTTGTTTTCAATGTGGGTAGATATTTGATATTGTTTCTTACTATTGTTTTAAAAAGTGAATGTTATTTGGTTTATAAATACTGGGTAAAAATGCCAATTCTCTTTTTAATAGACACATTCTAGATTCATTATTCATAGCGAGCCCAACTACCTTTGACTCCTCTTTAGATATGGAGTTCCCCCCTTGGATGATATGGTGCTCGTCCTCAGAGGGTTGGAGGCCTAGCAAGTCGATTTAGCATGACTATGAGCTTCCTAGGGTTCAGAGAGCGTGTGGGGTGGATAGATATCCTCTCTCTTTGCTAACTCTTAGCCATATGGCTTTCTAACTTGACATAAGACCGTGCTAGTTGGCAATATGCATACCACTACCCATGATACTCTTGTGTTAAGAGTGAAAAAGTGGTTATGTAATGAGAGATAGTCTTAGCTACATGAGAAGAGCAAACTTTCTTAGTATATGTGCCAAATTCTAGGTCTACATAAGAGTTTAATGGTATTGACTAACTATGAGAAAAATGACATGAACACATTGTCATGTGTGCAATGAGATTGAATATAGGATGTGAGCACACCAAGTTAGAAAATACTATAATGTTTTTGTATTGGCGGTTCCATTAGAGTCTAATAGGTGTTGAAATCATGCATGCTAACATAATCACACTCGCCTTAACCACTAGGCTATGAACCCATTGACAAAAGTACTGTAACATGAACAAAGTTACTTTTGCTAATTATATTTTCCTTTCCAATAAATCCCAAGATAGAATAGTAGCACTGTGAAGATAAGGACCTCAAATTTAGAATGGGAATTACCAACACACTAGGTTATTCATCTTTCCATCCTTAAATATAGGATAGCATCCCTACAAATATGAGCATTCCTGTAGATATAACTGCTACAGGGGCAGTACCATTCTCACAAGCTTTGATTTCTCCTCTATGGAGAATTTTGATCTTTGTGCATCTAACTCCAATGCCTTATGTTTTGCCTCATTGAGAAGCTTCATCCTTTGCATTGGTAAGTGCTAGTTCTAGTTGTCGGGTTTATTCAGTAATCTTGGCTATTTTAGCCCTTGCTTTGAGAGATGCATGTGCACACCTTGATTTCATCTTCTTGTCCTCTTCCAGTTTCCTAAACAATTGTGACTTCAGGGCATGTGTGTCGAGTTTTCACTTGAATAGCGTGAACATGAAGACTTGAACCACTTTAGTGAATCTGGGACATGGTGTGACTTGGCTCTAATTTTCATATTGCATTAATAGCTATAGAACCAAAAGCATTTATAGCATGTAGTAGTATGGTGATGTTAACCTATGACGGACATTGAGACGTACTATGTTTTACGTCATTAATTTAAATATTCTAAGTCATGGGCCGGGCTTGTCGGCACCATATGTTAAGGATGAAGGGATTGGGTGATCGCCGATGAGAGGCGCACCTTGAATATTAGTAGGATAAGGTTTAAGGTCGGCCGGCCATGTATGGGCGCCCAAGTGTGAACGGCCAAGTCACCTATAAGAGTCAAATGTAACCCTAAAATCCTCATTCTCATGTGTTGTGAATACAAGAGTGCTCTTGCCTTATCTCTTTGGTTTCCTTCTCCTGCGTGTGAGAGAGAGAGAGAGAGTGAGAGAGCGATCGAGCACTGTGTAGCGGCACGGCGGCGGAGAGGCGGTAGAGCGGCGAACGGCAGCTCCTTCTTCACTGCGACGCGAGAATCCTTCACGGCGGCGGTTAGAGCGGTGAGTGACACACCTTTGCATTCTGTTTGAGCTTCCTTCCCTGGTTGTATGCTTGCAGCCATTCGTGGCTCGCATATACGGTGTCCGGCAAGTCCCCAGCTACGACCTGTGCAGCAAAAGCGCACATTTTTGGCACCGCTGCCGGGGAGTTGCCCTGCACCAAGCTCCAGTTTGCAGCTCGGGCTGCTGTGTGAAGTTTAATTTTCACTGTAGGAAAGCGATTGTGTGTTTGTTGTCGAGGTGTTTCCGTGTTTTGCAATCTGTTTCTGCAATTTGTCTTCCGCATTTCTGTTTCTTTTGTTATTTTCCGCTCCACGTGTGGGCGTGCGTTCTGTTATCTGGTTTTCTACGTGCGAGGGGGATTTCTGAATCCCCAGACCTGTGCTGTGTGCGAACCGTGCCGCGGCCAAGGCTGAAACCTAGAAAGAAACCCTAGAAAACTTTTCTCAAAAAATAAAAAATCCAAAATCCAAAATTCAAAATAAAAAAAATAAAAAATAAAAAATTAAATTTTATTTTTAAAGAAAAAAACCAAACGTGTGGAGAGGAAACATTTTTTAATTGGAGAAAAAATTTTTGAAAAGAAAAAACCCCAATTGACCCACGACCCACGGCCCTGGCCTCGGTCTTTTGATATATATATATATAGGAGAGTGAGCCTCCATAGCTTTCTTTCAAGTGAGAGCTTATGGGAAGTTGTGCCCTATATGTAGCCCACCCCCCAAGGAGTAAAGTGAGCATCTGGGATAAAGCCCTCACCCTTTCCTCCACAAGCAAATAGGCTTTTGTCCCTTCCCCCATAGGGAAACGGACTATTTTGAGGACTACGAGAGCTCTAGATAGGCGAACACGGGGCTGTAAAGCACACTAGGACCCTTTGAACGATACGCTCGTTTCGAGCTATCACACGCCCTAGTCCAAGTTTGACCGTAAGTAAGGGGGTCAAAAACGGGTCAAAAACGAGTTAAAAACAATCTAAAAACAAGTAAAAACGGGGTGCAAAATACCCAAGAAACCACTTGTGTGGGCTTCAAGGGTAGTTACCAACGCACGTAGGGTACCCACATCACATGCATCTACGTTCTGGTCGGGTGCTGGAGTCTGAGCCACTAGAAAGTGTTTCGGTTTACGCAGGCTCACACCATCCCTCCACGTTAGCATCTTGGCCTTCCGCTGGAACCCAAGGAAGTGCAACCCAAGATCCACGAATAGCGGCTAGTGACTCATCCTCTGACTCAGACGCCATGGAAGGACACCCTACTAAGAACCCTGAGGAGACAAGCCAAAACATGCCAGTGTGGGCCCCACAACCTGGATCTAGCATGTTTAGTCGTCTAATAGAGACCTTTAGTAGAGCTACGCGCTCTGAACATGCGACAAGCGAAGTAAATGAGGAAGGAGGGGTAGTAGATTCGCCATTCACATCTTATGTGGACCCTACCCTCCCAAAGAGTGTCCATGTGGATATTCTACCCACTTCGTTTAATGAGGGCCCTACTGAGCTACCACCTTCCGATGCTCTTCCTAAAGTGGAGGTCCCTAGAAGCCAATCCATAAGAAGTGACATTGCGTCCACTTCAAGAGAACCGTTTGGCACACCAAGTCTGGATGGGATATTTCTCAATGAAAATTGGGAATATGATCTACACACAGAGACTCTAACTGACTTATACATGGGTTACACATACCATGTAGGTTGGTTAGAAGTCCTACGATCTACATCTAGCGCCACTAATCTAGAGGAGCAACAACAAATGATATGTGAGGTTATTCATAGAATTATCCAAATTGAGAGGCAAAATAGGGGAGTGAACTTAGGTTGCACTGGCCCTGTGAGATTTTTGGATACAGGCAAGGCCAAACAACCAACCCTATCACAATTGGAGACTCCCTCGATGAGTCCCATAGACCCTTCGTATGTTGTTTTGCCTGGAGTCTCAATGCAGGTTGAGCCCACGAGTAGTAACTTTAGCTTTCCAACCTTGGCTCAACTTTCCATTAATGAATCCACAATGCCTACCCCAATGATGAGCATGACAAAAAGCGCACATGTTGCCACTGTAGTTAGTACAACACCGCTACCTAGTGGAACAGTACCTACAAACAGTGCGTGCCAGTGCCTATCGACCCTATGTACCTATCGCTACTCATGCTCATGTAGCTCCTACGCCTCTTAGTATGCCAATGGCATATGCTCCACGATCGCCTTATCACCACCCTTATCCAAGAGGAGCTAGGCCTAGTCACATATCATATCCTACATCATTTGCCAACATACTCAGACCAACGCCAACTCCTATCAGCCAGGCTATTCCAGAAGTGCCTCCACCAGCTATGCCTGCTCACCTAGGTGATCTCACAGCGTTTGCTCAAACAATCGGACGATCTATTGCGGAAAACATGCGGGGTATGCCTGAGAGAGAATCTAGAAGCAAGGCAGTACAAGTGGCTAAGCTCACTCAAAACTTCAGTGGTAACGAGGATGTTAGGAAGCACATTGAAGTCTTTGAACACGTGTGTGATTCCTTAGAAGAGCACAATGAGCTGCATAAGTGTAAAGCCTTAGGCTTAACCTTGAGTGGGAAGGCCGGAGATTGGTATCGAACCTTAAGGGTTGAAGAGCGCACTCACTATCCCACTCTCAAGAGATTGTTCTTGAAAGAATACATATGTGAGGGTGTGCTTTGGGGAGTAGCATCTCAACTCCAAAAAGCTGAACGCAAGGAAGGGGAGTCAGTGAGAGACTTTATAAGTCGATTGAAGCATCTAAATTCTCGTTGCACTCCCGATGAGGGCTTCAATAATAACCAACTGCTCGATAGATTCATCTAAGGATTGTGCCACGAGGACATTTACAATGGCCTAGTCATTAGAGGTCTTATAACGTGGGAAGCTGCCAATGCAATCCAGTTAGAAGACAACTTGATGATTGCAGGTAAAAAGGTGTCTTCGGAAACAAAATCCGTTAGTTCGCAAGTATCTGGGCACGAGCCAATGACAGTAAAACCTACTGCCAACAAGGAGCCCAAGATATCTGAAATGTATGTGACCGACCTTACTAAGGCTCTCCAAGAATACTTTAGGGGTAATTGAGCTCCTCAAAATAGCCATATGTACCCAAGAAGAGAGCAACAATGGTGTTCAGTTTGCTTAGAACCACATAGCACGAGTGAATGTCCCACATTCAGAGTCAAATTCAATGGGAATTGCAATGCATGTGGTAAGTATGGCCATCAATCTAAAGATTGCCTAGTACTTAAGCGAATGTTGGCAAATCAGGCACCACTAGCCTGGTCAAACACACCTCAAGTACCCGCGCTGATGCCTACACAACCTATCAAGCAATCGTCGTCACAGCACATAGTTCCAAGGAATCCGAATGTAGTCCAGTCTGTGCCGTTACCACCGCCAGTGTTAGGACCACAACCTCCACATCCAAGGATTACCCCAATAAACCAGATGGGTTGTGAGTCATATAGTGCGTGTGGGGATTATGAAGAGGAGATAGACCCCACTGCTCCATATGGGATTGATACGTTTGAAATGATTCCCCAGTACTACATGGAGGATCATTTTGGGCAAGTCAAGCCTGTATATCAAGCGGCTGCTCTCGCCATAAGAGGACAAAACCTTAACACTTTGGCGAGGAGACCACCTCTTCAATGCTAAGAGTGTGGCGGACCACATCGTGTAGCCGAGTGCCCTAATAGGCTACAAAAGATCTCTACTCAAATGCAACCAAATCAAGGGAGCGCATCGGGAATGCCGGTACTTACATGTAATCGTTGTGGCATAGATCATTTGATCGCTCAATGTCCACATAATCCTAATGCACCCAAGATTACACCATTGAATTTGGTTGAGGTCACCAACCAAGCACGAGGAACCACACCTGTTGTACCCGCGAATGTAGTTACACGGTCAATGCTTCAAAATCAAAACTACATTCTTGAAGAGAGGGATACTGCATCAATCACTCAGGCAAAGAAAAAGAAAACACGGCGAAAGAGATCGCTTAATGCCACGAGCTCCAAGCCCAGTTCAAAGACTAACATAGGGACAGGAGACGACCCCGTGTATATGAATGATCCTGAAGATGATTCTGATTCAATAGAAACCATGGGGACCAAAACCACTACCTTAAGGGAGGAACCCACTCGGGAGCTCAACGAAGGAGAATCAAGTGAGTACATAAATAACACTCAACAAAAAACCGATGAGTCTACGTCTCCCCTTGTAATAGTATCGTCGGAAACCATTTCCTCCATTCATCAATGGGAGCGTACACTACCATCTCTACAATTGGATGTGGCCACTAGGGTCATTAAAAGCTATCTGCCCACATCACAACCTATGACCCGCTGGACAAATTGGTTCCAAGAGGCTGCAACATCATTGCAAATAATATGATCTACCCAAGGAAAGGGGAAGCATGTACTCACGCTCGACATTCTATTACTTCCTCCTTATAACCTTCTCCCCTGACCATGTAATTGCCAAATTCAAGGGGATGTATATATATAGCTTCATACATAGAAAAGAAAAGAGAAAAACAAAAAATAGTAAAAAGAGCAAGAGCACAAAAAGAGGAGGAATATCCGTATATACAATCAAGAACTAGATTGACCTGTCATAAACCTACTGATGCTATATCTGTGTTTGCAGATATGGCAGATGCACACGATCATCATACACTTCATCCACTCCCACCTTTGGTGAGAGGTATCATCTATACCTTTCTCAGATATTTCACATGTGCTATCCTGTTATTGAAACTGAATGGGATCATATAGATATACTAGCCAGAGAGGAAAATGTTGAGGAATTAGAATGGCTAATTCGCCTATTGACCATGACTAATCCCTACTTCGTAGAGGAAATATCCCCGATAGCCCAATGCTTTCCTTTTCCACAAGATGACTATCCTCGCATGGTTACATTCTTGATGAGTTTATGTGGATGGGAAAATGAAAAGGAAATATCTGACAATGATGAATGGACGGATGAAACTCATGGCACTACTGAGGTTGACTTTATTTATTTGGATGATGCGGATAGAGGCTTAGCCTTAGGGCTAGAGCCAGGACTCTACAACATCCTCTTACCATATCCTCAATAGTAGTGTGGTGACTGGTAGGTAGGTTAGAGTTTTCAAGTTTTTTCTAGTTTGGATTCCTTAAACGAGTCTTTAATTTTTCACACTAATGTGCCTCTCGAGGTATAGTGCTTGTTAGTTGATTGTACAGGTTGAAAAGTTTGAGGTGGGTTCGCTTTCAAGTCCTGAGACTGCCGCAACATTCATCAAAATATATCTACATCAAATTGCAAGCTATCTCGTCAAATCAAGGAGATCTCCAATTTCAGGTGTAATTCTTCCATGCCCACTCTCTTTAATTTTTTACTGTTCAATTAATTGCATGAACTATAATGCATGACCACATGGAAATTGTCAATGTACTACTTAGTTTTTGAAGTTGCTTGACGTGCTAGTGTGAATCATTAATAAGTTTAACCTTATTGGATATATTCTTGAGAATGCATGCAGTCTTTAGTTAACCTTGGAATACGATTGTCTTTGGTCTAGGATCAAACCATCTTAATGTTTGACACCTGGCCATGTGTGTGTTGACCTCTAGGACATAGCTTTTACCCCTTTGTCGAAAGGATGCAAGACAAATTATAGTTTAGAAGCGAAGATCAAAAGAAATAGATTTTTTTTTTAAAAAGCCTACAATAAATGGCAATACAAGTCTATGCTTTAATGTTGGCCTATCGCCTTATTGATACTTGGTAGGCGAGGAGTATTCTACTCCAGACCGATGCCTTGGTGGTTGGTAGGGGATAGCCTTGCCTAAGGTGAACTAATAGATTCCTGGATAATGCCTTGTGTTAAACATGGTACCAGGACCGATGTTAGTTTTGCCTTAGGAAGGTCGCCATTGTGTTTAAAAATTGTCACGTGCATTTAAAAAAAAAAGGCAAAAGGCTCATGTAACTCTAATGTTTCTTGTGTCCCTAGACTCGTGGTATTAACTTGTTCTTAGAGTAGACACAGTGTGGTCATCTGTTTATTTATTAAGCTTGGTTATTTTCCTTGACTTAGGCCAGTTATAAACCTTGATTAACCTTTGACACCTTGCTAACTCTTGATTTACTTTCAATAATTATTAAACTCCTGTTAATTTGCTACACTAGCTCATTCATGTGACCCTTTAAACTAAGTTCTTATAGCAATATCCATTGTGGGGTCTAACATGCTTGAATTTATACGCTTTATATCTTTTGAATTCCAGCATAATTTCACTCTACTTCCCTGTTTTGCAGATGGTCTACCACAACAACCCTATCGAGCTTACCATACCATAGCTTCCGAGGACGGAATCTACTTCAAGAAAGGAGAGGCGCACCTTGAATATCAATAGGATAAGGGTTAGGGTCGGCCGGCCATGTATGGGTGCCCAAGTGTGAACGGCCAAGTCACCTATAAGAGTCAAATGTAACCCTAAAATCCTCATTCTCATGTGTTGTGAATACAAGAGTGCTCTTGCCTTATCTTTTGAATTCCAGCATAATTTCACTCTACTTCCCTGTTTTGCAGATGGTCTACCACAACAACCCTATCGAGCTTACCATACCATAGCTTCCGAGGACGGAATCTACTTCAAGAAAGGGCGCATGACGGACATTGAGACGTACTATGTTTTACGTCATTAATTTAAATATTCTGAGTCATGGGCCGGGCTTGTCGGCACCATTTGTTAAGGATGAAGGGATTGGGTGATCGCTGATGAGAGGCGCACCTTGAATATCAATAGGATAAGGGTTAGGGTCGGCCGGCCATGTATGGGTGCCCAAGTGTGAACGGCCAAGTCACCTATAAGAGTCAAATGTAACCCTAAAATCCTCATTCTCATGTGTTGTGAATACAAGAGTGCTCTTGCCTTATCTCTTTGGTTTCCTTCTCCTGCGTGTGTGAGAGAGAGAGAGAGAGAGTGAGAGAGCGATCAAGCACTGTGTAGCGGCACGGCGGCGGAGAGGCGGTAGAGCGGTGACGGTGGCTCCTTCTTCACTGCGACGCGGGAATCCTTCACGGCGACGGTTAGAGCGGTGAGTGACACATCTTTGCATTCTGTTTGAGCTTCCTTCCCTGTTTGTATGCTTGCAGCCATTCGTGGCTCGCATACGGTGTCCGGCAAGTCCCCAGCTACGACCTGTGCGGCAAAAGCGCACAGGTGATTGGATATCAAGTTTGAATTCAGTCCCAACAACCTTGTGTGTAGCTTTGTGTTTGCTGCCTATACCGAATTCATCCTGATCATGAAGGTTTTTCTTTAGCATGTTGGTTTGCCCCTCCAAAATTGCCTTTGTTAATTCTTGTAGCCTACTTCCTTTCATGGGAATAGCTTGCTTGTGTCGTTGGAGTGATGACATGCACAAGATTCGATGGAGCCTAAATCATGATCAAAATTGCAACGTTGGTTAGATGGATTGGAAGTGGGAATTGAGTTGGATGGTTCAAAATTGAACTAGGATAGCAAAATTTCACACGTGTGGCCATAAAGTTTACTTTCGAATAGATTAAGTAGTGTGTGCACACATCGTCAAGGATGATCAAAATAGACCATTTGAAAAGTCATGCCTTCTGAGATAGTATTTTGCTCAATGATAGAATTGGATGATTTCATGAAGCTACAACACAGAGTGAACATGAATACTAGCTTTCAAACAAGCATGGGTTTTTTCAAATGGATGCTTGTTTTTTACCAAGGGTTGGAACTAAGACCTATGAGGATCTACGACGCCTAGTCCACATGGTTGCCATGGTGGCAGTGGATCCTAGATGGAGGGCTGAGGGTTCAGGAGGCTATCATGGAATTGTTTTGAACCAATTTAAATCCACTCAAGATAATGTAGTTCTTGTCTACAAAATGAAACAAAAATTTAAATCCATTAAAGCTAATGCAATTTATGTCCCGCAACCATTCTAGAGGATTGAGATGTCCATACTCAGACTTTACTTCACTTGGCGTATGACTTCTTGTGTTTTAAACTTTTTCTATGAATGGATTTTCTTGGGACATTTGGCTATCAAATACCACCTATTGATGGAACGAAATAAATAGTAGCCAAGACTGCAAGAAGATCCAAGAGATAACAAATACCTAAAATCAAAATATGAAAAGATGAGGATGACTTCAATATTGCAAAGCATGGGATAATTCCCTACCTTATTTGCACATCTCTTGGAATCGATTACCTGGTTACTCAGGAGGCTGTGTCACGGAACTAATTCAAGCTAATTTAAATCCATTCAAGCTATTGCAGTTTTTGTCCTATAATGAAACAATTGGAATCCATTCAAGCTAATGTATTTCGTATCTTAAAATCATTCCAGAGGATTGAGATGGCCATACTCAAATGTTACGTCACTTGGCCTCTCACTTCTTGAGTTTCAAACTTTTTCTACAAATGGCTTTTCTTGGGACATTTGGCTATCAAAGACCACCTATGATGGAACTAGATAAGTAACAACCAAAAATGTAAGAAGATCCAAGAGATAAGAAACAACTAAATTCAAAATATTGAAAGATGAGAATGACACCATGTTATGGAAGCACCGAACTACCTCCAACCTCAATTGTTGTGGGACAAAGTGCTATGCTGAAGGGGTGGTCATCATTCACGTGTCTCTTGCCATATGTCACAAGCCATCGGTACTCTCCGGTCCACGGGTGTCACGAAACATGGCCTCCGGGTTCTCGCTCCAAGTTTCTCCACATGAGGAGAAGGGGGATAGGAAAGAGAGAGAGAGAGAGAGAGAGAGAGAAGGATACATGAGCATGGTGAATGGTGAATGGGAACATAGACGTAGCAACAATGAGGAGGCAGGAAAACAAAGATCACAACCACATAAGACAAGAGTGGAGGAAAAGTAGTGAGCTTGTATTCCTTGCAATTGAGTATGAAGACCAAAGTCAACCCTTTGGCTTTATACAAGACCTTTTTTAGGGTTGGTCTAACCCTAACTTTTGACTACTAGACCTAGTTTCACTTAATCGGCCATTATAGTTCCGAATTGAGTTCCCATCGAAGCGGCCCTTTCCTAGTAGCATCATGAATAATATACAAGGCTCCACTACTTTCCCTACCCTTTCAATTAAATTGATTCTGCTATTTACAAAAGAATTACGCTATTCCGCATATGTATAAGGAATAGATCAAAATTGTGGTGGGACCCACTTCTTCCACTATTAACCCCATGTAGTGGATTAATATGCTTCCCTTCCTGTTGTAGATCCAGTCCCCTGGATCTATGCAAAGAAGAGAAGGCTATTCTGTTTGATCCAATTGAGGAGTCATCTATGTGCCAAGGGGTTTGGATCGCGTCGGGCAGAACATGTTGTTAATGTCATCAAGCGGTAGTGTTCTATTTGTCATTGCGTGTTTACCTTTAGACAGGTTCTTGGTGGACACAAGAGATGTTATTGGACAACTTGTCTCTCTCTTGTCACATGTTCTCTTGCTACTTTTCATGTGTTCATCTTGTCTCAATGGTCTCAGAATCCATGCTTCTCATTTCAGAAGACATCACCAAGAACAAGAAGAAACCAACAACAATGAGGTTAGTTAAAAAAGAGGGAGTATAGGGAGAGGATTGATCTTATGGACGATGCTTTGGTGAAGCCCTGCAAGGACGTGATAGGTCAACATTCCTCACAACAAAAGCACTAGAATCATTTTGTTCATATTTGGAGTACTCAAACCGTTGTTTTTGTCATACTTTTGCCGTGAAATAACACCTAGATTTGTATTATGTTGCCATTTTCATAAAGAAAACTGTGCTTAGGGTCAAAGCCATTGAATCTAAGGAAATAAGTGCCACTTTTACAGAGCTTGATGAGGAAGTATGTTGTTGCGTTTGGCCCATCTATTTGAGGTAATGTTCATCTCATTTGTGAACACCCTTCTATCAAATGAACTTATCATATGTACATCGACGTCCTTATTCTGATATATTTGTGATCAATCTTGAAGCTTGACAAAGACCCAGAACTATCTACACTTGCCTCGATCAACTTGCATATGGTTTTTCCATCTTGTAAGATACATTCATCACTTACATGCAAGAAATAGTTTTTTTTTTGGTGGGGGGATTGTTTGGGGAATACGCTGCAACATTTAGAGCATTAGCATTGAAAGTGCTCAAAATTTAATAATCACATAGGAGGACAATCTCGGGCCAAAAAAAGTTTTGGCAACATTATATTGACTACAAGACTTTGGTAAAAAAACGCAATAGATCAAAAACATGTGAAAACATTTCAAGGGGCCAAAGCATCTCCACAATTCTCCTCATAGTGTTCTTCCAAAGGATCGTCTAGGTGAATCAAGCCCTCTAATTGTCTGAGTCACTGCACAGTTCGTTGACCAAGAAGGGGTTTTCTTTCTTCTGATGTGAGAATCCTGAGGACAACAATGTAAGGTCCTATAGCTTGGTTTCTTCAAGTTTCACTTGCTAGTGTCATCAATAGAGATGACATAATTAACCTTCAGAAGGATGTTATCCATAAGAGGAACGTGGTGCTCTGATTTTTATCCTACAAGCTTACCTTTCTCCTTGCTATGCACTCTTCTTGGTTTATACCTCGCTTTGCTCTTCCTGGCTATGGCTGTGCTCATAGTCCACCTATGCACCTCTCTTCCTACTACCCCCTCCTCTTTTTGCTGCTGCTTTTCCAGCTCCAATTTGTGACCAAGAATCACATGCCCATTTCCAGTCGATGCCTCCCATAATTGCTTGCGAGGTGAGGTGAATTCACATGCTCGCCTTCTCCTCTCATCTCTATCTCCTTTGGGTCATGGAATCACCGCCTAATTTTGGCAGTGAAACCGCCCTCTTTTCTTTTTCCCTCCCACTTCTCCCTCGTGCGTTCAAGTTCCGATCGCCTTTCCCTGGTCTCTATCTCGTTTGGGTCATGAAATCACCGCCTACTTTTTGCAGTGAAATTGCCCTCTTTTCTTTTACCCCTCCCCTTCTCCCTTCTCCCTCCTTTTGGTCATGGAATCACTGCCTACTTTTTGGCAATGAAACCACCCTATTTTCTTTTGACCTCCCAAGCGATCGATTTTTAAAGCTACCCACGTGTTGTTAGATATCTGACGTGCACATTATGCTACATGGCTTCAGGTGTTGGAGGCTTCCTTAGGTGGGCTTGTAGTCTTTGTGACCATTTTGTTGCCATGGCATTGCTTAGGGACCCAAATATACGAATTGCCATCATAAAACCCTTGGACCCTAAGGATGAGAGGTTTTGTATGGTCCCCTCTCGTGTTGCATTCGTTGCATCAATTAGCCCATGGCGGGGGGGTGGTTGATGGCAAGGTTTCATGGGTACCCAAAGCTGAACTTCTTTCCCTTTATTACTTGTCGATGGCAAGAAGTCCTTGTGGACCCATTATTGTGTGATGCTCTAGGGAGGTGGTGGGGTTACCTTAGCTTTTGGGATGATGGGGGCTTTGGGCATAGAGGGTGGAACCGGAACTCATTCTTTTAGGCTTGGGTACCTCCATACCCTTGGTGACCTCTCCACATAGGTGCAATGTAGATGTTCCATTGGGGAAGCACATGGTGGCCGTCCTCTCCAACCAATTGACTTTGAAAGAGGTGGGCATGACCCATGGCCTTCCTAGGCTGTATTGTACCTATGAGAGTCACAAAAACTTGCATGGCAATAAGTGGTTATGAACCAATGTAGGTATATCAATTGAACCTACCATGCTAGCATTTTGTCTATTGATTGAAATCATTGTCAAAGGGGTAGGGATAAGGGATACCTAGTGGAAGTATTTGCAAAATACCTCGATGGACAACAGGTTGTAGCTTGCTCCCGTATTGATCAATGCTTGTGTTTGCACCTTCTATCCCTATACCTACAATCCTACCATAGTTCTAGAAGGGGAAATGCTTTGGTCTTTTTTTCCTCCTGGATCCATGAGTTTGGCAATGTTAATCACTATGTTGGTCCCTTGTCGTGATTTAAAATTTTGTTTAAGCTCCTTTTCTTTTTCTTTTTAGCTATGTAGGGCTCTTAAACTATCCTCGGTAAGTGATATGTAATACCGCTTGAGTAAACTGCCATTTATATAGCCTACCTTCTCGACACCATCGAAGGTCTTGATGTGCACTATCCCCTTTTAACTTGATAAGGCCCTAGCCCTAGATACTTTAGCTTCCACTTGGTGTTACACATGCAGGGTTAGATCTCTTCTAAGAGTTTCTCAAAGGTCAAAAGCTAAGCGCATATCCATGTGCTTATTGAATCTTACCATTTCGGAATTCTTTCTTCGTAGTCATCAGCTTTCCTGGTTTCACTCAAGCACATCCTTAGAGATATAATTGTTGCTGATTTTCTTTATTGGCAATGGGCAATGCTAGAAGGGTTATTTAACCCGAGTGCCTGCATCATTTTAAAGTTCAACTTTCAAATTATGACATAATCATCATTTTATATAAATTCACTTCAGTTTTTTTTCTTGAATTGGAGTTTGTCTTATTTTAGACAACTCACAGGTCAATTGTTTTACATCTATCAAGCTACAGCCTTCAAATTTTGAGCTGAGTGTTTCCCTACAATGTAAGGAAAATAGCAACATTTCTTTGTCTATTTCGGATCCGAGGATTTTGTATCTTCAGCTTTCCTAGGTTTAACACGCTACGTCCTTATCTTACGGTAGGCAGCCAATTTTGCACCCTAACAAACAACAGTTCCAGCATCTTGTTATTAGCACAATTAGGTCCTTTGTGAATTTCCACGTGTAATTTTTTAAAAAATTTAATTGAGTGATGTGGTTGTAATTTAATTAAAATTTAATTGAGTTGCTAGTCATCTTGCAAATTAAGCTAAAATTTCTTTTTAACTTTCTCTTGCATCCAATACTAAGAGGCAGTGCTTTCGGGCACTTGTGCACTCTTGTCTTATATTGCTTCATAGTAGTGAGGCAAGTATTTGCACAACGAACTAGCAGATCCTTAGTGTCTTGAACTCAGATTTTGATCTCGTTCGGGTGTTTTTGAACTCAGATTCTTGTTTCGTATTGATTTCTTCATTGTGATGCACACTTTACACTTTATGTGGTTTGCCAACCACATTCTCTCTTCGTGCGCGGAATAATTTCTAATTGAATAGACCCAATGGTATTCCTTATATCACATGCCTACGGTTGTGCCAGGATGATGTTTTAGAATACAATCAAGTGTAATAAACATAGTGCTAGGGCTATTCAGCTGATCTTCCTTGTTTGTGCATAGGTGTGGATTAGGAGGCACTATTGTGCACAGGAGGCACTGTTGTGGAGAGAAGCCCGCCTTGATTTGAACATGCCTAACCGCAAAATGAAGAGAGGGTGGGCTTGCCTTTTGCCCTCTATTTGCATCATGGAATTATACTTTCAAGCTTCATTTTACTTTTTCAGGATGATCAAAAAGCCTTCTAATAAAGAGCTGTTTGCTTTGGAAATTTGCTAGTGAATGGTTGGTATAACATTCATGTTACGTTTTGTTTTTTAGAACTTTCAAAAAGCCAAAAACAGAATCCAATGGTCGGATATTCCATGCAAGTTTCTTGATGGGTCTTCGGTGCCTTACACGACCCTCTTATGATCCAACTATTGGCAATGATGTGTCAGATGTACAGGTTAATATCAGAGAGGATAAGACTATAGAGGATGGAAACAGAACGTTAACCTCATCTAATGAAAGCCTTGATATAACGCATGAGCAGAATGATGAAGCTCCAAAAGGCAGGGCTGGGGCAGGAAGATCAGATTTCAAGGTGTTCGTAAATGATCATGTTTTAAGAAAGAGAAAGAGAGATGTTGATGATGATATGGATTCATGGTGTAGTGTGTTGGTCATAGAGGTGAAGTGGAACCCAGATGATGATGATGCCATGTTTCAGGCTGCAGAATATGCAGTGAGGGCTGCACGCAAAAACTTCAAAAAGGGTAGGGTTGCTCCGATTTATCTTCAGGTTTGGAGTAGGAATACGTGGACCTATGCTATCCTTGACGTCTATGGGTATATTGAGATAAATGCTGGTAATATTACTTCAGAATCTTTTGATAGTTTTGAAGAGGAGGAGAAAGAAAGATGGAAGAGAGTAGTAGGAGATGAACAATTTTTAGAAAAGTAGTTTCACCAAAGAGTACTTACAATTGAGGCTTGAGACTACTACAGAGAGGTTAAAAAATAGCTACTTTCAGTCGTATCCAAATGGGAAGTACCTTGTTGATTCTTTGCATAGAAGCAATCAAGAGTACCTCTTACCCAGTTTCAAAGAAGAGGTATTGGACTATGGGAGCAAGACTATTCTATGAGGGTTTGTTGAGGATAGTTATAGGAGATAGGATTGTGTCATGGACCGTGGATGATGTCACACGGGCATATGACATGAGGAAGAGAATGGCAGCTTATGAATGGAAGAGAGTTTTTGGGAAGGACATTCCACTGTAGAGATGAGAGTTTTTTTTTTGGCTGCAAAATGTACTTACACTAATAAAAGAGAGATTAAAAAACTTGAGAATAGGCTTGAACTAGGACTCAGCAGTTTACCTTTTTGTAAAGAGACGTTGAAAGTTTCCATGTTCCCATGTTGTTGAAGTTAAAGATCACATACTGCAGAACGCTCATGTAAGTTTGAATTTTGTGATTTGATGTGATAGCAATAACATACTGATGTTTGGAAAGAAAGTAGGCAAGTCAAACTTTGTGATCAACATCTTCTTTTCTATGTGGAATATTAACAAAGCCAAAAGTTTGGATGATGTGTTTGATGCCATCCTAGGTTCTTACCTTACTTTAAAAATGAGCCCCTTTAAGCTCATCCAACAGATCATCATTTTTGGGATGGGGAACATGTTCTTTATTGTGGGCCTTATTGAGATCCCAACAGTCAATGCACATGTAGAAAAGAACTGCATTAAAAAAAACCAGTAGCATAGGTGATGCAGATGGTGAAGTTCCTCTCAAACAATTACTTCATGTGTTGTGCTACTTCTTCCTGCTCTACCTTAGAGAGTCCATATTCAGTTTTATTAATTGGCTGACTGCCTACTAACAAGGGCATGGTGAACATCTCTTTAAGCCAGCAAATACTGAGATAAATCTTAAAGCATTTGTTACATATCAACATCCTTATCAGCTGGGATATTGCTAGTAGTAATTGTTGCAAGGCAAATAAAGGGTGGGGCTTCTTGAGATCTATGGCAACTAATTTGCTGTAATCAAATCCACTTACCATTTCAGTCAACCAGCTGGTTTAGGTTTTTAATCGATTTCTTCTGTGTACCCATGAGTACTACCCATGCTAGGATTGAAACGATTGGCAAATTTTGGCAAATTTTGGCTCAATACCTCAGCAAGTGTGGCATCTTTCTCAATTGTCTGAGATGACGTGCTTTTGTGTAATTGAATGTAATGTAACTTTCCTTTTTCAGCAGGATACTTGCGCAAACAATGAAAGTCAAAAAATTTGTTGCATGTACTTTTTAACCATGTGATTGTGGACATAAAAATCATCTAGGTATTGTTCTAGTATCAGTGGGAAGATAATGGTGTGACCATCAAATTCTTGAACTGGCCTGACGTAATAGCTGTGGGAATAATCCTACAAATGCAGACCAATGTGGAAATTTTTATCCTCATCAACCTTAAGATAGAAGTAATCTTTTGGTTTCACCTCGTTTGTTTTGGGTTCAGTGTTCCCTTTAAACTTGTGGACAGAGATCTTGTCTTTCATATCCTTACAAGGATGGTCTCTGTTATATGTACATTATGTGTGCTATGTTATATACACATTATGTGTACATATACTAGGAGGCTAACCCACATTAGGCTTGTGAGCATGGGAGCATGGGAACAAGCTCTAGTGGAGCATGGGTTAGGACTAACCTTAAGGGTTAAGGTTAGGGTCAGGCATCCAAGGGTCACACATGAGAAATGGAAAGTCAAGAGTCACTTGAGGGCCCTCCTATATAATAGGGGCATGGGGCACACTCAAGGGGGCTTGGAGGCTAGGAAGCTTGAGGCTTATGCTATGGTCTCTTGTGTAGAGATCCATATCTACTCATCTACCATTTCACACTATAGCTACATGCTATTGGATTGGAGTTATACCTCTTGATGGTATGGGACATCAAGGTAGAGGTATGATGTATTTCATTTATTATTCATGTGTGCATCCCTTGGGCCCGGGGGTGGTTGGGTGGTTGAGTTTATGCTTGATTTATGCATGTTTATGCATAACAATTATCTAGAGAGATCTTAGGGTTTTAACAGTGGTATCAGAGCTATCTCTATTTAATTATTGATTTTTTTAAGTAAATTTTAATATTTACTAATAAAATGTTATTTTTTGTTGATTTGTGTTGATGAATTGTACGTGGATCATCGATATGGTGATTGGAACATGTGTAACTACAATTCAATGGACGAATCGACGTTGCGGGGGAATACCGTGAGTTAATGCTATTTTTCTCTATTTTTTTAATGGTTAAAATTGAGCATTAGTGGAATTTTTTACAAAAATACCATAAAGTTTATGGTGGATATTTTTTTAGAATGGATTCCCTGAATTTCTAGAATTTTTAGAAATTTTTTTCTAATTTTTTAGGAATTTTTTGAGCATTTTTATGATTAAAAATGTATTTTTATACATTTTGCGGGTTTTTTCCGCGGGTATGCGATCAAATTTCTGTCAATTTCTACTGAAATTCAATAGGGGACAGCGTGTTGATGCATGAACTGCCCTCCCGTGTGCGTGGGGTTCTCTCCTCCTCTCAAATCTGATTTTTCTTTCTCTTTTCCGGGTGAAAATTCTCTTAAAAATGAATTTTTTTAAACATTAATCATAATTAATGTTAATTATGATTAAGGGTTTAATTAAAAAAGCTTAATTAAAGATTAAGCTAATCTCTGATTAACAGAGAAGGGTGGAGAAAGAGAATGGAAAGGAGATGAAGGAGAGGAAAGAGGGGAGAAGAAGGTGAGGAGGGAGTTTTCACTCCCTCCATCTCTCTCACAATTCCACGCGCAGGCGACGGAGGGGGGGGGGCTGCGCTGCAGCCGGGCGAAAAAAATCGCCCCCCCTAGAAAAATCAAAATGGCAATAAGCTAATAAAAGCTTATTTTTTCATTTTTTTCCATTTTTTTAAAAAATGAGTTTTTTATTTCAAAAAAGGCTTTTGAATATATTTCAGAAAAAAGTTTGAAAATAGCCTAGAAAATACTGAAAAATAGGGGATTTGAGAAAAAAAATCTCTGAAAATTCTCTGAAAATTTCTTGGCTTTTCAACTTCCGAAAAACCTTTGGCTTTCCGTTTCCCAAAACCTTTTGGCTTTCCGAATTCCGGAAAAACTTTTGACCTTCCGTATTCCGGAAACCTTTGACCTTTCACATTCCGATTTTTTTTTTGTCTTTTCATTTTCCCAAAACTTTTGGCTTTCCGTATTCCGGGAAAACCGTTGGAATTCCAAAATTTTTTGACCGTTCGTATTTTAAATGCGTTCGGGGTAATTTAAAAATTTCAAAAAAATTCTTGAAAATTAGTAAAAAATTAGACAAAGGTTATTTTAAATTTCGGGAAAATGTGGGGTTGGTGTTTGGCATGTGGTGTGTCCATTCGGATGCCCGTGACCATTCAAATTCCTTTAAAATTATATTTTTTGATCCAAAAAATTAGAAAAATCCATTAAAATTGAAAATTTTCATTGGATTTGAGAATTGTCGGGCGGAATTGGAAATTTCGTGAACGATGGGATTCTCAAGAAAAATTAGAAAATTTCTAGAAATTATTTTTAGAAATCCTAAAAATTGGTATTTTTTAAATATCAATGGTATTTTGGCAAATTTAATTGCTAAAAATTTTCTGGAAAAATATAGGTTTGGAATGCCATAAGATAGGTTTGGTGGACTTCAAAATTATTATATTTTGAGGCCCTGTAAAATTAGGGAAAATTTAGAAAAATTCATGATAATTCTTTTTCTCGAGAATTTAATATTTTCGAGGGTTATTTAATGTTGAAGTACGTTTTCTTGTGCTGACATTAGATAGATGCGGGTTATTCGCATATTATTAATACGATTATATCCTGTATTAATGGATAATTATGTTTGGATTAATTCTAAATGATGTATTCATGATTTTTTACCATTGTTTAGCCATTCGTTTTGGACATGTTCCTTAATTTCTTTTGATGGCTATAATTTTCGTTCAAAGTGTGTTTCACCTTTGACATTTTTCCATGATAATTTATTTTGGCACTTATTAAAGTGTGGATTGTGCTTAATTTCTTAAGCCTAAGACAAACTCTATCATGGGTTAGTTGATCGGTTTGTTTTGGTGGATTTTTATTGGATGTTTTCCAAGTTTTATATGGACTCATCAGGTTTTTCCTAGATCACTTATGTCTAGGGTTTTCTTATTGAGTGCTACACACATGTGTTTCACTTTCTTACTTTGGAGTTTTATTTGAACAACACAATGTTCATATACTCTGGATTGATGAGTTGGCCACCAATTTTAATGCTTCTTTTGGCATGATTAAATGTCCATTAGATGGTATGCATTGTTTTTTATGATCAACTATGTTATTTATGGATTGAAGGAGCTTCTATGCTTTTATCCATGGTTTTATAAGGATCTTTTGATCTTTTGAATAATTACATGTGCTTTGAAGGTAGCACTTGCCTTCGTTTTTTGCACATAATTTTGGAGTATATTTCTTATACTCTTGTATATATTCCAACTCGGATACCTAGTTATTTATATATCTAGGTGAGTTATTTTTCTACCCTAACTTTATTGTGTTTTGGGTAGTTATCATTAGAAAGGCGCCAATTATTCAATTTCTTTTCTAATGATATACTAAGAAGGATTTATTCCTTGATGTAGTCTCAAGTATATAGAGACAGGTTTAGTATGTGAAAGTCTGGATAAGGCCATCTTATTCCTTTTATACAGGATTTTGTTCATATTTTCCTAGACGGCATACTAGGGAGTTTCAAATTGTTAAGGTATGTATGGGTGGTATCATGGTGGTATGGGACGCTAGGGATCCCTCACATATATTATCTTATGGGATAATTTGGGCTCAAGATTGTTGCTTTGCTTACATCACTTAGCATGTTGACCTCAACATTCAAAGACAATCTTATTTTCTAAATTCACTAGAAGTTATAGTGTGGGAATTCTCTAGATAAACTTCTTTTATCTATAGCCTGCATGTTATGATGAGGGTAATCTCATCGGCATTTTCACTTGTTGAAATCTCTTTCTTTAGAGTTCAAACAAGTTTATCTTGTTGTGTTCGGATAAGGAAATTTGGATTCTTCCTTTGTTGGCATTTCTTTCTCTAGTTCCGTACTTTAGGTGATTTACACAATCAACCTGATAGGTTTACGCATGGATATATGTGACTCATCGAGACGTTGATGACTCTCTATGTTGATATGGGTAACTCGAGACATCAATTATTCCATATGCAGATGTGGGTATGTCGGGGCGCCGATGAATCCCTGGTTTCTGCTGTTATAATGCCATGTTTTCCTACTTTATTTCGAAAGATTTACAAAGAGGAAGTTACTTTGAATGTGAATTACTCTGATCATCAGCAGTCTGATGGGCAAACAGAGTGTATGAATCAGTTTTTTGTAGAGTATATGCTTCATGCATGTCTCTAGAAAATCATCATATTGGAAAATATCTTCCAATGATGGAATTTGCCTATAACAGTTCTAAATTTACAGCTATTATTTTTTAGTCCGTGCATACTTATGTATGGGTATTAACCCAGGGCATCTATTGATGTCAGTCTAAGGACATCGAGCTTGATGCATCGAGGGATTTCTTGCGAAATATGCAGGAAATTCTGACCGAAGCTCGAGATTCTATCAGGAGTGCTCATGATAGGGCACGGTTTTATGCTGATAGGGGACACTCATCTCGGTCTTTTGAACCAGGAGCGTTGGTTTATTTTAATGTTCCTAAAGATTCTCAGACTTTGTCAATGGAAAAATGCTCGAATTTATCTCCTAGATATTGTGGTCCATTTCGAGTTATATATCAGATTGGCACGGTTGCGTATGAACTAAAACTATCTCCAATTGTTAGAGTTCATCCAGTCTTTCATATCGATAGATTGAAAGGGAAACTGGGAGGTGAGGATGACACAGTCACTCCTCAAGAACTTGTTGAAGTCGATGAATTATCCTATGTTCCACATGAACCTGATAAGGTACTTGAATTCAGGGAAAGAAAACTTTGTAGTTGACTAATCCCTGAGGTTAAAATTAGGTGGAAAGATAGGGAAATTGAGAATTCGACTTGGGAGTCAGTTGAGATTGTTCAACACAGTTCTCCTTCTTTTCATTGCAAGAGTGCAATGTTTTGAGAGAGGGGAAGTATGTTATATGTACATTATGTGTGCTATGTTATATACACATTATGTGTGCATATACTAGGAGGCTAACCCACATTAGGCTTGTGAGCATGGGAGCATGGGAACAAGCTCTAGTGGAGCATGGGTTAGGACTAACCTTAAGGGTTAAGGTTAGGGTCAGGCATCCAAGGGTCACACATGAGAAATGGAAAGTCAAGAGTCACTTGAGGGCCCTCCTATATAATAGGGGCATGGGGCACACTCAAGGGGGCTTGGAGGCTAGGAAGTTTGAGGCTTATGCTATGGTCTCTTGTGTAGAGATCCATATCTACTCATCTACCATTTCACACTATAGCTACATGCTATTGGATTGGAGTTATACCTCTTGATGGTATGGGACATCAAGGTAGAGGTATGATGTATTTCATTTATTATTCATGTGTGCATCCCTTGGGCTCGGGGGTGGTTGGGTGGTTGAGTTTATGCCTGATTTATGCATGTTTATGCATAACAATTATCTAGAGAGATCTTAGGGTTTTAACAGTCTCTTTCCTTGGCCACCTGCATGCCCACCTGCATCATTTTGTTTCTACATATCATACTCATGGATGGTTCTCTCACAGAAATCCTCAGGTTGAGCACAGTAGGATCTCATGGTCTCAATGAGCCTGTCATCAATGAGCTCAAAATCAAATGTATTCACATGAAGCACTTGCCCAAAAACATAAGTATGTGAGAATTGTGATCCAAAAAGGGAACAAGAGGGTTGACCTGTCCCACTAGTGAGTGTCAATCCCTGAGACCAGAGCATCATCCTTTGGCAATGGACACGAACAGTGCACCTCATGGAAAGTGCTCTCCCAACAATTGACCTCGAATAGAGGGCTCACCCAATGGAGCACCAGCCATGAATCCACCCCACTGAGGGCTCGAGAACGCATATCAACCACTGAGACTGCTCCTCCTGTTGGGGCATGGACTGATTGTGCTTATCCTAATTTTCCATGGATATGGCATGGCCAATCTGTTGGTTGATCAGCCAGCCCAACTGCTGCAAAGCGCCTGTGGGACAGTGTGTATTACCATGTCATCGCTTGCTTGTAGTACCACTGTTAATGCATCCTTAAACTACACTTGTTAAATGATAGGGAGTCAGGATGGGCAGGCATACTCGTGCCATTAGCAAATGATTCCATAGTGGCATGCAAGGCTCAACAGCGTCTCTCCGATCATCAATGTTGGGAATCACATCGGATTCTTTGTTATTGTAATAATTATCCAACCACAGTGCCAAGAGTAATGACTGTAATAAAGGTACCTTTAGGACAAATTCCTAACTAGTGGATGCTATTGCTCCACTGAAATGAAGGAGGTTGCAAAAAATAATTCCAAGGAGTCAGGTTACTTTCTCGAACGGGGTGGTTTGTACTCTTTTTTGTTTGGGGGAGTACTCATTGCATCAAATTTGTGTCACTCAATTACTGCCCTCGCCGTTCTCTCTTGAACATTGAAAATTCAGGAATATGCATCTGAATCAAATGCCTGAAGAGGTCTCTTGATTTGGTTTCAACCCAGTTGCAAACGTTGTAATGAAAAAGTGCTCTCAATTTTGGCTGGAAGTCATTGCTGTAGTGGTGTGTGAAATGCCCGAAATTTTGCTTGTAACACAATGCTGTGTCTACAACTTTACGCCACCATTTCACACGACACTTTGCCTAAGCTTGTTTGAGGTGACAGGCTCTGTAGAGATAGAAGTGAAGGAGGTGGTGGTAAGGGTAGAGGCGGGAGGTGAAAACATTGCCAGAAGGAGAGGCCCACTGTGGATTGATAGAGGTGACAAAAGAACAGAGGATGGAAGGTGATAGACAGGGGTGCCAGAAGGAGACAGGGTTTGGAAGAAGAGATGCCTTGTGTGATGTATTAGGACAGCCATCTTTTGTATTTACATAGCACACACTAACTTGTATTGCAAATAACCTTGAACACTCTCATCTTACATGAAGAAACCTGTCATGGCCCTGTGAAAATGGAACAGCACAAGTGTGGGCATGGTGGTTGCTGAGCAAAAATATTAAAATATTCGTATTTGGAGTGCCCGGACAAATGAGGATGATGTGTGGACACTTCAGATGTGAAAGGGGACAAAAACATTAATGTTTTTAATATTTTATTGAAGGTTGCCCCTAGGCCTTAGTGGCCCCTAGGGAACTTTAATTATTATTAAAGTTGGGGCCCTAGGATAATTTTGGAGTTCCCTAGGCCTTAGTGGCCCCTAGGGAACTTTAATTATTATTAAAGTTGGGGCCCTAGGATAATTTTGGAGAGGGGGCAACTCCACTTTTGGGAGTTGCCTCTCTCACCTCACTCTCTCTCTTGCTTTTGGGAGGCGTGTAAAAAACGTGCATGTTGCAAGCGTGGAGAGCAGAAGGAAGCAAGTCGACTGGTTTTTGCTGCTGATTTCTATGCAAAGCAGGCTGTACAAAGCTGCACAATCGTAGGTACAACCGTACAACTGCAGGTACAGGTGGCGCTAATAGGAATCCATATTGTTGCAGAGAGGTACTAGCGGTGACTATTGCAAGTGGCTGCAGCTGCAGTTTTCAAGCAGCGCAGGCTGGTACGACTGTAAGTACAGTCCTGTACGACTATTGGTACAGTGTACGGACAGGTCTAGAGCAGGCGGTGCTGGACAGTACGAGTGCAGGCTGTGTTGACAGGTACAATCTCAGCAGGCGGCTACTGTTACAGACAGTTGTTGACTGGTACGAACTGCTCCATGGGTGCAAAACCACGAGCTGATGTTGGTAAGCTCTGAACTTGTTCATCTGTCTTTCTTTCCATTGGCTTATGTCTGATGTGCAGATTTGTGCTATCTGGCCCCTTGTGAGAGGAGGGGTATGGCAGATTGAAAAGGGTGGAAACAGAGATTGGACAATGAATGTATGTTTGTGCTGAGTTGTTGAATCATGTGCATGAGATATGCCAGATGTATGCTCAAGGCTGTCCTGCTAAATGGTCTTGGCTGATCAGAGGGAAGCACAGAGTGTTGCTTTGAGACACAGATCTGTGTGTGTGAATCCTCTGTGCTAAGAGGTATTGTGGTGCCAGATTGGACATACAGGTGTATTCTCTTGGCTGGTTTTGTTGTACTCAACCTTACATATTTTGAAATTGAATAAAGAAATACCGCAAGGGGCGCCAAGCTTTGGGGCCAACAGGCGTCATTCTATTTTTCAGATTTGGGGCACTCTAGCTCCAATCATATTTGTTTTCATATCTGGACTACAAGTAGAAGGGTGACTGCTAGTCTACCGCACTTTGGTTTCTACCAGAGGCCGGTTTCAAGGTTCCATTGCTAGGACCAATCATCAACTTTCTTAAGGGGGTGAGCTCGTGGGTGGTTGCCTCGAGGAAAGTCATCGCTGAAAAATTCAGCAGCATGTCTGATACAGAAGATGAGTACTTCTATCATGAAGAGGAAGAGCAAGAGACCTCTCCTGAGAGAAATGAATCCGAGGATAATCTTGCAGGAGAATAGGCTGTAGATGATGAGCATTATGAGGATGTAACACAGCCAGAAGATGTACTTGGTAAAGAGGATGATGATGCTCGGTTTAAAGACCGTTTGGCTAGTGTTATGGATGTGTTTATGCAGCTCATGCAAAGTGAGAAGTTTGCTGAATTTATGAGATCCCGTACAGAGCCCGAAAAGAAGAAGAAGAAGGTGCATTCTAAGAACCTTCCTCAGGGTCATAGTGGTGCCATCCCACAGGATCCATCTTTTGGACAGTTTTTGAACATGCAGCATGCTTATGGTGCTAACTCTCAGAGTTCCTTCTTTGGACAGCCATCTACTATTCCTCAGCAAACTATGCATCCAGGTTATTTTGGTGGTGGCTCGGTGTTCCAATCTATGACTGGGGGTTATCCTCAGGGAGGCATGGGTATGCCAGGGCTTTTGGAGCAAATTTTCAGCCTGGTATGCAGGGGAATATGTATGGTGGTATGCAGTCCAGTATACAAGGAAACATATTTGGGAGCATGCAACTTGGAATGCAAGCAAATATGTATGGTGGCATGCAGCCTGGTATGCAGGGGAATATGTATGGTGGTATGCAGTCTAGTATACAAGGAAACATGTTTGGGAGCATGCAACCTGGAATGCAAGCAAATATGTATGGTGGCATGCAGCTACGTATGCATAATGGTATGTTTGGAAACATGGCTGGAATGTATGGCATGCCAGGTGTGGGAATGGGAAATGTTGACCCTATGATGGGCATGAATGTTGGGGGCAGCAATCTTGCGAAGCCACTTCCATATGATAATCCAACGCCTATGGGAAAGGCGAAGGATTATAAGGAAGGGGGAGCTGCTGTGAAGTTTGATACATTCAGTGGGGCCAAAGATAAACTAAAAGCACTCACCTTTTTACAGCAGTTTGATGCTGTTTTTTTTGGTGGGAATTACACAAAGTCCTCTAAGGTGAGGAAAGCTGCCACTTTTCTCAAAGGCAATGCTTTGCAGTGGTGGTCTACTCTTCTTTTGCAGGGCATAGCACCTACTACTTGGGTACAATTTAAACAGGTCTTCTCTTCTGTATGGCTCACATCTACATTTGAGGTGGATGTTATGACTTCATGGCACAAGTTGGATGCTTCAAAGTGTGAGAATTTGGAAGATTATAACAAGAAGTTTTGGGAAGCTTTACTCTCAGTGACTTCTTACCGTGCAGTACCTTTGTCTGAGCAGGTAGAGAAGTATTGTTGTGGGTTGCCCAAAGAGGTGTGAGATTATTGTATCGACTTGAGTAATGAACATGTCACAGATGATAGAGAATGCTATGACAACTAATGTGTTACTCACTGGAGGATCATCTGGGTTTAAAGGAAGTAAGAACTCGAGCAAGAAAGCTGAAAAATATGGGCATGCTTCTCGTGATGCTAAAGGGTCTTCAGAGACGAGGTATAAGAAGTTGCCAATGCCCAAGAGAACTTCTGTTGAGGAAAGACACGCTTTGAGAGATGCTTGAAAATGTTTTTACTGTACTGAAGAGGGGCATATGTCATTTAATTGTCCCAAGAGAAAGTCCCAAAAGGACTCTGACAATAAAGGAGAGCCCAAGTCAAAGAAACCAAAACCTTCTGCGGGGTTAGTTCCTGATCTTGTGGGGAACAGCCAGGTGGTGAGGAGACAGAGTTGTGCAGGGCATGGGGCAAAGTGAGAGATCAGAATGCCTTGATATTCTTTGACACAGGTGCTAGAGCCAACTTCATTTCACCAGATTTGGCTGGCCGATTGGGGATTCGTGCAGAGGAGATGGGGCCATTATATGAGGCTAACATGGCTTGTCCAGGGTATGCAGAACCCGTTACTCCTATCATTGGGAAGCTTCGGCTTCATTTGCAGGGTTATGTGGACAGCGAAGAGTTCTTCATCATGCCATTTGATGGCTGTGATGTTTTGTTGGGTATGCCATGGTGCCACAGAGTACATGTGGTGGTGGATACATACAATAGGAAAATCACTCTGATTCATAGAGGGAAAGAGCATGTTTTGGATGTAAAACTTAAAGGGGAATCTGTTCCTATTGTATCCGCTTCGGCAATTTCATCAGTAATGAAAAAGCATCTTTCCGCGTACTTGATTTATGTAAAGGATGCATAAGATGATGAGTCTAAGTCTAATTTGTCTATGTTAGATAAGGGCAGGACTGATTTCTTATGTGGGTTCCAAGATTGTTTTTTCCGAGTCATTGCCAGGAGAACTTCCTCCTAAGAGGCTAGAAGATAATGCCATTGATCTAATTCTTAGTAGTACTCCACCGAATAGACCGTCGTACCGTGTTAGTGCAGCCCAACAGGAAGAGATTATGAGTCAGGTGTAGGAGCTTTTGAATAAAGGGTTGATACAGCCTAGCTCATCACCCTTTTGCTCACCTGTACTCTTAGTGCAAAAGAAGGATGGTTCTTGGCGCATGTGTATTGACTACAGGGCGCTGAACAAGAATACCATCAAGAATTGATTCCCCATACCGAGGATCGATGACATTTTGGACCGCTTACAGGGCTCCACAGTCTTTAGTCGCATTGACTTGAAAAGCTGGTATCATCAGATACGTATTAGACCCGAGGATGTGCATAAGACAGCATTCCGAACCACGTTTGGGTTGTATGGTTCTTGGTTATGCCCTTTGGTTTGACAAATGCACCTGCCACATTTAACAGAATGATGGACAGGATTTTCAGGCCTCATAGAGCGTTTGTGGGCACATTCTTTGATGATATGATAGTGCATTCACAAACTGAGGAAGAGCATAGAAGGCATTTGACCATTGTGTTTGCAGAACTCAGGAACCATAGGCTGGTTGTTAATGGCAAAAAGAGTGAGTGCTTTTTGCAAGAGATACATTTCTTGGGGCATATTGTGTCTAAGCATGGAGTCCGTATGGATCCAGCAAAGGTGGAAGCAATTCTTAATTGGCCAGATTTGAGGACCGTGCATGATGTACATAGATTTTTAGGATTGTGTTCCTAGGCGGTACATACGGTACTTTGTTGAAATTGCTTCGCCTCTTCATGCCTTGACAAAGAAGGCAACTCCGTTTAGATGGGCTGATCGGGAAATTACAGCATTCAAAAAGCTCAAAGAAAAGCTTACTTCGGATCCAGTATTGGTGTTACCGGACCTCCGCCGAAGAAAGGCTTTTGTTGTCCAATATGATGCATGCAGAAGTAGCATCGGGCAGTTCTCATGCAAGAGGGACATGTGATCGCCTATGAGAGTAGAATATTGCAAGATGCCGAGAAGCATTTACAGGTTTATGAGAAAGAGACGTTGGCTGTAATTCACGCTCTTTCTACATGGAAACACTACTTGCTTGGGGCTGATTTCACTGTGCAGACTGATCATCAGACCTTGCGTTATTTCCTCATGCAAAATAAGCTTTCAGAGAAGCATATACGTTGGGCAAACTTTTTGTCTATGTTTCACTTTCAGATTGTGCATGTGGAAGGCAAAAAGAATGTAGTGGCAAATGCTTTGTCACACAAGCCATAGGTCTCCGCAGTTTCACTTGCTTATCATCATGAGCTTGATGAAATGAAAGAACAGTATGCCCATGATGAGGAATTTGAAAGGTTGTATGATCAGATGTCTGAGGGTCAGCGGCATGAGCACTACACTCTCAGAGATGGATTTTTATTGATGCATGGCAAACTGTGTGTTACCAGGCCCTTGCGACTCAAGGTGATGGTGATTGTGTTGAAAGAACGGTAGAGGGGGAGGAGACACACACACAGGAGCAAACCCTAATGTATATTGCAAACCCTAACCATAGAGGGAAGCCATGTCCACTCTCACACAAAGTATAATGCACTAATCCATAATCCACACAACACACTATGAGTTGTGTCCACACACTACTAACCCTAGTTAATGTCCACACACTATGACCAGCTGGACACGCGGTCATTTATGTCTCACACATGTTCCTACCTAATCTGCCAGCACATAGCATAGCTGGCTCATACTGACATCGAGCTTGAATCTCAACAGCCCCTCTCAAGCTCATGATGTACTGCCAATGAAGATGTAGATGAGCTTGGGATATCAAGACTCTCAACACTCCCCCTCAAGCTCATCCCATGTACTCCCAACATAGTTCGGAAGTACTCAAACTTCTCCTTGCTTAGTGGCTTCGTAAAGATGTCACCTGCTCATCAGTCTTCACATACTGAAGATCAACTGTACCATCCAGCACCTTCTCTCTGACAAAATGATAATGGACCTCTATGTGTTTGGTCCTCGCATGAAATACTGGATTCTTGGCCAACTGTATACTGCTCATCTTGTCACAATGAATGACAACTTTGCCATCAATAGGCTCACATAAATCTTCCAAGAGACTCTTTAACCAAACCGCCTCACAAGTAGCAATGGCTGCACCTCTATATTCAGCCTCTCTGTACTAGATAAAGCAACTGTAGGTTGCTTCTTGCTACTCCAACTCACCACGGCACTTCTAAGTGTAAAAGCATATCCACTAGTAGACCTCCTGTCATATGCACTACCTGCCCAATCAGCATCTGTGTAGCCATGTATGTCCAAGCTTTTACCACTCTCATAAAGTAGACCATAATGTGCAGTGGTCTTCACATATCTCATGATGCGTCTCACTACATCCAAATGTGGTTTTCTGGGGCTCTGCATAAATTGGCTTACTAACCCCATAGCATAACTCAAATCCGGGCGTGTGATAGTCATGTATATGAGACTACCAACCATCTTCCTGTACATAGATAGATCATCAAGCTCCTCACCATAATCAGCCCGCAACTTCACATTTTGCTCCAAAGGTGTACTCATAGGCTTACACCCTGTCATGCCATACTTTGCCAACATATCCAATGCATATTGGCGCTGTACTAACCAAGTACCTGCATGATCTTTGACCACTTAAATTCCAAGAAAGTATCTCAACTCACCAAGGTCTTTCATGTCAAATTGCCCACTCAAAGCTTTCTTGACATGCATCACATCTGCACTATGATCACCTGTGATAATCAAGTCATCCACATAGATGACGAGTAAAACAATCCCATGCTCTGTCTTCTTCACATAAAGTGAAGAATCTGCAGTAGAAATCTGAAAACCAAGTGAGATAAGATATCTTCTCATCTTATCACTCCAAGCATGAGGTGCTTGCTTCAGACCATACAATGCCTTTTTCAATTTGCATATGTGAGTGGGATATCTAGGGTGTACATACCCTTCTCGCTGTGCCATATAAACCTCTTCTTGTAAGTCACCATTCAGAAATGCATTAAGTTGACATCCATCTAATGCATTTTCCAGCCATTAGCTGCAGCCATAGCAATGACTGCTCTCACTGTGCCCATTATCTTAGCCACTGGACTAAAGGTCTCATCATAGTCCAAACCTTGGGTCTGTGCATATCCCTTTGCTACCAATCGTGCTTTGCTACCATCAGATTTGCACTTCACTTTGTAAACCCATTTACATCCAATAACATTCTTGTCCTTTGGTAATGCAACCAAGTCCCATGTATCATTATGGACCAATGCGTCCATCTCAACATCCATTGCTTTCTCCCATACATGCTCTCCAATAGCCTCTGTATAGCATGTAGGTTCCACATGCTTCACCATAGATGTCATATATGCATAGTGCATAGCAAAATCTTGATATGTCAATCTGTCAACTGGATATCTGACTCTCTGGGATCTCCGCAATGCCTGCGGGTCACTCTGAACACCTGTAACTCTAGCATGTGGTGGCACATATCTATCCTGCCTAGCACCAGGTGTGCGTAAAACAGGTATGCCAAGCTCCTCATCCAAACTCTCTGAACTAGATGACTCAAAACCTGTGATTCCAATTCCTTCGACCTTCTTCTTTCCTTTATCCATAGCACTACTCCCAGTGCTCACACTCTCATGCCTCAAACGTCCTGACCATGGACGTACATTGCTACTCTCAGCTTCTGCTGGCTGCTGGCCCAGACATAGAAGTAGAACTAGAACTTGGTTGTGGCAAGTTCACAGGCACATCAGCCTCAAGTGACTCAATGACACCCTCATCTTTTGCTTTGTACCAACTAGCAAGCTCATCAAACACCACATCTTGTGAGATGACCACTTGTCTAGTTTGTGAGTTGTAACATTTGTATGCCTTTTGATCCTGTGCATATCCAACAAATATACATTTTTCTGCCTTAGAATCCAACTTCCTTCTTCTTTCATCAGGCACATGTACATAAGCTATGCATCCAAAAACTTTGAGGTGTCCAATGTCTGGCCTATAACCTGTAAGCCGCATCTGTGGCGTGCTTCCATGAATGGCTGCTGTAGGTGTTTTGTTCAATATATACACTGTAGTAGCACATGCTTCTGCCCAATAGTAATCTGGCATGCTCTTTTCATTGAGCATCGCCCTAGCCACTTCACATATGACTCTATTCTTTCTCTCAGCCACACCATTTTGCTGAGGTGTATACTTGCAAGTCAATTGTCTTCTTATTCCATGCTTTGTCAAGAAATGCTTAAAAGCTTTTGAGGTGTATTAACCACCTCCATCTGTCCTCAAACATTTAATCCAACAGCCATACTGCTTTTCTGCAAAAGCTTTGAAATCCATGAACTTTTCCAATACTTCACTCTTCTCCCTGAGAAAGTATATCCATGTCATTCTGCTGAAATCATCAATGAATGTAACATAGTATAAACTGCCTTTGATAGATGGGTTTTGTGCAGGACCCCATACATCACTATGTACGATCTCAAGTAGCCTGCTACTCATATTTCCTTCTCTAGGAAACCTCAACCTTGCCTGCTTCCCAAACTGACAGGCTTCACAAACATGCATATTTCCATCATATTTGAATCTAGGCAATCCACTGACAATGCCTCTTGTTTGCATGTTCTTTAATCTCTGTATATTGACATGCCCAATCCTCTTATGCCACATATCAATGTCATGTACCACATTTTTACTTTTGGAGAACATGGTTGATTTTAGCTCAGGAATTCTAGCATCCAGCTTAAACAATCTGCCTTCTTTCTTGCCTTTAGCAACAATGACTCTACATCCATGTTTAAAGTCCTCAACGAAGCAACCATGCACGTTGAACCTAACCTGTAATCCCTATTCCACCATTTGACCAACTGAGGCCAAGCTCTTTGTGACAGAAGGCACATACAACACATCTGACATAGACTTTGTTTGACCATTGTGCATGACCAATGGTACACTTCCAACATGTGTAATGACATGCTGGGTATCATCACCTGTTTCCACATAGCCTTTTACATCCATAGGCTTCATATGCTCAAACCATTCACCATGACATGTCATATGGTTTGATGCTCCTGAGTCCATATACCATGTGTCATCATTCTCAGCATTCGTCATCATCGATCCCACAACATGTTTCATGGCAAACAAATGATTTGTAGTGCCATCATTACTGCTTGATGCATAGTTTCCACCATGTTGTGCATAATTTCCACCATAATGACCACCACATTGTGCTCTTCCCCCTCTCAAATCATTCTGTTTGCGGAAACAATCTCTCGCCATATGACCATATTTGCCACAGTAATGGCATTCCACATCTTGCATAGAATTTTGTTGGCCTTGCAACGTCCTCTACCACGGGGGTTACCTCTGCCTCTCTGAGGTGCATATCCACGACCACCTCGAGCACCATATGAAGGCTGAAAATTCTGTTGTGGAGGCCTGTCCTACCATCCACGACCATTACCACCACGTCCACACGTGATGTGAATCTCCCCCTGCCTCTAAAGCCTCTCTGCGAGTAGAAAGCCTGCTTTCTGCCATCATCATGGCTAGTAGATGCATCCAAAAATGAATCACTGAGTTTGATTTCCTCAACCAACAAGAGTGAAACCAACTCATCAAAATCTGGTAAACCTGTACTCCTCACTGAGATAGATGTATCAAAAGATTTGTATTCCTTGCCAAGACCACGCAAGGTAATATCCACCAAATCATCATCAAGCATGGGGGAATTTATTGTGGCCAATGCATCTGCAAACTTCTTGATTTCTTGCACATAATCATGTATGCTCCTTTTATTCATTTTTACATTATGTATCTGCTGATACTTGCGAGCACTCGTATCTATATCAAACATCTTGACCAAAGTATCCCATGCATCTTTGGGATTCTCAGCATCCTGTATGTGTATGAGCATAGCATCAGAAATACATATAAACAAATAATGCAGCACTTTGAATGCTCTCTCTGACCATTGCTTATGAGCAATAAGCTGCTACTGTGTAGGTTGTCGAGGTAGCTCTGGCTCTGGCTTAGCACCTGTAATGAGACTCCAAAATCCTTTCCCTTCCAAGAAACTTTTTATCCTGTACTTCCATGCTTGGAAGTTCTTCCTATCCAGCTTTTCACCAACAATCTGAACTGGATTATCCGACATGTTTGCTCAATGTGCACCTTCTGCACTCATCCAAATCTATAACCAAGCCTTCCTCAACACTCCAATGAGTGTTCCAGATACTCCAAAGTAACCATAAATCTTCAAATTTGATGTAGAAAATCAACCTGTATGCATCCAAGATGAACTGACTCACGCAGTCCGAGATACCCTGTTTTGATGCGCTTCCACGGCTCCAAATCACAATGTAGTGGTGCAATCAAGTATGGACAACTTGCATTGACACCTAAACAACCTCAATGTAGAGTATCAACACCATCTGACATGTGTACATATCAATTTTTGAAAAACCCCTTTCTCTGTTTTGGAAAAAACCAGAAAAACCAGTAGTAAAATGGCTCTAATTTCTTCAATATTTGTCCAAATTGAGCAACCAGGCATTCATTAGCTTAGCAATAGTGTCCATCAACTCCATGTAAGAGGAATTTGTCCAATTGTATAAGACCAAAGATTAATTGCTCAATTAAAATTGCTATGTTTCTCTGCAACCAGTGGACAACCTGTTTAATCAGCTCATTCCCAGCTCAATCAGGCATAATTCATCAATCCAATCACATAGCCCTCTTCTCCAAAGTGTAAAGAAACCAATTGCTAAATCAATTGTGAAAGGAACCAAGCAACCAATGAGTAATGGATCTCCTCGTACCAAAATGATAAAAAATCAGCTCTGTTTTCCTGTTCTGGCTGCGCCGCCTATTGCTGTAGAGGCCTTTGGGAAGGTCTGAATTGCTAATTGATGAGTCCTACAAGTGCCCAAGACACCTAGGTATGTGTGCAACCAGTCAATGGTTTGATTTTAGCTAAAAACACGCTCCAAATGCATCAAATCTTCACCTTCTTTTCTCTGTTTTGTGAGAGCTCAAAAAACCAGTAATTTCACTCATTCAAATGCATGTAACTTCCTCCAAAATCACAGTAGGGCTTGCATAGGAGTTGCCATTACATCCCTCATTGTCAGATACATGTTTGCTTTGCCAGATTTACATGTATTTTCACCATACATCAATGTTTCCAAGCTTTAATGAAAAGCTTTCAAAAACCAGAATTTTTCTTTGCTTTGATTTGCTCTAACTTGCTTTGTTTTTGCCTGTATCACCTGCAATCCGCTCAAGGATGTTTAGAAGACCTTACCCGATAGGCCAAGCTCTCAGATCTGATAGTATTCGGTGTGCTCCAAGCTTTACAGCTCCAATGGCAAGCTTCACAGCTTCTTCTCCCTCTTCACTCACTCACTCTCATAAACCCTAATAAACAGCACAAGGCTCTGATACCATGTTGAAAGAACGGTAGAGGGAGAGGAGACACACACACAGGAGCAAACCCTAATGTATATTACAAACCCTAACCATAGAGGGAAGCCATGTCCACTCTCACACAAAGCATAATGCACTAATCCATAATCCACACCACACTATGAGTTGTGTCCACACACTACTAACCCTAGCTGATGTCCACACACTATGACCAGCTGGACACGCGGTCATTTATGTCTCACACATGTTCCTACCTAATCTGCCAGCACATAGCATAGCTGGCTCATACTACTGACATCGAGCTTGAATCTCAACAGATTGAAAGTCATGCTCCACCGTATGCAGGTCATAGAGGTATTGAAGCCACAGTAAAAGCAGTGGAGACTTTCTTTTATTGGCCAACCTTGAGAAGAGATGTTGATGCCTTTGTGAGAGGCAATGCATCGTATGTCAGAAGGTAAAGTTTGACCGTCAAAAGACACCAGGGTTATTACAGCCTTTACCTATTCCAGATAGACCTTGGGAGAGCATTGCCATGGATTTTATCTTTGATCTTCCATGGACACAAACGGGCAATGATGGCATTTGGACTATCATATGCAGGTTCAGTAAGCAGACCCATTTCATTCCCGTGCGTAAGACGATCAAAGTGGATCATATGGTGAAGTTGTTCATGGTGAACATCTTCAAGTACCATGGCTTGCCTACATCTATCATTAGTGACCGTGATCCACGGATGACGAGTTTGTTCTGGAGAGGGTTGTTTGACAACATGGGTACAACTCTCAAGTTTTCATCGTCATTTCATCCACAAACAGATGGTCAGTCAGAAGAGGCTAACTCTACAGTGTTGGATCTTCTTAAGTGTTATGTGTCAGAGCACAAGCAACAATGGGAAAAGTATCTTCCTTTGGTGGAGTTTGCATATAACAACACTGTACATACCTCGACAGGCAAGGCGCCTTTTGAGATTGTGGAAGGAGGGAAGAAGGTACCACCCATTTTGCATACAAAGGATAAGATCTTTGAGGTTGATCAATATGTGGAAAACATGGATGAAGCTTATCGGAGAGTTAAGTTGGCACTCCAGAAAACTCAGCAAAAGCAAAAGAAAGCCGCAGACTGTCTCACAGACGTGATTTAGAGTTTGCATTGGGTGATTGGGTTCTTTTGCGCTTTGAAAAGGCTATACTCAAGAAGATGAAGGGTAAAGAGCGCTTATTCCCTAAGTTGAGCATGCATTATTATGGGCCTTTTCAGGTATTGGAAAAGATTGGTGAGGTAGCCTATCGTTTGAAGCTACCAGATCACTCGAGGATTCACAATGCTTTTCACGTGAGTCTCCTTAGACCTTGCCGTGGGGATGTGCCTGAGGATGTATCAGATGAGGCTCAGCCAGAAGTTGAGGAACTTGATGAGGTTCTGATTCCCGAGCAGATACTGGCACATAAGGAAAGAAAGGTACGAGATAAAGTTTCCCGTCGTTATCTTGTGAAGTTCAAGAACTATTCACCGATGGATGCGAAGTGGATGGAGGAAGGTGACTTAACAGATTCACCTCAGGTTTTGTAGCTTTATCTCGATGCCTTTGAGTTAGAGCCGACTCTTGTTGTGGCTCATTCAGGTTCAGCAGAGCATGGGTCTGGAGCATTACCTGATACTCAAGATTAGGGGGGTAGCTCCTCCACTCCCTTGATACAGACAGGCTCAAATGACATCTAGAGGTCGCTTGGTACAGTTTTTATCTCACCGGAAGGTACTGATGGCTGACAGTACATCTGTTTATGGGACTTCTATGATATATGTGTACTAGTCACATGGGATATTGTGGTTGTGTATGGTTCACAGTGGTATACAACTTGGACTATTACTACGCCATTGGTTTGCAGTGAATGTTGATACATGTGCATGGCTTAGAGAGATTGGGACGCTGATCTTGCCATATTGTATATTTCACTTTGGATATTTTGCTGTATCATCAGAATGCAATCGAGGACTCTTGCCATTTTTCAAGAGGGGGGTATGTCATGGCCCTATGAAAATGGAACAGCACAAGTGTGGGCATGGTGGTTGCTGAGTAAAAATATTAAAATATTCGCATTTGGGGTGCCCGGACAAATGAGGATGATGTGTGGACACTTCAGATGTGAAAGGGGATAAAAACATTAATGTTTTTAATGTTTTATTGAAGGTTGCCCCTAGGCCTTAGTGGCCCCTAGGGAACTTTAATTATTATTAAAGTTGGGGCCCTAGGATAAGTTTGGAGAGGGGGCAACTCCACTTTTGGGAGTTGCATGCCTCTCTCACCTCACTCTCTCTCTTGCTTTTGGGAGGCGTGTAAAAAACGTGCATGTTGCAAGCGTGGAGAGCAGAAGGAAGCAAGTCGACTGGTTCTTGCTACTACTGATTTCTATGCAAAATAGGCCGTACAAAGCTGTACGAGTGCAGGTATAACTGTACGACTGCAGGTATAGGTGGCACTAATAGGAATCGGTACTTGCAGAGAGGTACTGGCGGTGACTGTTTGCAGGCAGCTGTAGCTGTAGTTTTCAAGCAGCGTAGGCTGGTACGACTGCAAGTACAGTCCTGTACGACTATTGGTACAGTGTACGGACAGGTCTAGAGTAGGCGACACTGGACAGTACGAGTGCAGGCTGTGTTGACAGGTACAGTTAACAGGCAGCTGCTGCTGTTAGGTACTGAGACAGACACGTGTGGGAACTGTACGGACAGGTACAGTAGTGCTCTACGGACCTGTACGAACAAGTACAATGCTGAATTTTTGGACTGTACAGACAGGTAGAGCACTTCCAGTGGTGGGCAGAGCTTTTCCAGAGCTTGGTTGGTGCGAGTCACGTGGTTGCAGGGGAAATAGTACAGACAATCGTTGTCAAGTGCAGACTGGTACGAACTGCTCCACGGGTGCAAAACCACGAGCTGATGTTGGTAAGCTCTGAACTTGTTCATTTGTCTTTCTTTCCATTGGCTTATGTTTGCTGTGCAGATTTGTGCTATCTGGCCCCTTGTGAGAGGAGGGGTATGGTAGATTGAAAAGGGTGGAAACAGAGATTGGAGAGTGAATGTATGTTTGTGCTGAGTTGTTGAATCATGTGCATGAGATATGCCAGATGTATATCAAGGCTGTCCTGCTGAATGGTCTTGGCTGATCAGAGGGAAGCACAGAGTGTTGCTTTGAGACACAGATTTGTGTGTGTGAATCCTCTGTGCTAAGAGGTATTGTGGGCTACCAGATTGGACATACAGGTGTATTCTCTTGGCTAGTTTTGTTGTACTCAGCCTTACATATTTTTGAAATTGAATAAAGAAATACCGCAAGGGGCGCCAAGCTTTGGGGCCAACAGGTGTCGTTCAATTTTTAGATTTGGGGCACTCTAGCTCTAATCATATTTGTTTTTATATCTGGACTACAAGTGGAAGGGTGACTGCTAGTCTACCGCACTTTGGTTTCTACCAAAGGTCGGTTTCAAAACCCTTTGGTTTTTACACATGATGGAACCCTACCCTAATGCAAGAAGAAACCTTTGTTTCTTACACAGAATTTTTAGAGTTCACTTCTCTTGTGCTAGATAGTACAAACCTTAAAATTTAAGATTTGCGGTTCATCACAGTTTTTGTTCCCAAGTCGAACCATGATATTTCATCTTTCCATGCATTACCACATCATACGACAACTTGAAATGTTCTTACTGAGTCAAGATTCCTATGTCTCTTTGTTTTCCTCATAATGCATGTAGTAAAATGACTATAGGTCATTCCACGAGTACACATGGTTTCCTTGCATTGTACTTGCTGAAAGGCAAATAAAAGTTCTTGCAAACCACAATGGTTGTAGTATGCTCATATTATCCAATTTTTGTTGATACAATTCTAGTCTACAATGGGACTATGAAAAAACGTTTAGGACACTCGAGGCTTGTGTTCAATCGTTAAAAGTTTCCGTGGCAAGGTAGCTACATGTGTGTTCACCACAAAGGTGTAATGGTTAGGCCATACCATTTCACAGTCTGAGATATAGATGAACTGGAGAAGCTAACAACTATTTTGCAATGATTTAAACTTATTTTTGACACTATTGAATATATTTCAAACTTTTAAAACCTAGCCATCATGAAACCACAACCAAAAGACATCTACAGTATAAAGGGAGGGAACTCCCATAATAAGGAATACAAAAAAGGAAAACTACTATCTAAAAGATGTCCACTTATTAGAACACGGCCCTTGAGAATTAAGCCATAAGCTTCTCTCCATAAATCCATCCTGAGATCTTTGAAAATCTTGGCTAGGTTGTCAAATCTGTGCAAACCTCTCTCACAATGTCCTTAGTGACCTCTTGTTGTTTGTACATATCAAGCATTTCATCATTCCTTTCATTAGTTAGATTGTACTCAATGTTTTGCTTAATGCTAGTGATCCCATTCTTTGCTTCTCACATCATGTGGCAACAAACACCATGAAAACATTAAAAACCTCACCGAAAAAACTTTGAAATACCATGAAAACTTTGAAAACCTTACCCAAAACAAAAGCTTGCCCAAACATCAAAGCACATCATCGAATTGTTGCTAGAAAGAACTTCAGAATGTCAATGCACCAAAGCACTCAGGCACACCACTTTTCAAGAAAGTATGCCACAATCACTTAGTGTTTCATGATGTAAGAATGGTAGAAGGTGTAAGGGTTCAGATTTTGGAACCTTTGTTGATTCTTTCTTGGGAATAGGAGCACCATCCACCAATTAGAATCCGGCACTTACAAAGAGGAATTTGCAAGTGGAATGCCATGAGCCCAATTATGATAAGCTTATCAATGAATACAACCAACTAAACAACAATTGATGGAGGAATGGTGGACAACATTTTTTGATATATGGCAAGTTTGCTTCGATAGGCTGGGCTATGTTTGTAGAGAGTTTGTTGTGTATAGGATGAAATGTCACTATTGTTGTTGTAGTAGATTGCACTAAAATTTGGGACATCACTTAAATTGTATAGTGACATTAAAAAAGGAGTGCTTATACTTGGAGGAAGTTGAAAGCAATGATTACAAAATTCAACGGGTGAATGACAAAGCCCAATGAAAATCAAGCGATAAGATCGTGACACAATGTGACACGTATGCAAATAAGGACAAATCAACCCATCAAGAAGAAGTTACTATAAGAAGTCAACATCTAGATGAGACCCTCGTTCACATTCACGATTCATTCTTATGTCAATAGTAGTGAATAGTTCAAGGTCTCTTTCAAGAAAGCAAGGAAGTGTGTGTGAAGAAATACCAACACACATAATTAAGAGATGTTGATACATTGAGTCCATGGGAGACACTTCAAGGAAAGAACAATCATAGAGTAGCATCCCTCCAATTACTAGTACGTCCATCTTAGGAGACATTCCAGCATTGACAATTAATCCCATGGGAGAAATTGTTGCAACACCTACAACTAGTGCATCTCATAGAACTAACAACCAATGACATGGGAGAAGGTGTTGCAACACTGATAGCTGATGCATTTCACAGAACTAACAACCAATGCCATGGGCAGTGTTATAGTGGTAGAACATGTTGGAACTTTGTCAATGAATCCCATACCCTCCATGTCAATAACTAATGAGAAAGAGACCTTGGCAAGTGTGGAGCTCACAAGTGAATGCAATAGATTAACTACTCCAAAATAGATGCTATACCCATGCTAGATTTACATAAAAGGCTAGTGATATAAGGTGGGAGGGTCTCTTTGAATATCCATGGATTGCATGTGCCCAAACACCGCCAAGTTGATGAGTATAGCTTTATATTTCCTTGCTAGAAGCTGTTTCCAACAATGTGTGTTGGGGTGAAGAATCATACAATGAGCTTGCTAGTAAGGGCTTGCTTTGAATCCGTGAGTGTAATATCCCAATGCCTATGTGGCTTAAAAGGAAAATTGTGTTTTGGTATGTTGCTCTAGCTTATGTATTTATCATCCCATCTCATCAATGTTAGAAGAGTTTTTTCATTAGTTGGCATAGTTGTTGGTTGTGAGGGAATGAGGACCACCATGTTAGGAACTATGGTTAGCAAGGCTTAATTAACTATATGAAGGCTCTACTAGCTAGAGAGATGTGAGATTACTTTAGTATCTTGGACCAAAGTGAATAAGTTCCTCATTGCAATATTGATATCAACATAGAAACCTTGACATTGGGATGTTTCTCTTAAGGCATGTGCCAAAAAGTTATAACTTTCGATAGATGTTTGAAATATTTGTCCATTGAGAAAGTGGTTGGCTTGTGCCAATTTAATTTGGTTCTCAATGATTGGAAAAAACTCCAAGGCAAGGAAAACACCTCCACATCTATGATTGTATCATTTGTAATGCTTGCTTTGTTTAATCATCAAGTTGAGACATAATAGTCTTTTAGTGAGAAGGAGTATGACCGAATCTTTACAACAAAATGGGTAATTAAGTGAGCTAATGGGAAATTTATCAAGAGGCATGAAAGGTCTCTCCATGATGACATGGCTCTATAACAAGGATTAGATCCCACAACTCCAATGCTGCTTAAAGCCTAGCTCAAAGAGAATGACTTCTAGAAATTACCAACTTACATGATCATAGTTTTTTTAAAGTACAATGGGACAAACTTTGTGGTTGTACACTATCTTATGCCCATTTTAAATGCACCTAAGAAGGGGAGATATTGCCAAGGATTTTGCATTCTTGGATGAACGTGTGTCAAGAACTAAATCACTAGAAGTGGCTACAGGAATAACTTGAACATATTTGCAAGGATTTCATACATTGTGTGGGTTACACTACTGAACATTGGTCCTATTAGTTTGTAAATGAAGCTTATAAACCTTATGTAACAAGTGCCATGTGTCAAATATGTCTTAAAATGTGCATAGAAGAGGACTATCTATTTGTGGTCAAAAGAGGAAAAAAGGTGGTTGAGAGGCCATTCTTCCTAGGCATTTCTAATTGGATGGGCATATAGTTGAACGGGTTTGAGCTAAGCCCCTCTCCAAGGACTCAATTTTCATTTGGGGACTTTGAGATAGAGCAGGTGAGGGTGCTCCTACCTCGCATAACTATTGTTTGGAGGCTAATCCACACCTCTTCGATCAATGGTGTCACTCGATAGCTCCTGGATTGCATCCACAATGCTAGTCCACAAGAAAAGAAGAAGGGGAAGGAGGAGAAGAGAGGGAGGAAGGAGGAGGACAGGGGAGAGCATCCTGCATGAGCATGGTGAAGGGGAAGGGAACATAGTTGTGGAAACAACAAGTAGACACAAGACACCAAAGCTTGGAACCAAGATAGATTGCATTCTCCACCATGTATAATGAGCTCCAAAGCCAAAATGTTGGCTTTTATACATGACCACTGTCCAAGCCCTAATTCTCCACTAGCCTCTTTTATCACCCTTTTAGGCCAATGTGAAGGAATGGCTCAATTCTATCTAATCCTAGTGGAGGGACAAGTAACACGGCTTATCTAATCAATGATAATACATGTCTTTCCCACGAATCATGAAATATTACAAGTGTTTTTGCACATATTTTCCAAAGGACATACTGTTAACCAAATGGGTCAACATGCCCCCCTTTTAAATCTCGATCCAGTCCCATGGATCATCCAAAGGTCATGGTTGTTGGAATTATTAGTTGTGCTTGTTGTGCAATCTTTGTACTATTGCTTCTCTTGTATTTGCTTCATAGTGTTGCATTGGATCCTCTTGGGTGGTTTTTTTTAATGTTTTGTCATTCCTTGGGATGTCATGTGCTAGTGATAGCTTTTTGGATACATGTGACGCTTGCATGGAAGAGATGTAGAGTGCGACCATTGTGCGAACTGGTCCTTGTGACCTCTCAGAGCCTTTCAGAGAAAGAAAAATCTAAGGCTTAAGTTAGCAATAAGGTATTAGCATGGGTTGATTAAGGATCACAGGGGTGCTAGTGGAGTAAGTTCCAATGTATTGAATTGGATTCTTATTAGACTATGGTATCTGATTTGCAACCTTGTTAGAGTGGTTTCTTTTGCTGCCCATCCTTTGGACTACAATTCATATATCTTTTGTTAGTCCAATGAGGTTGTAGTGTACTTTCTTCCTTGGTCGACATAATTTCCTTTGATGGAGGGATATATTAATTACATGATGGGGTGGCTTTTGATGGTGACTTTTCTTGGGAAGCCATATGTATGATTCACCTTCAAAGAATCCTTGGGACTCTAGTAGATCCTTTTGGACCCACATTTTCTTGGTGGACATTCTTCATTGTTGTCTTCTGTGTTGATGTGGTTGTCTTTGATGATGTTGATGCTTGGATAAGAGGTAAATAATTTGTAGAGGTAGGTTCATTTCGTTATTCAAAATTATCTTAGAGAAACATTGTGGAGATGTTACCCTTTTTCTTCAAAGTAGCTGTCCACCTATGCTCATTGATATGGCAATTTGAAGCTTGGATCCAGCTTCTACAAACCACCGTGGTTTTTGAAAATGTACCTGTAGGTAGTCACAAAAAACTTGCGTGGCATGAGGTGAGTTCCCATTGAAACATTTATAACCAAAGAACCAACAACATTCATTGGCATACTTCCTAAATTTTAAAAATGAGAATAGCTCAGCTAGAGTGGTACTTATTTGAGAAGTTTCCATATCTCCCATGGAATGAGGCTATGAATTAATCATATGTTGATCAGGGATCGTACCTAACACTTGTGGCCCATTGAATCCAACCCTACCTAGAATCAAACTAGGGAAATACCTGTTTCCTTATCTTCAATAGATTTTCCAATTGCATGTTTATTTTCATTGTTGGGTATTACCTCTCTTATTGTGTAAAAAGGTGTAATGAAGCTAGATTGATCATTGTTAAGATGCATAATTTGAGTTCCTTTATTAGTTTGTAGATTGATTGTTGTAGGTAGTTTATGCATCCAATTTAGTTAGTCTTCTAGCTCTAGTAACGGATCATACAAAGAGTCTTCAAGGCCCTTTTTGTTTTTCTCTTCCTTATATGTTTAGAGCACATTTATCGATACCGTCTTATTCTTAGTGTTATATTTAGCACCAAATATATTTCTACTCATGGGATGTGCCTTCCATGGTTTTTAGTCCACTCTAATGATGTGATCTCCTTTCCTCAAATAGATGTTATCAAACCACCAGTCATGGACTAATCGTGCAATTTTCAGGGAGGGTCTACCTAGGTTGATGTTGTATGAGTCTAATTGCTTATGGAAATTCATTAATATAAAGGATGCACGATATCAAATTCCTAACTCTCTTGGATATCTACTTATTTAAGTGGCATCTCATGAAAAAATGTTACTCATTGTGCCAACCTTGTGCCCTATGTAGGGAGAAAGTTGGGCCCTATGTGAGGAGCAAGTTGGGCAATTGCTTACATGAATGGTTCTACTAGGACACTTCTTGTCTTGTTCTTCGCACCTCTACAAATTCATAGTCCCTTTGCATGGGCTCAAATACAGGTGGATTGAGTACATGAAGTGCTCTTGGTACATGACCTTGTTGTCCACCAAAAAGATTTATGGATTGAAGATTTGCAAGGGTGGTTTGCCTTATCTCTTCACTTCCCATCATACTACTTAGCATATTCATCAAGAATTTGAAACGACTAGATGAGAATGCTAAAGGTGATGGTGGAATTGAGATACTTGAGTAAAGGGCTTTGTTGGCTGTAGCTACCAAAGTGGGGTATTCATGTTACTATCCATGCTCATGGAGTCTTCCGAACTAGAGTCCCAACTTTGTTTGAATCTGGTATTGGAGTTGACCGAGGAATCATAAGATCTATGTGATGAAAATCTTGGGATGTAGCTTGATAACACTACGTTGGAGGCACTATCCTCAACCTTTGGTACTATTTCAATCAATCTTCTAGATCTCATTGAGAACTAGGATTGAGTTTGGCTAGATGGAGAGTTAAGTGCTAGCTCCTTGTTGCCTCTCTTTCTAGATTTCAAATGTGCAATTAGGGTGGTTTGAGAGGTCTTGGGAAAGGTGTTAGATGGGAAAGTTCTTGGACAACACTCACCTACCTTTGGTTAGCTATTTGCAAGCCAAAATTTTTGTAACTATGTCAAAGTAAGACCTCCAAAGAGTCGCCCCATCCTAGTTTTGTCCCAATAGTGCACAATTAACAATGTAATTTTTGAACTTCCTTATACCCTTAAGTCCATAAATTGCATGAAATATTAATATATGAGAAATATGTCTCTTAATGATTAAAAAAATCAATACTATAAGAAGCCTTTTTGAGGGAAAACTCCCATTGCCTACACTATGCCACTTTCAAGGGCTTGGAGCTTCAACCTTCAATGTCTCAAGATGGAAGAAATTTTGGATGGAGATTCAAATGTTTTTGTTTTGGGGTGGTAAATATGTGAAAATGGCTATGTTGTGGAGGTTCATGGTCGATGCTAAGTCCTTGTGTGGACTTGCAACTAAGCACCTGAGGTTTCATTGAAGTTCAGTTTTACTTTTTCAAGTCAAACTATAACTTGGAAGCACACCTAGAGGCCACCTCCAAGAACACGTGGAGGTAATGTATGATCAAACTGAGTTTATTTGTTTAATTCATTCCAAAATGAAATTTTCTTGGGTTTGAGGCACACTTCCAAGTTCTTGCACAAACTTGAGTTGGGAGGTTTATGCTCAATTTTTGAGTACCTCGAGTAGGTGCATTAGATTCGTGTCACTTAAATATTATAGCTCTTAGATGGTGTTTCCAAGTCCCAGCATAGACTTGAGTTTAATAGATGGAGGGCCAATTAATGCTCCACAACACGTGTGTATAACTAGATAGGGGGTAGGTGACCTAACACGTGGGGATCCAAGTCCAATCACTGGGACTTGTCCCCGTGCAAGCACCAAAATAGTTCTCCTCCCCCTGCATGCATGCGCAACCTCATCTTCAACACATGTGCACATGCACAACCTCGTCTTCAATACATGTGCACTGCACCCCCCCTTGCACACACCCATCCCATTGCGTGCATGCACACCCCTTTGCATGAATTACTCCTTGTCCCTTGTGTGCATACGCAACACCCCTATCTTGCATGCATGCATAAACCCCTCCTCCGCCCCTTATGTGCACCAAACCCCCTTGCACGCATGTGTAACCACCCCTCCTCCCTACTTCTTGCGCAACATCCCCTCCGTTCTGCTTGGGCATCAACCCCCTCTTTTCTCCCTCCTTCCCCATGCTCCACCCCTCCATACATGCTTAGTAAAAAAAACAAACACAACCAAAGTATGCCCATAAAGTTTGTGTTGCTTTAGAAAGGCCTTAAAATTAGACATTGTCCTGAGCTTTGTTCAAATAGCGTGCCCTTTTTACATCGCTTGCTCTTTTTGCAAATCACAAACCAGTATACAAAAGATAGGTAAAGACCTTTACAACTACTTACGTTTCAAGAAGCATGTTAAGCCTGACTGTGTTAACTTTATGACTACTGCAATCAAAACAAAGACTTGTGAGTATGTCGAATAAACATCAAAGATCCTTGGATATCTCCCTTACTTGGGATAGATGCTCTACTGAATGAATACTTTGAGAAAAAAGGAGTTTCGGCGGAAAATCAGTTAGATACATGTGGATGGTGACTTCACGTTAACTTATGGGAGCTTGTTGAATGGCTACATATGTACTAACGAAATCGTAGTGGAGAAGCCGTAAAATTATGATGCTGTGTGTTGAAAACTATAATTCTTTTCTATGTATGTGGTTTTAAAACTTATCTTTTGTAAAAAATAAAGTAGTAGTTTTGTGTCTTGGAATTTTATGCATCAAACAAATTAAGCTCCTTTAACTCAGATGGATGAAGCTCAATCAATTGACATAACCTTATACCAACAACAATTATGTTGCATTAGAAATTACAAATATACACCAGGTGATTGTTTGTTGATACTGTAAAATTGTTAATGCAAACAAACGTAACATTTGAATAGCTATGAGTTGCAGCCATAGAACAATTCAAGACTTCTTTAATTAAGCAAGAGAAAAAAGCAATAAATTGTTTACAAATTTTTTTTGTCATTAGACTTTTTAACTGAGCTGCATGGAGTGGAAAGTGTGAATGAGTATCTAACACAAATGAGTATTTCAGCAACAAAGAACGGATAGTACATCGATGGGGGCCCATAAGTTGCCCATGGATCCCCATGTCTTGGTTGATCGTACCCTTGAGGTGGTGGTGCACCTCTTGTTGGTCTGGCAGGTGGTGGTACTGCCATGTGCGGTGGTACCATTGTACGCATGAGTCGCAGTCCTTGGTTTACTTGAATAGGGTATCGGGTGAGTGGTGGGGGTCTTGGTCCCACTAGGATGTACATAGGAGCTGCGGTTCCAAGACTCGAACCGCTAGCAATTGTCCGTGGTACAAGGGCCGTTGCGGGCCCCTAGTCTCTAATCTGTGTGGGGACAGCTGCTGCTGGAGGAGGGATCGGAACTCTCAACCCTGCAGATTGGGACTGAGTCTCTAGATCCTCATTCTCATCTGAAATCTCCCTCAGGAATGGATCTTAATATGGTGGAGGTTGATAAGGGATTCTCCACCCCTGAGTTGGTTCCGTGGAAATCACAGGGTATTGAGTACCCTGATAATGCATAACATCCTCATAATCTCCTAGGTTTTGGCTTGGGGGGACGTATGTGCTCCATACATTGGACTGTGAGCCCAACATGCTAAAATGGGATATGGGTTTCCCCTACCGCGTGGGGAACTGGAGAAGATCCGCATTGGGAAGCCGCCAGTTCCGCACGTGGAATTGAGTTCAGCATTGACTCGCACTTCACTGTTGACTTTTGCGCTATAAATTCGTGCAATAAATATCCAACGGCCGTCTGACACATTTAGAACTTCCATGCATGGAACTCGTAGATCCGCACATGGATATTCACCTCGAGATTCACATCAAGAATGTTGAAAATGGCACGGGAAAATATGTAGATCCACGTGCAGAATAGGGTAGTTTTGCAAGGGAAAGTTGTGAGTTCTGTGCGGGAAAGTTTCGAGTTCCACGCAAGGATCTGGCAAGATCCACATGGGGAACTTGGGCTAATAAAAAAATGTCCAACCTGTTTTCGTCCATTTTCAACATGCATTTCGTCCGTTTGGGTGCATTTTTTGGTGTTTTTTCTGATCTGTGATATGTCGGGGGTGTAGGGGGGAGGCTAAACTACGCGTGTGTAACGAAAAAATGAAAGAAAAACGTGAAAATTGATGTTGTGAACGGAATTTTTAAAAATTTTCGTTTGTCTACCCTACAATTCCGTCCAAAAAAAGACTAAAAAATGCAAGTTTTGAATGGAGATTAGAGTTAGGGTTTCATGTGGGAGATATACACAGAGAGAAGAGAGAGAGAGAGAGAGAGAGAGAGAGAGAGAGAGAGAGAGAGAGAGAGAGAGAGAGAGAGAGAGAGATGTGGGGATAAGTCAACTCAATGTATGAGTGTGTGACTCCCCTATCACACATGTATATTTGCTCTAGTACACATAGTGCACTTAGTACATTAAAAGTACTAAGTGTACTATGTACTATAACTTATGGGCTTGTACACACTACAAGGGTGGGCATAATGCCTTTACCCCAACAACCTCCCACTTAAAGGCAAAGTGCCCTTAAATGAAGGAAAAGAAAAATCAGCATGTACATGATAATATACAAGACCATTTCAAGGCTGAAACTAGCCTCATCCAATAGTGTCTGCAAAATGAGCAAACCGCTCTGGAGGGAAAACTCTTTGTCAACAGATCAGCCGGGTTGTCATCTGTATGAATCTTGACAAGCTGAATTTGCTTGTTCTCTATCACCTCTCTGATGAAGTGATACTTCACATCCACATGCTTCGTCTTTGCATGAAAGACAGGATTCTTTGCCAACTGGATGGCAAAGAATCCTGTCTTTGCATGAAAGATAGGATTCTTTGCCAACTGGCTGACTGTCACAATGCAACAATGGAATATCCTCTGTATAACCCAAATCAACCACTAACCGAGATAGCCATAATGCCTCCTTGCAAGCCTCTATGGCTGCAATATACTCGGCCTCTGTAGTAGATAAGGCAGTGCACTTCTGCATCCTGGATATCCATGACACAGCACCTCCTGTGAATGTAAACACATAACCGGTAGTAGACTTCCGGTTATCTGGATGACCGGCATAATCCGAATCCGTGTAACCATGCACTAATGCATCCTGTTTGCCAAAGCATATGCACATATCCTGTATGCCCTTCAGGTATCGCATGACACCTTTCACTGCTTCCCAATGCTTCTTGTGCTAGGGTTGGCCATGTATCTAGAAACCACTCCCACTGCAAATGCAATGTCCGGCCTAGTAGCAACCATGGCATACATGAGACTACCACAAGCTGAAGCATACGGAATCTTGGCCATATCAGCCCTGCCACTATCTGACTGTGGGCTATCCATGGCACCGAGTTTCACATATGGAGGCAAAGGAGTACTAGTCTTCTTCCCCCCATCCATATTGAGCCTCTGCAAAACTTTGCCAATGTATTCCTTCTGAGACAAATACAACACATGCTGATTTCTGTCCCGAAGTATCCACATACCCAAAATGTGATTTGCATCACCCAAATCCTTCATATCAAAGGTCTGATGCAGCCTCTTCTTCAAGGCATCCATCTCTTTACGAGATTTCCCAGCAATCAACATATTTTCAACATACAAGATGAGGATCAATAGACTGCCATCCAAAGCTTTCTTGGTGTATAAGCAGTGATCTATGTCACTTCTCCTAAAATCCTGGGATTTCATGAATGTATCAAATTTATGATACCATTCCCTTGGTGCCTGTTTGAGCCCATAAAGACTCTTTTTCAGCTTGCATACAAGCTTCTCCTTTCCATTCACTGCATAACCCTCTGGCTGTTGCATATATATCTCCTCATGGAGATCACCGTGAAGAAAAGCAGTCTTCACATCCATCTGAATCAAATCCAGATCATCATGAGCAACCAAAGCTAATACAGCTCTAAGTGTGGTCATTTTGACCACTGGAGAGAAGATCTCATCAAAGTCCACACCATATTCATGCTTGAAGCCCGTATAGCCACTAACCTGGCTTTGCATCAGGTGCAACTTTGAGCCTGTAAACCCACTTGCATGGCAAAACCTTCTTGCCTGTAGGCAAATGCACCAACTTCCATGTTCCATTTTTGTGCAGAGAATCCATCTCTGACTTCATAGCACGCTCCCAAAGAGCCTTGTCTGCCCTCTGTAAAGCCTCCTTATAACATGAGGGCTCCCCACAGTCAGTGAGCATCAAGTAGTCAACCCCTGGAACAAACCTATCAGGGATTCTGGAGGGTCTTGTGGACCTCCATACCCAATGACCATCATTTCCAAGTTGCTGTCCAGCCTGCATATCACCTATTGGTGACTCCTGTTCCATGCCATAAGGTTGAAAGATCATGCCCGGTATCTCCTCTATCTGTGGGATATCCATAGGGATATCTTCTGCCATCTCTGGTTGTCCATTTGGACCATTTTCAGCACCATTTAAGGGCTGGTTTCGCTGCTGTAATGGCTGATTTACAGCCCTTTGTTGTTGTCCATGATGTCCATCATCATCAAAGATGACTCTACCAGGCTCCTGTTGCCTTGCAAGCTCCTTATACATGCATGTTTTATAAAAAATGACATCATTGCTGCGTATAATCTTTCTATTCACTGGATCCCAAAGTCTATACCCCATTTTACCTCTGTCACCATATCCTAGGAATATGCATTTGTGAGACTTAGGATGAAGTTTGGTGCGTATTTCCCTGCATCGTATGTGCACGTACGTAACACAACCAAACACTCTCAAGTGCTTGTAGGATGGAGGCTTCCCTGTCCATACTTCCTCTGGCACTTTCCCACCAAGCCTCGTGTTAGGTGACCTGTTTATTATAAGATGAACGGCTATCCACCAAGCCTCGTGTTAGGTGACCTATTTATTATAAGATGAACGGCTATCATAACAGCTTCAGCCCAAAAACCATGAGGTAACGCAGCATGTGACAACATAGAACGGACCTTCTCCTGAATGGTCCTGTTCATCCTCTCTGCTGTCCCATTTTGTGGAGGATCATAAGGAGTAGAGAGCTCTCTCTTGATGCCTTTTGTGATGCCTTTAGCATCACAAAAGTCTTGAAACTGTTTGGACATATACTGTCCAAAACCATTTTCGGAACGCAAAGCCTTCAGTGTTTTGCCAGTTTGATTCTCAACAAGAGCAACAAACTTCTCAAACACTGAGAATGTATCACTCTTCAAACGAAGAGGATAAACCCACACCTTGCGTGTGGCATCATCAATAAAAGACACAAAGTATTTTGCCCCTCCCAAAGAAAGCTGAGGCATCTCACATACATCTGTATGCACAAGCTCTAACTGAGCATCTTTCTGTCCAAGAGCTTTCTTGTGGGGGCACTGGAGTTGCCTGCCACAAAACTGAAAACTTGAAAACTTTAGAGAAGGCAAGTAACCAAAACGAGACAATTGCTCCATTCCTTTGACACTCATATGTCCCAACCGGCTATGCCACATAGAGATTTCCGGCAGCTCGGTTGCATTTACATTAGCATGGTGACAAACACCAGCATGCATGAAGTAAAGAGTGTCCACCTTAGAGCCTCTGGCAACAACCAATGAGCCCTTATTAATCTTCCACTTTCCACGACCAAATGTGGTAACATAATCAGCATCATCAAGCTATTCAGTAGAAAGCAGGTTCTTCTTGATCTCAAGCACTGACATCATGGAGCATAAGCTGTGAGCCATCTAAAAACACAAGCCTCACATCACCTCTGCCAAGAATCTTGCATGCATGGTTGTCACCCAAATAAACTACTCCTTCATTGCCAATAGTATACCTGACAAACAAGTCTCTGCAACCTGTGACATGAAAGGAGGCACCTGAATCAATGATCCATGAGTGCATACCATGACCATCTCCTGCAAGTAGTGAATGGGCATCAAGTGAAGACGTGAATAGGACTTCATCCTCACTGTCACCTGCATGTGACACATTGACTTCTTCAATCTTGACTCCACTTTTGCCCTTTGGCTTTGCATCTTTGGCTTCATCTTTGTCTTTGTCTTTTCCTGTGTCCTTTTCCTTTTGATCATTCTTCCATTTGTAGCATTGCTTTTTGATATGTCCCTTCTTGCCACAATAATGGCATTCCAAGTCCTTTTTGGAGCGAGACTTGCTCCTTCCCCGTTCTTGGTTTTTACCCCTTTGCTGGGATCTCTCACGTGCATTCATTGCATTGGACTTTCCAACAGAATTGTTCTTCCTGTTCATCTCTTCTTGAAGAAGAGCACCCTCCACATCTGTATATGACAGCATAGCATTTGAATTGCTAGTGGCTGTCCTGAATGTGTCCCCAACTCTCTGGCAAAGTGCATAAGAGAAAGGTGGCTTTGAACTCATCGTCCATTGCCAACTTTTGATTGATTACCTGGCTGACAACACCATTAAACTCATTTAGATGGGCTGTCATAGACGCTCCTTCCTTCATTTGAAGACCTATAAGTTTCTTCAACCAATACACACTTTGCTGGGCATACAAGTCCTGCAATCTCTGCCACATGCCCCAAGCTATCTTCTCTTCACGTATGCTGAAAAGTAAAGTGTCTGACATAGACAACATGATGGTGGATCTTGCTAGCTCATCCATATCTTCCCATTCTTCAGCAGTAAGAGAAGCGGGCATTACACCCCTTTCTTTGATGGGCTTGTGCTGCTTCTTCTGGAGCAACACATTATAGCACTGGGTTTGCCAAATGTCATAATTATGTGAGCCTTCAAGCTTCTTGATGTGAAGCAATGAAGAGCTCTCACCTGTGGTTAGCAATATGCAACCCTTGATACAGTCAATGCCTGACTCCCTGCAAGATGTGCAAACACTGCACCAAAGCACACAAAGTGCTCACAGTTGTTCTCCCAAAGTTTATCTCCCATTGCGGAAGCACAAATGCAACTCTACTCCCACTGTATGTGATAAAATCACCAAAATCTGGTTGCTGCAGATTTAGGACAGCACCTTAGATGTGCTCTGTTCCCCTTCCAAAGTACTATACAACAACAGTACCAAGTGCCACCAATGATGTACCAAATCTATATCGGCAAGTACAACAGCTGAAAATGAGCCTTTTCCTCACTCAAATCAATGTACAGCCATGCCAAAACTTGTACAAAGTTGTACCAAATCTGTACTAGCAAGTATAGCAGCAATAAATGCTCTCCTGGCTATCCAAATGAGTGAAAATCAGACTTTTACAGTCCCGAACAAAAATTGGGCAAAAGCCCCTTGACTGCAAGTGGATTTTTGAGGATTCAAGGCATAAAAGTCTTGCCTGCTGCTTTGCCAAACTCAACAAGCATAAAATCTTGAAAAGCCCCTTGATTCAAGATCAATTTCTGATCAGACATGGTACATTAACGCACATGAAGGCATCCAGAGTCTTCACACATGAAGGCATTAACGCACATGAAGGCATCCAGAGTCTTCACAATGCTTCCCCCTGGCCACTACGCACATAGACTGGGCCCAGCACACAAGAACCAACACACCTGTTCGTATGCCTAGTCGCTTCTTCTCTAGGCTCGAAACTCCCGTAGAAGCAGGCGTATGCGTGCGTAGCTCTCCTCATGGGCGACAGGACCTCGAACGGAAGGGTAACGGCCGGGTGGGAGCAGAGCTCACTGTAATAGAGTCGCCAGGCAGGGAGGCGAGAGCGGCGGACGCTCTGTGGTGGGGTGTCGCAGCACGTGCAACGCCTTCTCGCATGAGGCGAGTTGCACTATCGAGGTCGACGATGGAAAGGAGTTTCTCCCGCACGGTGCCCGACTCCTCCTGCTGCGCGCAAAAATCCAGCACAGTGCCCGACTCCTCCTACTGTGCACGAAAAACTCCACGTAAGCCTCAAGGCTGAGCGCCGCCCGTTGTGGTTGCAGCACTGACTATACTGGCCCTGTTGCACTAACTGTAGAAGCATTTGCCCTGTTCTGCACACAGCAGCTTCACATGTGCCTTAGCACCTACACAAGCTTCTGTCCACGCAGCACTCCCAGGCCGACCAGTTCTGATGCAGCACGTAGGTCCGTACAGTACACGCAGGCTCTGATACCAGTTGAATGGAGATTAGAGTTAGGGTTTCATGTGGGAGACATACACAAAGAGAAGAGAGAGAGAGAGAGAGAGAGAGAGAGAGAGAGAGAGAGACATGTGGGGATAAGTCAACTCAATGTATGAGTGTGTGACTCCCCTATCACACATGTGTATTTACTCTAGTACACATAGTGCACTTAGTACATTAAAAGTACTAAGTGTACTATGTACTATAACTTATGGGCTTGTACACACTACAAGGGTGGGCATAATGCCTTTACCCCAACAACAATGGAGATTAGAGTTAGGGTTTCATGTGGGAGACATACACAGAGAGAAGAGAGAGAGAGAGAGAGAGAGAGAGACATGTGGGGATAAGTCAACTCAATGTATGAGTGCGTGACTCCCCTATCACACATGTATATTTGCTCTAGTACACATAGTGCACTTAGTACATTAAAAGTACTAAGTGTACTATGTACTATAACTTATGGGCTTGTACACACTACAAGGGTGGGCATAATGCCTTTACCCCAACAAGTTTTGTGCGTTTTTGGTGGGGTTTGTTTTCACTAGCGGCTTAGCAATGCAACTCTGCTACTCGAGAACCAATCTAAGATAATTCTATCACAAAAAACCTCACTAAAAAGCTAAAAACCATTCCAATCTCTTTTTCTACCCTCTCTCTCTCTCTCTCTCTCTCTCTCTCTCTCAATTTCTCCACTACTAGGCAATGGGTCTATCGAAGGAAGAAGGACAACAGAAAGAAACATGCATCCAATACCCGACAACGACAACAAAAATGTTACGCAAGGAAACTTACCTCGAGATAACATGTCGTGGGGAGGAGATGCAATGCCGTGGACATGTTCAAGGCCTCCATCCGCTTGCCATAAGTCGATGCACGCCTCCGTTGTGTTTCGATTCACGGGTGTCACGCCCGTGGCCTCCAGAATCTCTCAAGATCGTCGCTCCACAACAAGAACGGGAAAGGGGAGGGAAGGGGGGGAAGGGATGAGAGGATGCATGAGAGAATGGTGTAGGGGAATGGGGAATGTGTACCATGGCAACAACGAGCAAGGCAAAATGGAAACAAGCATCAACAACCAAACACACACAAAAGAGGGAAACAAGCATCAACAACCAAACACACACAAAAGAGGGAGTGGAGGGAAGTAGAGAGCTTGTATTCTTTGCAAATGAGAATGAAGACCAAAGTCAAGAGACTTGGATTTTATACATGGACTTTTCCAAAGGGAAGTCCAACCCTAACCCTAATTTTTCCTACTACCAAAGGGAAGTCCAACCCTAACCCTAATTTTTCCTACTAGACCTAATTTCTCTAGTTTGGTCCAAATTGACCCAAACTGAGATTTGATTGGTGCGACCTCTTCCTAGTAGTGTTGGGAACATAATACAAGGCTTCTCTACTTCCTCTCCTTACATTTCAATTAAGTGGACTCCACTATATACAATAAATGATGCATTTTTGCATATGTATAAAAGAATAGTACAAAATGTAGGCAGGGCCCATTGGCTCTATTAACCCTTCAAAAAGTGGCTAACAGGCGGTTGCCCCGTTCTTCTATAGTGCGAGGATCGGATGCTATGCACTTGGCAAGCTTCAAGATCATGAGACTCGACTGCGGTACTGGTATCACTAGGGGATTTTGATTCTCTTCCTCGAGCCTTCTGGAGAGCCTTGTGGGACAGCTGGAGGCCTCGACGGATCACACTCTTCATGTGGATTTTGGCCCATAAGAGGCTATTGATGGGGTTGGCTGGCATAGATGGGCCAGATTGGGGAGTACTGGAGATGCGGAAGCCACATGATCGATACCCCAAAGCACTGGCTTTGGGAGTGCATGGAGGATTTGGTAGTTTTCCCTTAGGATCATCGTTTGGATGGACCCGGACCTAGGATACATCACATGGGGGGCCTTCTGCTGGATTTCCATGCAAGGAGGTTGGCACGTTGATTTTGAGGTGGCACGTTGATTTTGAGGTGGCACCATAGGATATCATTTACCTTGTAAAGAAGGGCACTTGGGTTGCGATGGAGGCTGTACCATAGCCACAGGTAGACATGGACGCATGGATGTATGAGTGATAGGAGGCTTGGGAGATCCTTGGTATGGGTGGCACACAACTAGAAAGCCCGTTTTGCGCTCAGCTCCTAGGAGGGGAGATTACCCCATGCAAAGGACCATATGATAAACCTTCTCCAACTTTTCCTCCATTCTATGCTACCTATCTTGGTCAACTTACTCCACCCTCACTCTTGCCAAATGTGTGTCCCCCACCTTGTGCCCCGCCTCATACCTATGCTTTCCCTACCCTAGCCACATTGTATGCATATCCCGACTGCACTCGTTAAGCCTATCCTATTCCGATGGCATTGTATATACATTTTTGGTGCAATCTAGGTAATTAGCACGGAATTCCACTTGTACCATAACTATAGGATAGCTAGAAGATAAGCCTTGCCAAGGTAGGCTAGAAAGTGGAGGCCATCCATGGAAGCTAGCTATCCAATGGAGTCCTCATGGACTCAGCAAGAGTTTAAGCAAGGACAACCAAGTACTTCACAACTAAGGGAAGGTAGGCCCGAGCCAAATCTGCACCCAACCCTCCAATTCTATCCTGGATATGAACAACAAAGGAGGGATGTCAGCTCTAAACCATGGTATCCTTATAGACCATTCATGCCTCAAGCAACCTACATGCCAACAATGGGAGTCACAATGCCAATCCCTAGAGGAAATCCCACTCAAATTCCAAGACCTGTTTCATATCCAATGCACACATCAATGCCCAACGGATCGGGATCAACTCATCCTATAAGACCATCAAGACCACCAATGCCAAATTACGGTACCCCTCCAATGGTTCCAGTTCCACCTCCGGGTGGGAATAGGCCACCACTGATGGTAAATCCAAGCATAGTCTACCCTAACTGATGGTAAATCCAAGCATAGTCTACCCTAACTGATGATGCCATGACAACCCTAGTGCAAGCACTAGGAAGGGGGGCTACCGCACCGGTTATGATAGGAAGAGATCCTCATCCTCCAAGGAGTAGACCGATAACCATCTCCAAACTGATCACAAAATTCATAGGAGAAGGTGATCCAGTCACACATGTGGAAAGGTTTGAGCAAATATGCGAGACTTTGAGAGAGAGAGGTGAGTTGGAGAGAGTCAATGCCTTTGGCGTGGAACCTGCATAAACTGACTCACCAACCCAACAGCATAGCTCAAATCAGGTCTGGTGATCATCATGTAGATCAAACTTCCTACTATGCTCCTGTACATAGTAGGATCCTCCAACATCTCTCTTGATTCTGCACTCAACTTGCCATTCTGATCCAATGGCACGGAAATAGGCTTACAGCCTGTCATACCATACTTGGACAACATGTCCAAGCCATACTGTCTCTGCAGTAATCCAATACCATGTGGTGACCTAATCACCTCAATGCCCAAGAAATATCTGAGCTCCCCCAGATCCTTCATCTCGAACTTCTGTCTAAGCAAGATCTTTACATCAAAGATCTCTGCATCGTGGTCCCCCGTAATGATCAAGTCATCTACATAGATGACAACAAGCACAACTCCTCTATCACCATGTCTCACATACAACGAGAAATCTGCATTGGCTACATGAAAGCCAATAGTGACAAGATATTCAGAAATCTTGTCAGACCATGCTCTTGGTGCTTGTTTTAAGCCATACAAGGCTTTTTTCAACCTGCAAACATGCTCGGGGTGACCCACATCCTCATATCCAGGTGGCTGCAACATATACACCTCTTCTTGCAAATCCCCATGCAAGAATGCATTCTTTACATCCATCTGATGTAAAGACCATTGCTTTGATGCAGCCACTGCTATCACAACTCTCACCGTTGCCATCTTCGCAACTGGGCTGAAAGTTTCCTCATAATCAATCCCATATGTCTGCGCATATCCTTTGGCTACCAATCTAGCCTTGTACCTGTTTATGCTTCCATCACTGTTATGTTTAACTTTGTACACCCACTTGCATCCAATGGCTTTCTTGCCTTCAGGCAATTGCACTAAATCCCAAGTTTCATTTCCATATAGTGCATCCATCTCCTCATCCATAGCTTTCTCCCCACACACATTTCCAATAGCCTCATCAATGCATGTGGGCTCAACAACCTGCACAACCTTTGCCATATATGCATAGTGATGTGCCACATAACCATCATAGGTAAATCTTTGCACAGGATTTTTCACTCTCCCAGATCTTCGCAGCTTTTCATTCATGGCTTCCATAGCCTTCTTTACACCAGGTGTTCTCATAGCTGGAATCCCAAGCTCCTCATCAAAGCTCATATCTGAACCACTAGACTCTCCATCAACATGAGAATGCCCTGCAAAAATGTCAGGCATACCAAGGGGCTCAACCACTTTCTCTTTTCCTTTACGTGATGTACTAATCACATTTGCAGGACTGGTATTATGACGCAGCCTGCCACTCCATGGTCTATCAACAAACCCACTAGATGAGGACTCTCCTGGTCCACTCAAAGACTGTGATTGCTGACCTGCATTTTGTGCAACCACACTTCCACTCACATCAGCCCCAACAGCTTCTTTTTCAATAGCATACCAGTTGCTCATCTCATCAAAGACAACATCCCTGCTTACCCTCAACTCACGTGTAGCAGGGTTATAACACCTGTATCCCTTTTGCTCAAGGGAGTATCCAATAAACACACATTTTTCAGCTTTTGGATCCAGCTTAGTTGTTAGCTCATCTGGCACATGCACATATGCAATGCATCCAAAGACTTTCAGATGAGACAAATCTGGTTTTCTGCCAGTAAACCTCTCCTCTGGAGTTACATCATGTATGGCTGCAGTTGGAGTCCTGTTCATAATGTATACTGGTGTAGAAACAGCCTCAGCCCAATAGCAATGCGACATATTCTTCTCTTCCATCAATGCTCGCGCAATCTCAGCAATGTGCCTGTTTTTCTGTTCAGCAACTCCATTTTGCTGCGGAGTGTATCTACATGTAAACTGTCTCCGGATACCATTCTTCTTCAAAAATTCAGAGAACTCATTGGAGAAGTACTCTCCCCCTCCATCTGACCTTAGGCACTTTACATATTTCCCTGTTTGCTTTTCAACCAAAACTCTGAAATTTTGAAAGTGAGTGAACACCTCACTCTTCTCTTTCATGAAATATACCCACACTTTCCTTGTGTGGTCATCAATGAAAGTCACATAATACCTGTAGCCTCCCATAGACATGGTCTTCGTAGGACCCCATACATCTGAATGCACAACATCTAGTGCATTTCTGCTCACATATCTGTTATGTGGAAACACATGCTTTGTTTGCTTCCCAAATTGGCATGCTTCACAGATTTTATGCATACCTTCCACTTTAAATTTTGGCAGCCCTGTCACAATTCCTTTTGTCTGCATAGACTTCAATCTCTGCACATTTACATGTCCAATCCTTTTATGCCAAATGTCTGTGTCTGCAACAATTCCTAAACCATTTGCAAACATCGCAGCACTCATTTCAGGCATGTCTACATTCAACGTAAACATTCTGCCCACTCTGTTTCCTTTTGCAACCAACCTGCACTTGTCTTTGAAATCTTCAACATAACACCCATCAGGGTTAAACCGAACCTGCAAACCCTACTCAATCATCTGGCCAACTGAAACTAGATTCTTTGTTATGTTCGGTACATGAAGTACATCTGCAAGGTACTTCACTTTGCCATCCTGCATAGATAATGGCACATCTCCAACGTGGACAATTGGATGAGCAGTGTCATCCCCTGTTTCCACAAAACCTGGTCTTTCCGGGTTTTTCATCTCCTTGAACCACTCTCCATGACTCGTCATGTGGTTCGAAGCGCCTGAATCCACATACCATACATTATCTTTTTGTGCTGCATCAACATTTTCAGACATGGCATTCACGACATGCTGCATAACAAACAACCTTTCATTATCCTCATTATTTCTGCTTGAGGATGCATAGTTGTTTTGCTGCACTTTCCCATTTTGCATGTCAGCCTGCTTCTTATAACATTTTGACTGCACATGTCCAGGCTTACCACAATAATAGCATTCACGTGCATCATTATATTGCCTTTGCCGATTTCCACGGCCTCTTTGACTCCCCCTGCCTCTGAATTTGCCTCTTCCACCTGCGTGTTGTTGTTGTTGTTGTTGATTCTGGGACTGTTGTTGTTGCTGCTGTTGCTGACCATAATTCTGATTACCTGTATGGCCACCTCCTTGACCGCGTCCACGGCCTCCTCTACCTTGTCCTCTTCCTGAACTCGTGTAGAAAGCCTGTTGCTCTGAACTGTTTTTGCTTTGTGAAGACTGTTGGTCTTCACCCAAGCTCTTCTCTTCGATAATCAGCATAAACACCAAATCTGTAAAGTTGGGAATGTTTTCCCGAGTCTGAATGGACGTCTTGAACGCCTTGTATTGTGGCCCGAGACCACGTAGACAGACTTCCACCTTGTCATCATCATCTACTGACACACCAATAGATGCAAGGGATTCCACAATACCCTTTATCTTCAGTGCATAGTCATTCACAGACATGCTCTTTTTCTCCACAAGATGAAGTTCATTCTTTAACTGTATCTTACGTGCCTTGGTATTTGTTTCGTAGAGCTTTACCAAGGTGTCCCACGCCTCCTTGGGGGACTTGGCATCCTGAATGTGCCCAATCATGGTGTCCTGTATACTAATGGAGAGCCAATACATAACCTTCCTGGCTCCTTGGTTCCAGTCTTTAAACTCTTTCACATCTGTAGAGCAGTCGGATTTATATCCGGTATCTCCGGTGCCTCTTCATGCTCACCTTCTATGTAGTCCCAATAGCCTTTTCCCATCAGGAAGTTCGTCAACCTGAACCTCCAAGCATGGAAGTTATTCTTATCAAGCTTCTCAGCCACAATCTGTGTTATGCCATCATTAGACATCTTGCCAAACACACAATTTCACCAGAAACTGCACTCTGGTTTTTCTGCACAACCTACAGTATTTCTGCACAACGGTACTGTAGTACTCTCAAATGTCACAACCAGTGACTTCAATGTGCATACATACACCCAATGGCAACTGTAGACCTCTTTGCAGCACCCACAGTGTCTGCACAGTCAATCTGTCTTCCTGCAGTTCTTAAAACAGAGTTCTGCAGAGAATCGATAACTTACCCGCAATGCTCAAAATTGCCTGCTTTCTGAAAAACGGAGGTCCAGACGCGCCCGAAACGCGTTTTCGGCCCGAAAATTAAAGTTCGATAGGACTGTATAGTTGCCCTATAGCTTTACTCCCACGAAGAAAGCTCCTCAATCAGAGACCGTTTGCCGATGCCTCCCGTAGAGCTCCCGACAAGGGTGTAGTCACCAACACAATAGGGAAGAGTAGTTGAAGCTCTTACCCTCGTACCGCTTCCTGTGGTTCTCTTGCTTACAGCTCAGCCCTTAGTACGAACCAGGCTCTAATACCATGAAAAGATGCAGGGGGGAAGAGAGCTTGAGCTCTTGCAAGCACACACACACACTCACAAAACCCTAATAGAGAACACACAAGGTGAGAGGCTGAAAATCTTCTTCTTCTCTACTCAACACTCAACACCATATACAAGAATAAGAGTACTCATAATATGAAAGGTACTCAACCAATACATACACGGGTTCTCTATAGTGTGAACCCGACTAAATGAGCTGGCGCTATAACTATGCCAGTCTCTAGAATGGCTGTCACACAGCCTGTCATCCCACTGGCCGCATATCACCCAAGATCTCACCAACCATGCCAGTGGTGTAAGTGTGGGGCCTATCCCCCTGGCGGGTCATCAGTGTCCACCGCCTCACTAGATGAGCTCGATATCTCAACAACATACATATATATACATATATATGTATGTGTGTGTGTGTGTGTGTACACACACACACACATATATATATATATGTGTATACACACACACACACACACACATACATATATATGTATATATATGATATATATATGTGTGTGTGTGTACACACACACACACACACATACATATATATGTATATATATGTATGTACACACACACACACACACACACATATATATGTACATATGTATGTACATATATATATATGTGTGTGTGTGTGTGTGTATATAAATATAAATATAAATATATATATGTATATATATATATATACATATATATACATACATACATACATACATACATATATATATTTATGTACAGAGTGACTGAGAGAACAAAGCTGCACATACTCCATACCCCTCATCCAGACCACTTCACACCAATTCCCCTAGGGTTTGCACAACCAATAACGCAAGCGCTCACATAAAGGTAATCACTATCGGAGAATGAAAAAGGAAGCAACATGTCGTGAATCACTTACGATAGAGGAGCGGAGAAGAAAAATGGTTGAAGTTTCTTGTCTATTGTCAAAAACAGGTGCGGCGAATAATAAAGTTTGGGACACTGCGGCAGAAGAAATGGACGCAGATAAGGTACAAACCTCCAACATCAATTCTTATTTTTTCATAAAAAATAGCTCATTAAAAAAGAAAGACTAACGAATCGTCCGTGCAAGAAGCTATTTGAGCTATACAAAAGCAATGCAAAGACACCCAAGCCTCCACCAGCCAAGAGGAGGTTCTTCCTAACCACAAAGCAATTTCGACTAGCAAACAATGTGGGGGAATGTCCGTGAGCGTACATTAATGGCTTCAACACGTACGCAGAACTGAGAGACTTCATTGACAACTACAACAAGCATTGGCCAACCAAAAGAGAGGCAGGGGGATTCAGATTTGAAAACGGTATGCACTACACTGACTCCTTTGATGTGCTTTCAAAATTATAAGCAAAGCGAAACATTTGAAAAAAAAAAGAAAAAAGGAATAGCAACAACAACAAAATTAACATGGACTACTCTTGTCCTGCAGGACTTCTCAAAGAGATCCTAGTCCAACTTGAGATTGAGTTCGATGAGACCGACAAGATGATGGAAAGCTTGGAGGGCCATAAGCTACTAGATACGAAGACCAAAGGGATCACAGCGTACGCGTGCGAGCTACTGCACTACAAGTACCACGTATCCTTGGAGTTATTGAGAGACACGTCGTGCGATCAAGGCACAGCAATACTTGAACAATTCATGGAACAATTTGGAGGGACGCACGATGCGACGAGCCCGGTGACGACAATGGAGAAGCTGACGTACTTTTTTGACAAGGACTTTTACGAGGAGCGCTTCGGTCTTGGGAACGATCCTTTCGCACATCGACATAAAAAACTAGGTTAAGTAAATAACTACATTCTCTTAAAGAGCTCATAGGAAAAATATAGATGAAAAAGTAGCTGACCCATGTAATTGTCAATGTTTACGTAGATGCGACAATAAAAGACACAAGCCATGAGATCAAGGAAGAGACTCTGCTGAAGCGCCCGCGCAAGGCACTGGGGCGAGGTTCATCGTCTACTGGATCACGTGCAAGCCCAACAACAACAGAAAGTACATAGGGAGCATGAGCAACCTGCCGCGGCGGCCGGAGGATCAAACAGCACCAAAAAAAACCGGCGACGAAAATGGAAGAGGACATGCTACGTTACAAGCCCTTCGAAGAGAACTTCAAAATTAATGTTTTGGAAACAACAGGCACTGTAGACAATACACACTTTAGAGCAGTTCTACATAAGGAGACACAACACGATAGGCAGTTCTACGTTACAAGCCCTTCGAAGAGAACTTCAAAATTAATGTTTTGGAAACAACAGGCACTGTAGACAATGCACACACTTTAGAGCAGTTCTACATAAGGAGACACAACACGATAGGACCATTAGGGTACAACACGCTCGAGGGCCATCCGGCTAGATCGCGCAAGTACTATTTTTTGAAGCGTAGGAACATCATTTGATTCAACACGCATAGTTGTGTGCCTTGATAAAAATGTTTCCAGTTTAGTTTCAGATGGTGGTACAAGTTGTGTCGTACATACATTGTTGCTTTGGGTTTGCATGGAAAACATTAACGTCGTCTTCGAAACAACGAAAAAGTACTGTAACCACCAAAAAGACTACTACACCAAAAAAGAAATGTGTGATTGCAACAAGAGTGTTTAGATGTTTAAAATAAAGTTTTCTCCCTTCATCTCAAAATTGAATGATAAAAGATTTAAGTTACAATGCGCAATCAAAAAGAATTTACATTTGTCGAGCAAAGAAACACTTCAATGCTTTATTGTCACCAGGATCAACAAGAAGTGCAAGCAAGAATGGTCACTAACGAAATCACTGAAGAAGGATATTCAACATACTGATAGAATTAAGTTGGTCGTGGGAATTCAAAAAAGAAACAAGAGTGCTAGAGATAGAGGCATCCAAATGGTTGTGGATGTGCAGAGAAGAAGACAGTTACTGTGTTCTGTAATTTTTTTTGAAAAGAGCTGACGTACTTACACACTCAATGGTGAGCTACAGGTGCAACGGGCCAAGGTCACTCGCAGTCGACGTAAGAGAAAGAGCACAAGAACATGTACTTCAAGCTTTCGAAGAGATGGTTCCTAAAAACAAGCTGCGTTTGGTAGAGAATATTGACGAGGAATGAATGTACAAAAAAGAGAAAGGAAAAACAATTCCAGCAGTCCAATATTTTAATTATTTGGGGAAAAAAAGAAGTTTTGATAGCAGTTTGAATTTGCGTATTGTGATTTCGTTTCACCTCTTCTCCACAAATTCGATTAGGGAGAGAGCTTTCAAAATTAATTTGCAAAACTTTTATAAAATAAATCTTCTTATGCATCTGATTTGTCAACTTGTTCAACATGGGCTTGGACATGCAAAGCCGCTACATTATAATTTAGTTCTGTATGAGTGCCATCAGAAACTTATGCATGTCCATCGTCGTCTGCTTCTACGTGGTTGATCTTATGAAAGCTAGACTGAGCAATTGAATATCCAACTTGTACATCGCTACCTTGTTCAGACTAATTATCAGCAACATTTTGATAATATCAACAATGAGTGAACTGATGACCATTGAATTGGGTGAAAAAATTACTGTATAAATATGAACAACTATTGTATACATATGAGACATGCTTAGCTTATTTTGGATAGGCTAGAAAAATCAACAATCTATAATTGCTCTCCTGTCTCCCTCTGAAACCTGCCCAAATCCATGAAACGTCATCCTTGACTGCTCCCCAACCTATCGACGAACAGGTAAAAATTGTCAAACATCCTTATTTTCGATTCACGTCCTTTGTTTGCCACATTGTTCTCGTTGTGCCGATTATGTGCTTCTTGTGGGCACATTCTTTAGCAGCTTGCTTTTGGTCCATGCTCACAGCAATGCAATGTTTGTGTATAATTTGGCACAATGTGAGAATTTTCCACCACGCTACAATGTTCTCGTTTTGCCACAGGTACACTGCTCCAAAGTATTTGGAGACTGGGGAGGTGACGGAAAAGGTGGACGCTTATTTGTTTGGAGTTTTGCTGGTGGAGCTAATTTTAGGGATATACCACAAAGACAACAATTTCAAGAGCGTGAAAAAGCTTATGTTTAGTGGGCCGCACTACGAAATCGGAAGGTGTTGAAGGCGATCTACAGCTGAGGTTCATCTTTGACCGCATAGCGTGGGAGGAACATCGTGTAGTTGGACAAGCACTTAGAAGCTTGCGAGATGTCAAATGCACCGCCATCAAGATCATAGATCAAGATGTTCTTCAAGCTAGAAATCATGGTCTTCTTGTCAAACTAAGCTTCGCAATAGAAATGGTGACAAAAGCCAAGCTGGCCAAGCAGGAGATCAAAAGAGACATGATTTTCATTTATAGGTGGCTTTTGAAACCATCGCCTATTTTGGGAGCAGGTCTATTCAATCAAGTGTGCCTAGCCTAGCTAATTTTAGCATGTTAAAGGCGTTTTATTTCATCGCTCACCTCTTGAGCACTCATACCTTCAATTACCACCTCCTATTTAGCTCTACAAAGCATCATTTAGCCAGCACTGCGTGAATCCTCCCCAAGTTGGAAACTTGCCCCAAAGAGCTGAATTTGGACCAAACACAACTTGGTTTTTCTATTTCCAGCCACTAGTATAATCTTCCCCATCTCTATAGTCAATCTACAGCCCATTTCAGACAATGGAGGTGTTCTAGAACCTTGCTACATTAAAAAATGACCTCTCACATCTTCGTTCTAGCCCACTAGTTGTTTTCTAGCCCCTGCAAGGATCTTTGACTTGCTTCCTTGAGAGAGGTTGCTTCTCCGTTGATTGTTGGTTGTTCGAGGTTCCTGGATTCCAGACTGGTTCGTGGTTTATGAGATGGTTGTTGTCTTACAGTTTCAGCAGAGACTTGTGACAAGATTGTGCCAGGTGTTGGAGTTTTATTTATTGCTCCTTCGGTTATTTTCTTTCTTTCCTCAGCTTTATTGCATATCTTTTATACCATGGATGAGATTGTCTTTCCTATTTCTACCTTGGTAGATACTCCGATCACCTAACTGGAAGTCCTTTGTTCTATGAGTCAGACTGTGGGGGCCAAGGTTAGAGATCGTGTTATGCATAGGGGTGATGAGGATGATTTGCTTGAAGATTCATTAGTTGGGTTGTCCTAGTTTGATGAACTGGAACGTCGTCATGCTAGAATGGAAGTTAAAGTGGACAATATTCTGCATAACTAACTTGAGAATACTCTAGTCCTGTAGTCATTGGTCCCCCTATCATCAGTTTAGCTGTCCACTTCGTCTGGAAGTGTTACTGCTACTGTCTAGTGGGATGAGTGCATGTTGCACCACCTTTGGTCACCCTGGTGTCTTTGGGAGTGGGTGGGTCTCGTGACTCCACCCCCATCCTAAAGAATCTTAAACCTCCTATGTATAACGGGCAAGAAAAAGAGCATAACAAGGATGCGGTCACCACTTTCTTACCAAAGTGGCAAGACTTGCATAGATTGCGTCAGACTCCAAGGCATTTATGTTCTCTGGAGAAAAGTCTTTCGCTTGGAGGCAAGGTGTTTAAGTTTGACGACGAGTGAGACGCAATCCCAACATTGTGGGTGAGATTCTAAGCACTCCTTCAAAAGGAATTTCTTCTAGAAAATGAGCTGGAAAGGAATTGAGATGCCTGTGACAAGTGCCAGATGAATAGTCGGCCCAGTACATCGGGGATTATTGGGAGGTCATCTTGGAATTGTCGAGTATAGATAACTTTCAAAAATTGTGCGGATTTATTCATGGGCTTGATCCTGATTATAAATATCAAGTAAAGCAAAATGAGCCTAAGTGGAAGAAGCAATTAACTTAGATATTTGATGACACGGTTGGCAAAGGAAAGCATGCGGTTTCTGCACCTAACTTTCCTAGTGTGACTGGCCGGTCTTTGTTTCCTAGACCCTAGAAACGAAAGTTGCCTAAAACTCAAGGCGGGCAAGATAAGCAGGCTCGCGGATCGGGATTCTTATATTCTTCGGAGTACGAGAAGGAGAAGCAAGAGCAACGGTGTTTCCATTGCTTGTAGAAGTGTCACACTCATAGTCAGTGCCCTTAGAGAAAGGATGGGAAGACGAGAAAGAACAACAAAGGTAAGGAAAAGGGGTCTGAAAAGGCCGTTCATACCATGCATGTGCTCAAAAATTCTAGGAAATTTCGAGGGATAATTGTGGGTCATTTTGATGCTTCTCATGAGTGATGTGTCACTACTTCTATGTGGCTTCCCACATTTGGACCCCATGATTTAGTTTGTATGCATGGTAGCATACATGGACAAAAGAGGTGAGTCATGATAGACATAGTGCCACGCATAAGTTCTTAAACTAAAAGTTGGTTAAGAAGCTGAAATTAACATACATTCCTAGTGATCATTAGTATGTGGTGTCACTAGTGAATTGTGTTGACATGGATGTTTGGGACACCACAGTTCGTGATGTCCCTCTTATTATTCAGGGTCATGCTATGGTATTGTATTTTCAAGTTAAGCATATGATGTGTGCAAATGTTATTTTTGGTTAAGAGTGGTTATTTGGATTAGGTTGACTCAGAGTTATCTTCATAACTCTTTCCAATTTGAGGTTGATGGTCAGTCAATTTTGCTCCATGTGAAAAAGATGTGCCCCCATCTCCTTTATTTTGTGCTACAGAACTTTATACACTTGTAAAAAACTCTAAAGTTAAAGATATGTTTTTGTGTTATATCTTATGTGATGATGTTATTTTTTTCCGTGATGTTACTATTTTGGATGGTAAAGAGGATATTTTAGTCTATATGGTTTCTTCCCAGTGCACACTCTGTTAATCAATAAAAATTCCACTCACAAAAAACATATGCATCTTTACAATCCTTGTTAAATTTAAGGATGTTTTTCCCTTTGAACTTCTAGAAGGTTTACCACGTTTGAGGGGAGTTGAACATGCTATTGATGTTCTTCCTACGTCTCACCCCATTTGTAAACCCCCTTATCGTCCAAGCCACCAAGAGGCTTAGGAGGTAGAGAATTAGTTGACAGACTACTTGGCTCATGGGCTTCACCCATTCTATTGGTGAAGAAGAAGGATGGGTCTATGCGGTTGTGCATAGACTATCGTGGTCCTAATAAGATCATGGTTAAGAATAAATTTCCTTTGCCTCTCATTAATGAGTTGTTTGATCAACTCAAGGGTGCAAGATATTTTTCAAATATTGACTTGCGTTTTGGGTAGTCCCCTAGTAGTCATGCAGTGGGTGTCGTTCTTACTCAATGGCAGCCGACCTGTCACTTTTGAGAGTAAGAAATTGGATAATGTGCAATGCAATTATTCAGCATATGAGCAGAGATTGTATGAAATTGTGCATGTGTTAAAAAAGTGGCGGCATTATTTTTATGGTGCCCACTTTGAAATAGTCTTTGATCATGAAAGCATCAAATGGATGTCATGCTAGAAGGACCTAAAAGGTCGTAAAGCTCATTGGCCAGAGTTTTTCCAAGAGTTTGACTTTGAGCTTAGGTATCATAAAGGACGGTATAACATGGTCGTAGACTCATTAAGTCATGTTCCCATGATTAATGAGGTGAGTTTTACTCAATTGAAGAGTGATTTTCTAGAATCACCGAAGGGTAAGTGCGAAGCAGACTTGCATTATTCCTAGGTGTGGCATGCAAAGAATCCATCACCCTTACCCTCTTTGTTAGAGGAGGTGGTCCCGGTCATGAGATGGGCATGCCCACGGATTTTGGTACGCCTCAGTCGTCTCTGACGAGTTACGGGAGGGTTTGATGGAAGAATTTTTTCATCAAAGATGGTTACTATACAAGGGTAGAGTTTGTGCCACAATAATCATCCATTTTTCCATTAGCTCCCTCAAAGCTACTAATGACACCGCAATCTTGTGTATTCCTCTTTTTATCAATTCTTTGTGTTCGAAAATGCTTGGCTTCACACCATATAGCATTGAACATAGTGCACTGGACCAAAATAGAAGCAATATTTGTGTAAGTAATGTGAATAAATATTAAAAGCAAATCACTTACAACTAATGCAAAACATTAGTTCTATGTACCTTTAACATGCATCCTCGTGCATACTCCCATTCTTCCGCCGTGATATGCAGCCCCTCGTCGCTCTCTGCTCTCTCCATTTCCTCATGCAAACAAACAACATGGATATCATTCGGAAGTGTTGCTAGATGCTTCGGGCACACCTTACGAGAGCCATGTTACCTCCGAAAGAGAGCTCTTTCTGCTTGCCTTTTTGTCTTTGCATCCTCATATCTTGTAACCCATCTGCTCATCACATCACTACCCATCTGCTCATCACATCACTATTAAGGATGCAAGTGAAATTGAGATCATCAATCAATGTTCTGTCAATTACTTTACTCTATCCTTTTCCTTGAGGCACAATAGAGGTCATCCTCAAGTCCTCTTCATTGCTCCATAGTCGTGGCAAAGAGCTGTCCACCTGACCAAGAAATTCTGAAATAGATACAAGAGACTCTTGTATCAACCAACCCTCGGTCATGCTTCCTTCGGGCCTTGCATTTTGCCTCACAAAGTCTTTTAAGGTCTTCATGAAGCGCTCTAGGAAGAACATCCAACGTGCATCCAACGTGCATGCACAATGCCACATAAAGCAATTTCGTCCACTAAATGCACAATGAGATGTAGTTGACTTGTGAGAATGGTTCACGGAAAAGTCTCCTCTACCAAACAAACCACCTCCACTACCATAACACGCGCATCATCCAACATGGCTGGATCAATTGCTTTGGAACTCTGTGAGATGTCACCTTCAAAGGCATCATGCTAAACCCCATCACTTTGCTCTACTATGTCGCTCCCTGTTGCTTCCTTTTCTTATCGTTGCCTTGGATGATTGTGGAGTACCTTGCCTTGCATGCTGCATCGCATTCAGGCCTGATTTCGTTGTGTTTGGAGCCAATTTGGCTTGTACTTTTTCTCTCAACCTCGCCTTGTTCCTTCTAATAAGCAAGACTTCCACCCTTTTTGTGAATGAGTATTTCAGAACGGCAAATGATATACAGTCCATCCCCGTTCGTTATCAACGTTAGCGATACAGTAATGGTAATGAACATCTAGCTTGGAACACACATAGCATCTAACTTGGAAAACACACAATGTATCCATATCTTATTTTGTTAGCATCTTGCGAGCGTGACTTTTTTATAGGCCTTCTTGTGCTGTGAATTGCCATGTCTTCTTAACTCACCTCACAGCCTCAATTGCAAGACCATACATTTAGACTTAACATTTAGACTTAAGCCAAACGTCACAAGGGCAGATGCTCGTTTCCTTACTGAAGGCTGGGATTCCTTTGCAAGTGTATGGTTTGTGTCGCTCAACCGCCTTCATGGCGGATAGGTAGCCTGGCACATTGTTTTGAAAATAAGTATGAACTATTTGCAAGTGTTTGAAAGCGTTTGCGGCGGATACAACAGCTTCATCAAGGTCTTCCTTCAGAGTCGGCTCATATTTCTAAGATGCAGAAGAAGGAACAAGAATCCAAGCTTGTAAGTGGTCCACTTTCAAGTAAGATGAAGAGTGGCATAGGGAAACACCCAGCAGCGAGATCAGTTAAGGTTGCGATGACTGAAGGACAACACCTTACGACGACGTCTGAACACTAGGTAGGTGTATGGTCAATCTGCCCTCTCCATTTTTTATTCGATGCAAATGCTATAAATCATTTTCTTCTTGTTGTTGGAAATGTGTCCTCAAGTTGGATGGACGTTTATGTATAAACACTTAAGAATATGGGTCCCTCAAGTTGGATGCACGTTTATGTATAGACACTTAAGAAGTGAAGACTTTTTGTAAACAAAGAGGTTTGATTAGCCTTTTCCCTGAGTACTAGGCTTCATTATAATTTATGGCTGGGTTTGCTCTGCATCTCCAAATCAAACATTGATACAAAGTTCTACACCCACTAATGCTCCATTAATACAAAGCTCTACACCCACTATTGATTGGGGGGATTTCCCTTACGTAAGTCTCTTCACATGTGATAAACAATGTTTAGCATGTCGGGATGTTTTGTCACTTTAGCCAATAACGACGGTAAGACACACGTTTCTTAGTTTAGGAACCAGTTTGGTTTGTATTCTTAGTTGAGCTTTCCTTGCAAGATAGTTGCAAGTAGGTTCTGATGAGTGAAGTTTTTTGTAAGAAAGTGTATTGTGTTATGCAACTGGAAAAACGACTACAAAGCTACAACAATTGCTATGAAGCTACTAAATTGCTATGAGATTCTGACTATGCTGTTGACTTTGTTACACAACCGAAAAGACTGCTATGCAGCTACAAAAATTCCTATGAATTTTGACTATCGTATAACACAACTGGGATAACTACTATGAAAGCTACAAAAACTTCTATGAAGCTACAAAAATACAACTAAAATAATTGCTATGAACATGACATACTCTGAATTTGAATGCCATGCTAAAAACCAGACTGAAATGTGAATTCAAAATGTAAACAAATTTTGATGTGAAATCTAGATCCAAGGCATATATAAATGAAAACAAATTTTGGTGCCAAATTCTTTCAAAATCCAAATTTTTGAAAATAATTATGATGCTATATTAAATTGCTATTAAAGCTCTCAAAATGCTCATATCCAAATCCTATCTAAATGAAATAAATTCAAACTCTATATTCTTGAAAATAATTATGATGTTAAATTGCTATTAAAGCTCTCCAAAACCTCATTCAAATTCAAATCCTACTTAAAGGACATTTGAAATATCTCAAAAACTACTACAAAGCTACAAAGTGATTTATAATGTTGATCCTGTGATAGTACTCTAAAGTTGGAAAATTGCATTGTCTTTTCAAATACTTCACTAAAAAGGTGTATGCATGTGTGTATGTGTGCGTGTGCATGAGAGAGAGAGAGAGAGAGAGAGAGAGAGAGAGAGAGAGATTGCAAAAATATTAATTAAGATTTTAGTTATTAGTTTTTTTCATGTATTATTATTTCAAAAAAATTTGAATATATATGTACCTGAGAGTATCTTCTAGAGGACTGCTCATATGGTAATCAATGTTTGATCCATTAAAGGTTATCATAAATGCTTGCACGTACCATGTATACTGAGTGGAAGAACATAATCACATGCATATAAATCAAACCTTTGATGTTTGATGCATTAGAGGTGGTCCAAAACATTTTGCATGTAGAGCATATTGATTGGAAGGAAAAGAAGACATGCACATACATGATAAAATAAATATGAAGTCTCATTTTATATCTTGAAGTCTATATACTTAATCATGACCATAAACCATCCCACTCTTTTTTAATGCAAAAATGATGGATGATAACACCAAGTTTCAGCTCGTTTTATCTCAAAGGAAATTTTGGTTTGTTCCTTTTTGCATTGCCCATATCCACCACGAAAAACTTGAAAGAAAAAATGGAGGTCACAAAAACTTGCATTTCTTGCAAACATAGTTATAATTTGTTTCAAAGCCTCCAAATTCTATCTCTTGGAGGTTTGTGAAATTATTACATGACCAGCCTAGACCGATTTCTGAAATGTTAAGCTTAGGATGGGCCACGTGTATTGATTTTAGGGTCTTTTTTATGGCAAAATGCAAGAATACACTTCATGAAACAGTTAGAAGCACATGATTTGTTTTTTCAATCATGTTTTCGATCATGTTCTTGATTGTGTTCTTGATCTAGTTTTCGATCACATTCTTGATTGTGTTCTTTCTCTGCATTCCATCCATCCCATTTTGGGTGATTTCGTCCCTTAAATGCTCACAATTCCTAGGAGATTCTTAAATATGATCTCTCGATTCCGCCATATCCATTCTTCAATCTTCTTCTTATTTTAAAAATTTTCATAGAAGGCACGCTAGATGTATCCTGCACAGATGCCAAAGAAAAGGCTTCACCAACTGAGGGGGTGGCAAGAACGCGTGCACCAGGATGGGCTACTGCATGTTGCGAGGAGTCCACTCAAGCACTAGAGCCAAAGCTCGGTACTTGCGATTCGCGCGATCAAGATTCACAATAGAACGCAAGCTTCGATGTCTATCCATGACAAAGGTTGAGCATCTAGTTCCATTAGAATGTCGAAGAAGGCTCTGCGAAATGGAGAATCTTTGCTAGTAAGTAGATAATTTTTGGTAGACGAAAAGACAAAGTAGTTGACATGCAAAGAGTCAACAGGACTTGCCATGAAACTCGATTTGTTGTCTAAAAGAGGCTCCAAGAATCTGGTTTTTGAATGAACGAAACAGAGTCATTGAATTTGTGTCATAGAAGTCGAGGTTGAGTTGCAGGTGATGAAGCTTCTATCTGACGAGTTGATTGAGCAAACAGATTGAACTCAAACTAGTTTTTTGTTTCAGACTACGGCATAGAAGCAACGATTTAAGGTCGTGAGGTGAATTTCCACACATGGAAGCAGGTGCACTCAAGTCACAAAAATAAGGTTCCAAAGAGAAAGTAAGAAGGTGCCGGTGGCACTCCGATCTTCTTCGTTCTCATGACCATTTTGTTCAAAAGCGACGGAATTGTGGATTTCCTGAGGCATCGCGCGTATTCATAAATTTACTTTAAAGAATCATGTTCTCCAAGGCGTAGCTGTCCGCATGGAGATCCAAAATACCATGCTAATCTTCCCTATTTTGAGACGAAGAATGATAGCAGACCCGTATTTGGAGCTGAGGTCATGGGAGGAACATGCAAACAACATGGCAAAAAGCATCTGAATCTGGGTACCAACTTGAGGGGTGGCAATAGGTGAAACAACCAAATTGTGAAATGGATGCACCTTGCTTCATGGTGTGATGCTAGTATAGGCAAACAACATGGCAACAAGCATCCAAAACTGGGTACCACATGAGTATCATCATGTCTCCATTCCCTGTAAATTCCTCGCATATCTGTAAAAGGGCAAGCTCACCAAAGTTTAGCACCAAAGATTTTGGCATGAATGTTCTCTTCTTTGTACATGCACGTGCTTGTAGAGGCAAATGCAAGAATTCTTGGGAATGTCAATATTGGTGATGGTGCTAAGATAGGAGCTTCTGCGCTAGTTCTGAAAGACATTCCACCTTCTGCTATATAAGCTCTGTGGGCTGACCTACAAAGCTATGTCTGCCAAACCACATTAAGAATTGTACTTCAATCTAGTGGTCTCTAATTGTGCACTTTTTAGACTGCTTCTTGAATGCCTTGCTCCACAAGTGATTGCCAAGACCAAGGAGGCAAACCCTGCATCAGTGCTTGGTCACATGCAAGCTCAATAGACATGTATACCAAGAGATTCAAACTTTTTTTCCCTTTCAAACAACTAGATCTTTTAAAGAAGGGCTTTGTAGGTCCCCCAAAACGCCTCCTAAGGGATTGCTAAATGAGGCAATTGCAATTCTACAAGATTTTGTGACATCTAGCAGACCATCTTTAACTTGCCTATGCAATGGAGTAAAGGGCAAGCAAGAAACAGTCACCACTAGGAATCTTGTTTGTGATTCATACTCGCTTCATACAAGGAAGAGGGGAGAAGTTTGTAGATGCGCACTTCTTGTTAACTTGCATTACATGTTACTATTGGTTCATACCAAGACCCTTGTGAAAGACAGCATAAGAGAGGCATCTATGCATCAGGGGCCATTAATTAACATTAAAATGGATAAACATTTGAAGCAAATATATGCCTTTTGGTGTATTATTCTAGATTGTGTGGCTTTCTAGAAGTCTATACCTAGCATCCTTGATACTCATTTGTTCATAATCCATGTACAACTATCTTTATCATATGTACATCGACGTCCTTATTCTGATATATTTGTGATCAATCTTGAAGCTTGACAAAGACCCGGAACTATCTACACTTGCCTCAGTCAACTTGCATATGGTTTTTCCATCTTGTAAGATACATTACATGCAAGAAATAGTTTTTTTTTTTTGGGTGGGGGGATTGTTTGGGGAATACGCTGCAACATTTAGAGCATTAGCATTGAAAGTGCTCAAAATTTAATAATCACATAGGGGGCCAAAAACAGTTTTGGCAACGTTATATTGACTACAAGACTTTGGTAAAAAACGCAACAGATCAAAAAGCATGTGAAGACATTTCAAGGGGCCAAAGCATCTCCACAGTTCTCCTCATAGTGTTCTTCCAAAGGATCGTCTAGGTGAATCAAGCCCTCTAATTGTCTGAGTCACTGCACAGTTCATTGACCAAGAAGGGGTGCTCTTTCCTCTGATGTGAGAATCCAGAGGACAACTTTGTGACCATTTTGTTGCCATGGCATTGCTTAGGGACCCAAATATATGAATTGCCATCATAAAACCCTTGGACCCTAAGGATGAGAGGTTTTGTATGGTCCCCTCTCGTGTTGCATTCGTTGTATCAATTAGCCCATGGGGGGTGTGGTTGATGGCAAGGTTTCATGGGTACCCAAAGCCAAACTTCTTTCCCTTTATTACTTGTCTCGATGGCAAGAAGTCCTTGTGGACCCATTATTGTGTGATGCTCTAGGGAGGTGGTGGGGTTACCTTAGCTTTCGGGATGATGGGGGCTTTGGGCATAGAGGGTGGAACCGGAACTCATTCTTTTAGGCTTGGGTACCTCCATACCCTTGGTGACCTCTCCACATAGGTGCAATGTAGATGTTCCATTGGGGAAGCACATGGTGGCCGTCCTCTCCAACCAATTGACTTTGAAAGAGGTGGGCATGACCCATGGCCTTCCTAGGCTGTATTGTACCTATGAGAGTCACAAAAACTTGCATGGAAATAAGTGGTTATGAACCAATGTAGGTATATCAATTGAACCTACCATGCTAGCATTTTGTCTATTGATTGAAATCATTGTCAAAGGGGTAGGGATAAGGGATACCTAGTGGAAGTATTTGCAAAATACCTCGATGGACAGTAGGTTGTAGCTTGCTCCCATATTGATCAATGCTTGTGTTTGCACCTTCTATCCCTATACCTACAATCCTACCACAGTTCTAGAAGGGGAAATGCTTTGGTCTTTTTTTCCTCTTGGATCCATGAGTTTGGCCATGTTAATCACTATGTTGGTCCCTTGTCGTGATTTAAAATTTTGTTTAAGCTCCTTTTATTTTTCTTTATAGCTATGTAGGGCTCTTAAACTATCCTCGGTAAGTGATATGTAATACCGCTTGAGTTTACTGCCATTTATATAGCCTACCTTCTCAACACCATCGAAGGTCTTGATGTGCACTATCCCCTAGTAACTTGATAAGGCCCTAGCCCTAGATACTTTAGCTTCCACTTGGTGTTACACATGCAGGGCTAGATCTCTTCTAAGAGTTTCTCAAAGGCCAAAAGCTAAGCGCATATCCATGTGCTTATTGAATCTTACCATTTCGGAATTCTTTCTTCGTAGTCATCAGCTTTCCTGGTTTCACTCAAGCACATCCTTAGAGATATAATTGTTGCTAATTTTCTTTATTGGCAATGGGCAATGCTAGAAGGGTTATTTAACCCAAGTGCCTGCATCATTTTAAAGTTCAACTTTCAAATTATGACATCATCATCATTTTATATAAATTCACTTCAGTTTTTTTTCTTCAATTGGAGTTTGTCTTATTTTAGACAACTCACAGGTCGATTGTTTTACATCTATCGAGCTACAGCCTTCAAATTTTGAGTTGAGTGTTTCCCTGCAATGTAAGGAAAATAGCAGCCTTTCTTTGTCTATTTCGGATCCGAGGACTTTGTATCTTCAGCTTTTCTAGGTTTAACATGCTACGTCCTTATCTTACGGTAGGTGGCCAATTTTGCACCCTAACAAACAACAGTTCCAGCATCTTGTTATTAGCACAATTAGGTCCTTTGTGAATTTCCACGTGCAATTTTTTTGAAAATTTAATTGAGTGATGTGGTTGTAATTTAATTAAAATTTAATTGAGTTGCTAGTCATCTTGCAAATTAAGCTAAAATTGCTTTTTAACTTTCTCTTGCATCCAATACTAAGAGGCAGTGCTTTCGGGCACTTGTGCAATGTGCACTCTTGTCTTATACTGCTTCATAGTGAGGCAAGTATTCGCACAACGAACTAGCAGATCCTTAGTGTCTTGAACTCAGATTTTGATCTCGTTCGGGTGTCTTTGAACTCAAATTCTTGTTTTGCATCGATTTCTTCATTGTGATGCACACGTTATTTGGTTTGCCAACCACATTCTCTCTTCGTCCGAATAATTTCTAATTGAATAGACCCAGTGGTATTCCTTACATCGCATGCCTACGGTTGTGTCAGGATGATGTTTTAGAATACAATCAAGTGTAATAAACATAGTGCTAGGGCTATTCAGCTGATCTTCCTTGTTTGTGCATAGGTGTGGATTAGGAGGCACTGTTGTGGAGAGAAGCCCGCCTTGATTTGAACATGCCTAACCGCAAAACGAAGAGAGGGTGGGCCTGCCTTTTGCCCTCTGGTGCAGGTGATGCGACTGGTGCAAGTGACGCACCAGGTGACTTCCCTAGGAATTCTAAGGATGCTCCGGATGAAAAGAAGAATACATTGAAGCTGGCTCCAATCTCTGATGAACAAAAGATTAATCCATTCACTATTGCTCCACATGCAATTGATGAAAATATGTTCAAGATGAAAAATCCTTTTGTTTTTCTCCGGAACTGTCTTCCCCTATTTGACAAAATAGGGAATCCCAAGATGAATGAAGATGCATTGTATGCTGCAGTTGGGAAGACGATGATGCATGCACAAGAATGCTACGGGTTAGTGGCATGGATCACTTTCATTTGCATCATGGAATTACACTTTCAAGCTTCATTTTACTTTTTCAGGACGATCAAAAAGCCTTCTAATAAAGAGCTGTTTGCTTTGGAAATTCGCTAGTGAATGGTTGGTATAATATTCATGTTACGTTTTGTTTTTCAGAACTTTCAAAAAGCCAAAAACAGAATCCAATGGTCGGATATTCCATGCAAGTTTCTTGATGGGTCTTCGGTGCCTTACACGACCCTCTTATGATCCAACTATTGGCAATGATGTGTCAGATGTACAGGTTAATATTGGAGAGGATAAGACTGTAGAGGATGGAAACAGAACGTCAACCTCATCTAATGAAAGCCTTGATATAATGCATGAGCAGAATGATGAAGCTCCAAAAGGCAGGGTTGGGGTGCAGGAAGATCGAATTTCAAGGTGTTCGTAAATGATCATGTTTTAAGAAAGAGAAAGAGAGATGTTGATGATGATATGGATTCATGGTGTAGTGTGTTGGTCATAGAGGTGAAGTGGAACCCAAATGATGATGATGCCATGTTTCAGGCTGTTGCAGAATATGCAGTGAGGGTTGCACGCAAAAACTTCAAAAAGGGTAGGGTTGCTCCAATTTATCTTCAGGTTTGGAGTAGGAATACGTGGACCTATGCTATCCTTGACGTCTATGGGTATATTGAGATAAATGTTGGTAATATTACTTCAAAATCTTTTGATAGTTTTGAAGAGGAGGAGAAAGAAAGATGGAAGAGAGTAGTAGGAGATGAACAATTTCAGAAAAGTAGTTTCACCAAAGAGTACTTATAATTGAGGCTTGAGACTACTACAGAGAGGTTAAAAAATAGCTACTTTCAGTCGTATCCAAATGGGAAGTACCTTGTTGCTTCTTTGCATAGAAGCAATCAAGAGTACCTCTTACACCCAGTTTCAAACCCAGTTTCAAAGAAGAGGGTGCAGGGTGGACTATGGGAGCAAGACTATTCTATGAGGGTTTGTTGAGGATAGTTAGGAGATAGGGTTGGGTCATGGACCGTGGATGATGTCACACGGGCATATGACATGAGGAAGAGAATGGCAGCTTATGAATGGAAGAGAGTTTTTGGGAAGGACATTCCAGTGTAGAGATGTTGAGAGTTTTTTCTTTTGGCTGCAAAATGAAGTACTTACACTAATAAAAGAGAGATTAAAAAACTTTAGAATAGGCTTGAACTAGGACTCAGCAGTTTACCTTTTTGTAAAGAGACGTTGAAAGTTTCCATGTTCCCATGTTGTTGAAGTTAAAGATCACATACTGCAGAACGCTCATGTAAGTTTGAATTTTGTGATTTGATGTGATAGCAATAACATACTGATGTTAGGAATGAAAGTAGGCAAGTCAAACTTTGTGATCAACATCTTCTTTTCTATGTGGAATATTAACAAAGCCAAGTTTGGATGATGTGTTTGATGCCATCCTAGGTTCTTATCTTACTTTAAAAATGAGCCCCTTTAAGCTCATCCAATAGATCATCATTTTTGGGATGGGGAACATGTTCTTTATTGTGGGCCTTATTGAGATCCCAACAGTCAATGCACATGTAGAAAAGAACTGCATAAAAAAAAAACCAATAGCATAGGTGAAGCAGATGGTGAAGTTCCTCTCAAACAATTACTTCATGTGTTGTGCTACTTCTTCCTGCTCTACCTTAGAGAGTCCATATTGAGTTTTATTAATTGGTTGACTGCCTACTAACAAGGGCATGGTGAACATCTCTTTAAGCTGATGAGGCATACCAGAAAATACTGAGATAAATCTTAAAGCATTTGTTGCATATCAACATCCTTATCAGCTGGGATATTGCTAGTAGTAATTGCAAGGCAAATAAAGGGTGGGGCCTCTTGAGATCTATGGCAACTAATTTTCTATAATCAATTCCACTTACCATTTCAGTCAGCCAGCTGGTTTAGGTTTTTGATCGATTTCTTCTGTGTACCCATGAGTACTACCCATGCTAGGATTGAAACGATTGGCAAATTTTGGCAAATTTTGGCTCAATACCTCAGCAAGTGTGGCTTCTTTCTCAATTGTCTGAGATGACATGCTTTTGTGTGATTGAATGTAATGTAACTTTCCTTTTTCAGATACTTGTGCGGACAATGAAAGTCAAAAAATTTGCTGCATGTACTTTTTAACCATGTGATTGTGGACATAAAAATCAGCTAGGTATTGTTCCAGTAATGGTGTGACCATCAAATTCTTGAACTGGCCTGACGTAATAGCTGTGGGAATAATCCTGCAAATGCAGACCAATGTGGAAAATTTTATTCTCATCAACCTTAAGATAGAAGTAATCTTTTGGTTTCACCTCAAGTTTGTTTTGGGTGCAGTGTTCCCTTTGAACTTGTGGACAGAGATCTTGTCTTTCATATCCTTACAAGGATGGTCTCTTTCCTTGGCCACTTGCATGCCCACCTGCATCATTTTGTTTCTACATGTCATACTCATGGATGGTTCTCTCACAGAAATCCTCAGGTTGAGCACAGTAGCATCTCATGGTCTCAATGAGCCTGTCATCAGTGAGCTCAAAATCAAATGTATTCACATAAGGCACTTGCCCAAAAACATAAGTATGTGAGAATTGTGATCCAAAAAGGGAACAAGAGGGTTGACTTGTCCCACTAGTGAAAGTCAATCCCTAAGACTAGCGCATCATCCTTTGGCAATGGACACGAACAGTGCACCTCATGGAAAGTGCTCTCCCAACAATTGACCTCGAATAGAGGGCTCACCCAATGGAGCACCAGCCATGAATCCACCCCATTGAGGGCTCGAGAACGCATATCGACCACTGACTGCTCCTCCTATTGGGGCATGGACTGATTGTGCTTATCCTAAATTGCCATGGATATGGCATGGCCAATCTGTTGGTTGATCTACCAGCCCAACTGCTGCAAAGCGCCTATGACAGTGTGTATTACCATGTCATCCCTTGTAGTACCACTGCTAATGCATCCTTAAACTACACTTGTTGGGGAGTCAGGATGGGTAGGCATACTCGTGCCATTAGCAAATGATTCCATAGTGGCATGCAAGGCTCAGCAGCGTCTCTCCGATCATCAATGTTGGGAATCACATCGGATTCTTTGTTATTGTAATAATTATCCAACCACAGTGCGAAGAGTAATGACTGTAATAAAGGTACCTTTAGGACAAATTTCCTAACTAGTGGATGCTATTGCTCCACTGAAATGAAGGAGGTTGCAAAAAATAATTCCAAGGAGTCAGGTTACTTGCTCGAACGGGGTGGTTTGTACTCTTTTTTGTTTGGGGGAGTACTCATTGCATCAAATTTGTGTCACTCAATTACTGCCCTCATCGTTCTCTCCTGAACATTGAAAATTCAGGAATATGCATCTGAATCAAAAGCCCGAAGAGGTCTCTTGATTTGGTTTCAACCCAGTTGCAAACGTTGTGATGAAAAAGTGTTCTCAATTTTGGCTAGAAGTCATTGCTGCAGTGGTGTGTGAAATGCCCGAAATTTTGCTTGTAGCACAATGCTGTGTCTACAACTTTACGCCACCATTTCACATGACACTTTGCCTAAGCTTGTTTGAGGTGACAGGCTCTGTAGAGATAGAAGTGAAGGAGGCGGTGGTAAGGGTAGAGGCGGGAGGTGACAGCATTGCCAGAAGGAGAGGCCCACTATGGATTGATAGAGGTGACAAAAGAACAGAGCATGGAAGGTGATGGACAGGGGTGCCAGAAGGAGACAGGTTTTGGAAGAAGAGATGCCTTGTGTGATGTATTAGGACAACCATCTTTGTATTTACTTAGCACACACTAACTTGTATTGCAAATAATCTTGAACACTCTCATCTTACATGAAGAAACCTGTCATGGCCCTCTGAAAATGGAACAGCACAAGTGTGGGCATGGTGGTTGCTGAGCAAAAATATTAAAATATTCGCATTTGGGGTGCCCGGACAAATGAGGATGATGTGTGGACACTTCAGATGTGAAAGGGGACAAAAACATTAATGTTTTTAATGTTTTATTGAAGGCCCCTAATTATTATTAAAGTTGGGGCCCTAGGATAAGTTTGGAGAGGGGGCAACTCCACTTTTGGGAGTTGCATGCCTCTCTCACCTCACTCTCTCTCTTGCTTTTGTTTGTGCAAAACAGGCCATACAGAGCTGTACGACTGCAAGTACAACTGTACGACTGCAGGTACAGGTGGCGCTGATAGGAATCCGTACTGTTGCAGAGAGGTATGGGCAGTGACTGTTGTTGCAGGCGGTTGCAACTGCAGTTTTCAAGCAGCACAGGCTGGTACGACTGTAAGTACAGTCCTGTACGACTGCTGGTACAGTGTACGGACAGGTCTGGAGAGCAGGCGGCACTGGACAGTACGAGTGCAGGCTGTGTTGACAGGTGCAGTCAGCAGGCGGCTGCTATTAGGTACTGTGACAGACATGTGTGGGAACTGTACGGACAGGTACAATAGTGCTCTACTGACCTGTACGGACAAGTACAGTGCTGAATTTTTGGACTGTACAGACAGGTACAGCACTTCCAGTTGTTTGCGGGCAGAGCTTTTCCAGAGCTTGGTTGGTGCGATAGTCACGTGGTTGCAGGGGAAACAGTACTGACCGTTGTTAAGTGCAGAGATTGGTACGAACTGCTCCATGGGTGCAAAACCACGAGCTGATGTTGGTAAGCTCTAAACTTGTTCATCTGTCTTTCTTTCCATTGGCTTATGTCTGCTGTGCAGATTTGTGCTATCTGGCCCCTTGTGAGAGGAGGGGTATGGCAGATTGAAAAGGGTGGAAACAGAGCTTGGACATTGAATGTATGTTTGTGCTGAGTTGTTGAATCATGTGCATGAGATATGCCAGATGTATGCTCAAGGCTGTCCTGCTGAATGGTCTTGGCTGATCAGAGGGAAGCACAGAGTGTTGCTTTGAGACACAGATCTGTGTGTGTGAATCCTCTGTGCTAAGAGGTATTGTGGGATGCCAGATTGGACATACAGGTGTATTCTCTTGGCTGGTTTTGTTGTACTCAGCCTTACATATTTTTGAAATTGAATAAAGAAATACCGCAAGGGGCGCCAAGCTTTGGGGCCAACAGGTGTCGTTCTATTTTCAGATTTGGGGCACTCTAGCTCCAATCATATTTGTTTTCATATCTGGACTATAAGTGGAAGGGTGACTACTAGTCTACCGCACTTTGGTTTCTACCAGAGGCCGGTTTCAAGGTTTCGTTGCCAGGACCAATCATCAACTTTCTTAAGGGGGTGAGCTCGTGGTTGCCTCGAGGAAAGTCATCTCACTGAAAAATTCAGCAGCATGTCTGATACAAAAGATGAGTACTTCGATCATGAAGAGGAAGAGCAAGAGACCTCTCCTGAGAGAAATGAATCCGAGGATAATCTTGGAGGAGAACAGGCTGCAGATGATGAGCATTATGAGGATGTAACACAGCCAGAAGATGTACTTGGTAAAGAGGATGATGATGCTCGGTTTAAAGACCGTTTGGCTAGTGTTATGGATGTGTTTATGCAGCTCACACAAAGTGAGAAGTTTGCTGAATTTATAAGATCCCGTACAGAGCCCGAAAAGAAGAAGAAGAAGGTGCGTTCTAAGGGTCATAGTGGTGCCATCCCACAGGATCCATCTTTTGGACAGTTTCCGAACATGCAGCATGCTTATGGTGCTAACTCTCAGAGTTCCTTCTTTGGACAGCCATCTATTCCTCAGCAGACTATGCATCCAGGTTATTTTGGTGGTGGCTCGGTGTTCCAATCTATTGACTGGGGGTTATCCTCAGGGAGGCATGGGTATGCCAGGGCCTTTTGGAGCAAATTTTCAGCCTGGTATGCAGGGGAATATGTATGGTGGTATGCAGTCCGGTATGGAAGGAAACATGTTTGGGAGCATGCAACCTGGAATGCAAGCAAATATGTATGGTGGCATGCAGCCAGGTATGCATAATGGTATGTTTGGAAACATGGCTGGAATGTATGGCATGCCAGGTGTGGGAATGGGAAATGTTGAGACCCTGATGGGCATGAATGTTGGGGGTAGCAATCTTGCGAAGCCACTTCCATATGATAATCTAATGCCTATGGGAAAGGCGAAGGATTATAAGGAAGGGGGAGCTGCTGTGAAGTTTGATACATTCAGTGGGGCCAAAGATAAACTAAAAGCACTCACCTTTTTACAGCAGTTTGATGCTGCTTTTTCTGGTGGGAATTACACAGAGTCCTCTAAGGTGAGGAAAGCTGCCACTTTTCTCAAAGGCAATGCTTTGCAATGGTGGTCTACTCTTCTTTTGCAGGGCATAGCACCTACTACTTGGGTACAATTTAAACAAGTCTTCTCTTCTGTATGGATCACATCTACATTTGAGGTGGATGTTATGACTGCATGGCACAAGTTGGATGCTTCAAAGTGTGAGAATTTGGAAGATTATAACAAGAAGTTTTGGGAAGCTTTACTCCCAGTGACGTGCAGTACCTTTGTTTGAGCAGGTAGAGAAGTATTGTTGTGGGCTACCCAAAGAGGTGCGAGATTATTGTATCAAGACTCGAGTAACGAACATGTCACAGATGATAGAGAATGCTATGACAGCTAATGTGTTACTCATTGGAGGATCATCTGGGTTTAAAGGAAGTAAGAACTCGAGCAAGAAAGCTGAAAAATTTGGGCATGCTTCTCGTGATGCTAAAGGGTCTTCAGAGACGAGGTATAAGAAGTTGCCAATGCCCAAGAGAACTTCTAAGGAAAGACAGGCTTTGAGAGATGCTCGAAAATGTTTTTACTGTACTGAAGAGGGGCATATGTCATTTAATTGTGAGAGCCCAAGTCAAAGAAACCAAAACCTTCTGCGGGGTTAGTTCCTGATCTTGTGGGGGAACAGCCAAGTGGTGTGAGGAGACAGAGTTGTGCAGGGCATGGGGCAAAGTGAGAGATCAGAATGCCTTGATATTCTTTGACATAGGTGCTAGAGCCAACTTCATTTCACCAGATTTGGCTGGCCGATTGGGGATCCGTGCAGAGGAGATGGGGCCGTTATATGAGGCTAACATGGCTTGTCCAGGGTATGCAGAACCCATTACTCCTATCATTGGGAAGCTTCGGCTTCATTTGTAGGGTTATGTGGACAGCGAAGAGTTCTTCATCATGCCACTTGATGGCTGTGATGTTTTGTTGGGTATGCCATGGTGCCACAAAGTACATGCGGTGGTGGATACATACAATAGGAAAATCACTCTAACTCATAGAGGGAAAGAGCATGTTTTGGATGTAAAACTTAAAGCGGAATCTGTTCCTATTGTATCTGCTTCGGCAATTTCATATCAGTAAAATGAAAAAGCATCTTTCCACGTACTTGATTTATGTAAAGGATGCACAAGATGATGAGTCTAAGTCTAATTTGTCTATGTTAGATAAGGACAGGATTGATTTCTTATGTGGATTCCAAAGTCATTGCCAAGAGAACTTCCTCCTGAGAGACCAGAAGATCATGCCATTGATCTAATTCCTGGTAGTACTCCACCGAATAGACCGCCGTACCGTGTTAGTGCAGCCCAACAGGAAGAGATTATGAGTCAGGTGCAGGAGCTTTTGAATAAAGGGTTGATACAGGCTCGCTCATCACCCTTTTGCTCACCTGTACTCTTAGTGCAAAAGAAGGATGGTTCTTGGCGCATGTGTATTGACTACAGGGCGCTGAACAAGAATACCATCAAGAATCGATTCCCCATACCGAGGATCGATGACATTTTGGACCGCTTACAGGCTCCACAGTCTTTAGTCGCATTGACTTGAAAAGCAGGTATCATCAAATACGTATTAGACCCGAGGATGCGCATAAGACAGCATTCCGAACCACGTTTGGGTTGTATGAGTTCTTGGTTATGCCCTTTGGTTTGACAAATACACCTGCCACATTTAATAGAATGATGGACAGGATTTTCAGGCCTCATAGAGCGTTTGTGGGCACATTCTTTGATGATATGATAGTGCATTCACAAACTGAGGAAGAGCATAGAAGGCATTTGACCATTGTGTTTGCAGAACTTAGGAACCATAGGCTGGTTGTTAATGGCAAAAAGAGTGAGTTCTTGTTGCAAGACATACATTTCTTGGGGCATATTGTGTCTAAGCATGGAGTCCGTATGGATCGAGCAAAGGTGGAAGCAATTCTTAATCGGCCAGATTTGAGGACCGTGCATGATGTACACAGCTTTCTAGGATTGTGTTCCTATTATAGGAGGTACATACGGTACTTTGCTGAAATTGCTTCGCCTCTTCATGCCTTGACAAAGAAGGCAACTCCGTTTAGATGGGCTGATCAGAAAATTACAGCATTCAAAAAGCTCAAAGAAAAGCTTACTTCGAATCCAGTATTGGTGTTATCGGACCTCCGAAAGGCTTTTGTTGTCCAATATGATGCATGCGGGAGTAGCATTGGGGCAGTTCTCATGCAAGAGGGACATGTGATCGCCTATGAGAGAAGAATATTGCAAGATGCCGAGAAGCATTTACAGGTTTATAAGAAAGAGATGTTGGCTGTAATTCACGCTCTTTCTACGTGGAAACACTACTTGCTTGGGGCTGATTTTACTGTGCAGACAGATCATCAGACCTTGCGTTATTTCCTCACACAAACTAAGCTTTCAGAGAAGCATATGCGTTGGGCAAACTTTTTGTCTATGTTTCACTTTTAGATTGTGCATGTGGAAGGCAAAAAGAATGTAGTGGCAGATGCTTTGTCACGCAAGCCATAGGTCTCCGCAGTTTCACTTGCTTATCATCATGAGCTTGATGAAATAAAAGAACAGTATGCCCATGATGAGGACTTTGAAAGGTTGTATGATCAGATGTCTGAGGGTCAGCGGCATGAGCACTACACTCTCAGAGATGGATTTTTATTGATGCATGGCAGACTATGTGTTAACAACTGTGTGTTATCAGGCTATTGCGACTCAAGGTGATGATTGAAAGTCATGCTCCACCGTATGCAGGTCATAGAGGTATTGATGCCACAGTAAAAGCAATGGAGACTTTCTTTTATTGGCCAACCTTGAGAAGAGATGTTGATGCCTTTGTGAGGCAATGCATCGTATGTCAGAAGGTAAAGTTTGACCGTCAAAAAACACCAGGATTATTATAGCCTTTACCTATTCCAGATAGACCTTGGGAGAGCATTGCCATGGATTTTATCTTTGATCTTCCACGGACACAAACGGGCAATGATGGCATTTGGACTATCATATGCAGGTTCAGTAAGCAGGCCCATTTCATTCCCGTGCGTAAGACGATCAAAGTGGATCATATGGTGAAGTTGTTCATGGCGAACATCTTCAAGTACCATGGCTTGCCTACGTCTATCATTAGTGACCGTGATCCACGACGGATGACGAGTTTGTTCTGGAGAGGGTTGTTTGACAACAACTCTCAAGTTTTCATCGTCATTTCATCCACAAACAGATGGTCAGTCTCAGAAGAGGCTAACTCTACAGTGTTGGATCTTCTTAAGTGTTATGTGTCAGAGCACAAGCAACAATGGGAAAAGTATCTTCCTTTGGTGGAGTTTGCATATAACAACACTGTACATACCTCGACAGGCAAGGTGCCTTTTGAGATTGTGGAAGGAGGGAAGAAGGTACCACCCATTTTGCATACAAAGGATAAGATCTTTGAGGCTGTATAACAACACTGTACATACCTCGACAGGCAAGGTGCCTTTTGGGATTGTGGAAGGAGGGAAGAAGGTACCACCCATTTTGCATACAAAGGATAAGATCTTTGAGGCTGATCAGTATGTGGAAAACATGGATGAAGCTTATCGGAGAGTTAAGTTGGCACTCCAGAAAACTCAGCAAAAGCAAAAGAAAGCCGCAGACCGTCACAGCCGTGATTTAGAGTTTGCAGTGGGTGATTGGGTTCTTTTGCACTTTGAAAAGGCTAGACTCAAGAAGATGAAGGGTAAAGAGCGCTTATTCCTAAGTTGAGCATGCGTTATTATGGGCCTTTTCAGGTATTGGAAAAGATTGGTGAGGTAGTCTATCGTTTGAAGCTACCAAATCACTGGAGGATTCACAATGCTTTTCACGTGAGTCTCCTTAGACCTTTCCGTGGGGATGTGCCTGAGGATGTATCAGATGAGGCTCGGCCGAAAGTTGAGGAACTTGATGAGGTTCTGATTCCCGAGAAGATACTGGCACATAAGGAAAGAAAGGTACGAGGTAAAGTTTCCCGTCGTTAACTATTCACCGATGGATGAGAAGTGGATGGAGGAAGGTGACTTAACAGATTCACCTCAGGTTTTGTAGCTTTATCTCGATGCCTTTGAGTTAGAGCCGACTCTTGTTGTGGCTCATTCAGGTTCAGCAGAGCATGGGTCTGGAGCATTACCTGATGCTCAAGAGGGGGGTAGCACCTCCACTCCCTTGATACAGATAGGCTCAGATGACATCTAGAGGTCGCTTGGTGCAGTTTTTATCTCACCCGCCGAAGGTACTGATTGGCTGACAGTACATCTGTTTATGGGACTTCTATGATATATGTGTACTAGTCACATGGGATATTGTGGTTGTGCATGGTTCATAGTGGTATACAACTTGGAATATTACTACGCCATTGGTTTGCAGTGAATGTTGATACATGTGCATGGCTTAGAGAGATTGGGACACTGATCTTGCCATATTGTATATTTCACTTTGGATATTTTGCTGTATCATCAGAATGCAATCGAGGACGCTTGCCATTTTTCAAGAGGGGGTATGTCATGGCCCTGTGAAAATGGAACAGCACAAGTATGGGCATGGTGGTTGCTGAGCAAAAATATTAAAATATTCACATTTGGGGTGCCCAGACAAATGAGGATGATGTGTGGACACTTCAAATGTGAAAGGGGACAAAAACATTAATGTTTTTAATATTTTATTGAAGGTTGCCCCTAGGCCTTAGTGGCCCCTAGGGAACTTTAATTATTATTAAAGTTGGGGCCCTAGGATAAGTTTGGAGAGGGGGCAACTCCACTTTTGGGAGTTGCATGCCTCTCTCACCTCACTCTCTCTCTTGCTTTTGGGAGGCGTGTAAAAAATGTGCATGTTGCAAGCGTGGAGAGCAGAAGGAAGCAAGTCGACTGCTGATTTCTGTGCAAAACAGGCCGTACAGAGCTGTACGACTACAGCAGGTACAGGTGATGCTGACAGGAATCCGTACTGTTGCAGAGAGGTACTGGTGGTGACTGTTTACAGGCGGCTGCAACTGCAGTTTTCAGGCAGCGCAAGCTGGTACGACTACAAGTACAGTCCTGTACGACTACTGGTACAGTGTACGGACAGGTCTGGAGCAGGCAACGCTGGACAATACGAGTGCAGGCTGTGTTGAGAGGTGCAGTCAGCAGGTGGCTACTGTTAGGTACTACTTACACACGTGTGGGAACTGTACGGACAGGTACAGTAGTGCTCTGCTGACCTGTACGGACAAGTACAGTGCTGAATTTCTGGACTGTATAGACAGGTACAACACTTCCAGTTTGCGGGCAGAGCTTTTCCAGAGCCTGGTTGGTGCAATAGTCACGTGGTTGCAGGGAAAACAGTACAGACAGTCATTGTCAAGTGCAGACTGGTACGAACTGCTCCACGGGTGCAAAACCACAAGCTGATGTTGGTAAGCTCTGAACTTGTTCATCTGTCTTTCTTTCCATTGGCTTATGTCTGCTGCAGATTTGTGCTATCTGGCCCCTTGTGAGAGGAGGGGTATGGCAGATTGAAAAGGGTGGAAACAGAGATTGGAAAGTGAATGTATGTTTGTGCTGAGTTGTTGAATCATGTGCATGAGATATGCCAGATGTATGCTCAAGGCTGTCCTGCTGAATGGTCTTGGCTAATCAGAGGGAAGCACAGAGTGTTGCTTTGAGACACAGATCTGTGTGTGTGAATCCTCTATGCTAAGAGGTATTGTGGGCTGCCAGATTGGACATACAGGTGTATTCTCTTGGGGCTGGTTTTGTTGTACTCAGCCTTACATATTTTTGAAATTGAATAAAGAAATACCGTAAGGGGCGCCAAGCTTTGGGGCCAACAGGTGTCGTTCTATTTTCAGATTTGGGGCACTCTAGCTCCAATCATATTTGTTTTCATATCTGGACTACAAGTGGAAGGGTGACTGCTAGTCTACCGCACTTTGGTTTCTACCAGAGGCCGGTTTCAAAACCCTACCCTAATGCAAGAAGAAACCTTTGTTTCTTACAAGAATTTTAGAGTTCACTTCTCTTGTGCTAGATAGTACCAATCCTTAAAATTTAAGATTTGCAGTTCATCACAGTTTTTGTTCCCAAGTCGAACCATGATATTTCATCTTTCCATGCATTACCACATCAGACGACAACTTGAAATGTTCTTACTGAGTCAAGATTCCTATGTCTCTTTGTTTTCCTCATAATGCATGTAGTAAAATGACTATAGGTCATTCCAGGAGTACGCATGGTTTCCTTCCATTGTACTTGCTGAAAGGAAAATAAAAGTTCTTGCAAACCACAATGGTTGTAGTATGCTCGTATTAGTACTTAGGTGAAACACAGCACAACCTTGTTTAAACCGTGCGGAGCTGTGCAAACCACGAAGGGGGGAGAGTAATAGAGTAAGGGAGATAGAGACAATAGAGAATGCGACATGAGATTGGGTCCCTTTACCCAGTGAGGGCTCCCTCCTGCAATGTACAGGAGTATTTGCTTTCTTAAGAGAACTGGGGTTACAAGTGCCGACAAACACTCTGATGTGATGCTGCGTGTATGCATGAGATGAAGGGGTAAAATTGAAGCAAACAAACAACACCCAGACTGATGCTGTAGCTAAGAACTCCACGCTGATGTAGGAAACTATGCAAGGCTGAAACTGAAGCCCCATTGCTGTCCACGTCCGTGCTGAGGTGTGAGTAAGTACGAGAAGATAAAAGAGAAGAGAGACTACTGTAGATCTATCTTGGAAGCAACCAGCCTGCTGCTGTCCTATAATTCCAGCAATAGGACTCCGTAGAAACTTCATCTGGACGCTGCCCTGATACGGGAGATGGCTGGAAACTGAGATCTGCCCTCTGGGGAAGCGAGATCTAAAGTGGAGCTGCTGAACTGGGTGACTGCAGGCTGCAATGGAACTGCTGGAGGCTGCGGGAGCAGGGCTGGAGGCTGGAGCTGAAGACAGAAGATGCCAGAAAGAGTGAGGGGGGGCAGACTTTATAGGTTGCAGGATAGGCACCGGGCCAGAGGAGGCAACTAATTGTAGGGGGTCGACCCCTCCTAGTCGGCCAGCTAGTCGGCCTGCCAGTTGCTAGCTGGGCTGACCAGTTGGTCGGCCCAGTGGCCGGCCCGGTGGCCGACTTGCTCCTTCCTGGCCCCTTGCTTAGTTGGTGTTGCCCTCTTGTTCCCGCTCCGTCTGGCTTCCATTTTGACCCTGTCCAGGTTGCTTTTCTTCTGACTTTCTGCCGACGATCTATCCTAAGCCGACCTAGCCTGTACTGGCACTGTCCAAGTTCTCCTGTGGTGGGTACAAGGGACTGACTTTGATCAATTGTTCTATGGATGGGAGTTTGACCTAGGTAGCTCGTGCCTCGGGCTGGGGCTCACAAAGGGACCTCTTATGGGAGTGCAAGCATGATGCATGCTTTAGTAGACTTATGATATGTACATGATATTTAATGCCGCTTTGGTTCATGGCCAGTGTGTCACTGCACCCAAGTGTAGGGGTGCATGTGACATTCCCTCCTTAACTTGGCAGTAGGCTTAGGGCTTCCAAGTAATCGGCCAAAACCTGGGGATAATCTCGAAAGAATTCTTCGTCCAACCAAACCGCCTCGTGGGTATCGCGATCACGAAGCTTCGTGTAGAATTGCCGCATCCATCGACCCGACCTATGCTTCCATTTGTGGAGGAGAACCTGCTCTGGTTCAATCACTTCTGCTTTGTCAAGATTTTTGGTTGTACTTCTTCGAAAACGGTGCTGAGTGCTTGATCGACATACGGCTTTAACAAAGCCACATGAAAAATGTTGTGCATGGTCCAAGTGTCTAGTAATTGCAACTTTATAGTAACGTCATTCACCGTCTTGATAATAGGGAAAGGGCCAAAACTATGGAAGGAAAGCTTTGGACAATGCTTGTCAACTTGCTTTAACCTCTGCTTGATAATGCGCAAATAAACCCAATCCCCTTCTTTGTAATTGACGTCACGACAAGACTTGTTGGCTTGGCAGGAATAAGCCTCCTGTGCTTTGGCTAATCGGTTCTTGACTGCTTCGGTGATGACTGCCATGGTCACTATCATCTTGTTCGCTTCAAGCAACAGGGACACGATCCTTGTCAACATGGATGAGAACCGTTTACCAAAGTTGTTTCGTAATAAGGAGTTTGACCAATGCTGCTGGAATGACTGTCATTGAGAATAGCTTGCACAAGGGGTAAGTACTGTTCCCATTTTGTTTGAATATCATGACAATATGCTTTAAGAACATCAAACACCAACTGATTATAAATTTTTGTTTGCACGTCTGTCTCAGGGTAGAAGGCACTGGATAATTATAGTTTGGTGCCAAAATTTTCAAACAAGGTGTGCCAAAACTGCGAAGTAAATTTGGCATCCCGATTTGAAGTGATGGTGCATGGCAAGCCGCTAATAGGATACCACGACCGAATGAAATGGTGAGCGACATCTTCGACTGTGGCCGTGTGCTTGCAGGAATAAGCATGCAAAACTTGTTGAACCGGTGACATGCATTGCATGTTGCGTGTACCCGAAGAAGTTGGGAGAGGGGGCCGACAAAATCCATACTGATGTCTTGGAAGGGCCCCTCTGGTATTGGCAGTGGCGTAAGCAATCCATCCGCTTTTTTGTGAGTGGCTTTTACCTTTTGGCATATTTGACAAGCATGTACATACTGGTACACATCCCTCCTCATCCGTGGCCAAAAGAAGAGCCACTCTAACTTCTCTAACGTGCTGTTCATGCCTTGGTGCCCCCCTGCAAGGGAGTTGTGAGCATCGTGAAAAGCAGAGCCTGTCGCTAGTCCGGAAGATGCAAGGTCGATGTTTGTTTAACAACCAACCATCCTGCAAGGAGAAATGGCCGGGCTCCAAGCTTGCCGCTAACTAATAAGGCGTGCCAAGTCAAACGAATCGCCATACCTATCCTTCATGACCTTGAGATCCTTACCAATGATCTCGAGAACCGTGGAACTCTGTACTGTTTGAATGATGGTCTTGCGACTAGGAGCATCGACGACCAGATTATGGTTATCAGGTAAATACTCAATCATGCAGGATTGTACCAATGGCAAGGTTGCTGGCATCTGTGATGACCTCAAAGGGATCTTCCCAAGAGCCTAACTTCAAAACGGGTGTGGATGAAGCCAACCGTTGCAATGCATGGAAGGCCTCCACTGCTTTTCCGATAACTGTGACTTTTTGTCAACGCGTCTTCACCCCTTTGAGTAGGTCGGTGAGGGGGGCTGCAAGTGTCAAATAGTGATCCATATGCGAGTTGTAGGCTTGGCAAAGACCTACAAACAATAGGATCTCCTGAGCTGTAGTAGGCACGTCCCAATCCAAGATAGCATGAACCTTTTTACGATCAAGGCTAATGCCATCTACACTAATGATGTATCCCAGGTACTAGATCTCCAACAACTCAAATGCACTCTTCTTAGCGTTGATATAGAGGGAATGATCGCGTAGCAACTGTAACGCCTTCCTCACGTGCGGAGTCCTGGTGTAAAACTGTCCAATGCCAAAGGATGCAGAACTAAGTTGCATGACATTTGCGAGCTAACTGCAAAGAAATGGCATCCTCGAAACTGCCCATGTCGACGAGGATAATGAATTGTTGCCCCTTTGCTATGCCATAAGCTCGAATGAGAGATTTTGTGGACTCGTCGGCCATGCCCTCCTTCTTACCTTCAAAGAAGACTGTGGGAATGGGGTTGACAAGGGTAGAAGATGTATTGCATGCGTTGCTAACATGGGTGGTTCCTCGGTGGCTTCCGCCATGACGACTGTGGAAGAAGGTGCCTTGCCAGCTTTCTCTGCTAGCCACTTCGGGCAATCCCACTTACCATGGCCTATCTGATGGCAAAGGAAACACAGATTCTCGGCCTGGTATTGCCTCTATTCATCGGGTTGAAGAAATCCTCATGTGATGGCCTCCTTGATCTTCTCTTTGGGGGGCTTCTTTACACTGGGCTCGGACTGTGTCTTTCTTTATGTCTTTACCATCTTTTTGTGGGGCTCCACGATCCCTTGTGGCTAGAGACTGCTGCTACGGTGGTTGGGGTTTGGGAGCTGTGGTAGACTTGGGCTTACCTCCGCTTAACATCATTTCCTAATTCTGTGCAAGGGTGAGAGCCCTTTCATATGTACGAGGTCCGAAGTTGTGAACTAGGAAACGGATATTCATGTCAAGACCCTGAATGAACTGCTTGAGCTTTTTGATCTCTGACACCCCGAGCTGCTGAGCCATTGTAATGACGCGATTGCTGTATGTCAAAGAGGAAAACTATTCTGGGCAAGACGAGCAAACTCATCCTCCACGTTAGTTAAATACTATGGGGGCAGAAATCGAGATGTGAGGTCTGAAATAAAAGAGTCCCAGTCGTAATCCATTACCTAGCTTACCTCATCAGTGTGGAGCTTGGACCAATGTTGCCACCAAGCAACCACCTCCCCCGTAAGGTGGGGTGCCACCAAGTGAACCTTATCCCGAGGGTCCGTGATGAGCGCCAAAGGGAAGTGTGCGACAAACCGATGGATGAATTGTGAGATGGTAGAGTGATCACACTTACCATCGTACTTTGTAAAATTTGGAGATAAATGAACGAGAGGTTGGTGTTGGATGGAATGGTGGGGGTCTGGGGGATGTGGCGAGTGGTGGCGGCAACAAATTCGGCATGTATACTATATAGTAGCCAACATATATGATGGTGCTGAGCCAACATGGCGTGTCGTTCTAGCTTCTACTACTGCCACTCCGTTTGTGCCATGTTATGCTGGTGCTCTTTGCGCATCAACGAGAGCAGTTTTTAAAAATACCAGCCTCCCTGTGGTTCTTTGGGCTTTTCAGCCACTTCCTGGATCTGTTGCCTTTTAAGCTATGTGACAAATTTTGATACTTGCTCTTGAAGTCTTTTGTTCTCTTCCATGAGGTGTGCTACGATTTGCTAAGTGCTTTGTAGAAGCGTGTCTAGAACTATTTTTGTGTTCTTTGAGAAGTTGTCGAGAGTTCCTACTCATATTGCTCCTCATCCTAACTGTACTCCTTACTTCCTTTCCCGTCCATTATGCTAGGTCGTGTGTCCTTTCCGGATCTCAACACTACCATGCACTGGGGTGCACTCCTGGTAGTCCTGCTGGATCACCAAAGTCCTGAGCTCGCCAATTGGCCTCTTCATGGCCCCTTGCCTGGTTGGTGCTTCCCTCCTATTCCCGCTCCGTCTGGATTCCATTCTAACCCTGTACGAGCTGCTTTGCTTTTGACTTTCTGCTGACAATCTATCCTAAGATGACCTAACCTCTACTGGCACTGCCTCAGTTCTCCTATGGGTACAAGGGACTGACTCTGATCGACTGTCCTATCACTGGGAGAAGACCTAGGTAGCTCATTCCTGACTCATCCACCATAGACTGGGGCTCACAAAGGGGCCATGGCATACCACAAAACATCCTAACTGAGATCTACTATAAGTACAACAAGAGCACTTCATGATGGCCAGTGCGTCACTACACCCAAGTGTAGGGGTGCATGTGACAATGGTTTAGCATGCTAGTACCTATTGTCTTGCGTGGTTTAGCTCCTCTGGAACAAAGGTTAATCTACATGGGGTTTGTTGGCTGAATGTTTGAAATCGTATTTTGTGCACTGAATCCTTTGTCAAGGGTGAATTGCAAGCCAAAAGATTGTATATATGCATCATATGTTGTATGGTTTGCAACAAAAGTTCATGCTTTGCCTTGCATTGAGACCATGATCAGATTTTGGATTTTGTATAGTGAGCTGAATGTGCTGGTATGACCTATTTTGAAGCCCACAAAAGCCACCGCATGGAAGATAGGCTGGTGCCTAGTTACGTCTTGTGCTGCCAAAAGTCTTGTATATGATGAGTGTATCTTATGTTAGGATTGAAATTTAGAACTTTGTATGGTCATTATGGGTTTTGACTTATGCTTTTTGGTTTGACCAAAGCTCACTCCACTTTTATGACACTTAAGAAAAATGTTCTTAGACATTGCTTTGGTTTTAGTTAGAATGCCATGGAAAACCTCTGTTTGGCCTCATAGATCTCATCTCCAATTTTTGTTGATACAATTCTAGTCTACAATGGGACTATGAAAGAACGTTTAGGACACTTGAGGCTTGTGTTCAATCGTTAAAAGTTTCCGTGGCAAGGTAGCTACATGTGTGTTCACCACAAAGGTGTAATGGTTAGGCCATACCATTTCACAGTCTGAGATATAGATGAACTGGAGAAGCTAACAACTATTTTGCAATGATTTAAACTTATTTCTGACACTATTGAATATATTTTAAACTTTTAAAACCTAGCCATCATGAAACCACAACCAAAAGACATCTACAGTATAAAGGGAGGGAACTCCCATAATAAGGAATGCAAAAAAGGAAAACTACTATCTAAAAGATGTCCACTTAGAGCACGACCCTTGAGAACTAAGCCATAGCTTCTCTCCATAAATCCATCCTGAGATCTTTGAAAATCTTGGCTAGGTTGTCAAATCTGTGCAAACCTCTCTCACAATGTCCTTACTGACCTCTTGTTGTTTGTACATATCAAGCATTTCATCATTCCTTTCATTAGTTAGATTGTACTCAGTGTTTTGCTTAATGCTAGTGATCCCATTATTTGCTTCTCACATCATGTGGCAACAAACACCATGAAAACTTTGAAAACCTCACCGAAAAAACTTTAAAACACCATGAAAACTTTGAAAACCTTACCCAAAAAAAAAGCTTGCCCAAACATCAAAGCACATCAACGAATTGTTGCTAGAAAGAACTTCAGAATGTCAATGCACCAAAGCACTCAGGCACACCACTTTTCAAGAAAGTATGCCACAATCACTTAGTGTTTCATGATGTAAGAATGGTAGAAGGTGTGAGGGTTCAGATTTTGGAACCTTTGTTGATTCTTTCTTGGGAATAGGAGCACCATCCACCAATTAGAATCCCGCACTTCCAAAGAGGAATTTGCAAGTGGAATGCCATGAGCCCAATTATGATAAGCTTATCAATGAATACAACCAACTGAACAACAATTGATAGAGGAATGGTGGATAACTTTTTGTTTCATATATGGCAAGTTTGCTTCGATAGGATGGGCTATGTTTGCAGAGAGTTTGTTGTGTATAGGATGAAATGTCACTATTGTTGTTGTAGTAGATTGCACTAAAATTTGGGAAATCACTTAAATTGTATAGTGACATTAAAAAAGGAGTGCTTATACTTGGAGGAAGTTGAAAGCAATGATTACAAAGTTCAACGGGTCAATGACAAAGCCCAATGAAAATCAAGCGATAAGATCGTGACACAATGTGACACGTATGCAAATGAGGACAAATCAACCCATTAAGAAGAAGTTACTATAAGAAGTCAACATCTAGATGAGACCCTCGTTCACATTCACAATTCATTCTTATGTCAATAGTAGTGAATAGTTCAAGGTCTCTTTCAAGAAAGCAAGGAAGTGTGTTTGAAGAAATACCAACACACATAATTAAGAGATGTTGATACATTGAGTCCATGGGAGACACTTCAAGGAAAGAACAATAATAGCGTGGCATCCCTCCAATTACTAGTACGTCCATCTTAGGAGACATTCCAACATTGATAATTAATCCCATGGGAGAAATAGTTGCAACACCTACAACTAGTGCATCTCATAGAACTAACAACCAATGACATGGGAGAAGGTGTTGCAAACAGATGCATCTCACAGAACTAACAACCAATGCCATGGGCGGTGTTATAGTGGTAGAACATGTTGAAACTTTGTCAATGAATCAGATACCCTCCATGTCAATAACTAATGAGAAAGAGACCTTGGCAAGTGTGGAGCTCACAAGTGAATGCAATAGATTAACTACTCCAAAATAGATGCTATACCCATGCTAGATTTGCATAAAAGGCTAGTGATATAAGGTGGGAGGGTCTCTTTGAATATCCATGGATTGCATGTGCCCAAACACCGCCAAGTTGATGAGTATAGCTTTATATTCCCTTGCTAGAAGCTGTTTCCAACAATGTGTGTTGGGGTGAAGAATCATACAATGAGCTTGCTAGTAAGGGCTTGCTTTGAATCTGTGAGTGTAATATCCCAATGCCTGTGTGGCTTAAAAGGAAAATTGTGTTTTGGTATGCTGCTCTAGCTTATGTATTTATCATCCCATCTCATCAATGTTAGAAGAGTTTTTTCATTAGTTGGCATAGTTGTTGGTTGTGAGGGAATGAGGATCACCATGTTAGGAACTATGGTTAGCAAGGCTTAATTAACTATATGAAGGCTCTACTAGCTAGAGAGATGTGAGATTACTTTAGTAGCTTGGACCAAAGTGAATAAGTTCCTCATTGCAATATTGATATCAACATAGAAACCTTGACATTGGGATGTTTCTCTTAAGGCATGTGCCAAAAAGTTATAACTTCCGATAGGCGTCTGAAATATTTGTCCATTGAGAAATGTTTGTCCATTGAGAAAGTGGTTGGCTTGTGCCAATTTAATTTGGTTCTCAATGATTGGAAAAAACTCCAAGGCAAGGAAAGCACCTGCACATCTATGATTGTATCATTTGTAATGCTTGCTTTGTTTAATCATCAAGTTGAGACATAATAGTCTTTTAGTGAGAAGGAGTATGACCGAATCTTTACAACAAAATGGGTAATTAAGTGAGCTAATGGGAAATTGATCAAGAGACATGAAAGGTCTCTCCATGATGACATGGCTCTATAACAAGGATTGGATCCCACAACTCCAATGCTGCTTAAAGCCTAGCTCAAAGAGAATGACTTCTAGAAATTACCAACTTACATGATGATCATAGTTTTTTTAAAGTGCAATGGGACAAACTTTGTGGTTGTACACTATCTTATGCCCATTTTAAATGCACCTAAGAAGGGGAGATATTGCCAAGGATTTTGCATTCTTGGATGAACGTGTGTCAAGAACTAAATCACTAGAAGTGGCTACAAGAATAACTTGAACATCTTTGCAAGGATTTCATACATTGTGTGGGTTATACTAGTGAACATTGGTCCTATTAGTTTGTAAATGAAGCTTATAAATCTTATGTAGGTGCTTCATAACAAGTGTCATGTGTCAAATATGTCTTAAAATGTGCATAGAAGAGGACTATCTATTTGTGGTCAAAAGAGGAAAAAAGGTGGCTGAGAGGCCATTCTTCCTAGGCATTTCTAATTGGGTGGGCATATAGTTGAATGGGTTTGAGCTAAGCCCCTCTCCAAGGACTCAATTTTCATTTGGGGACTTTGAGATAGAGAAGGTGAGGGTGCTCCTACCTCGCATAACTATTGTTTGGAGGCTAATCCACACCTCTTCGATCAATGGTGTCACTCGATAGCTCTTGGATTGCATCCACAATGCTAGTCCACAAGAAAAGAAGAAGGGGAAGGAGGAGAAGAGAGGGAGGAAGAAGGAGGACAGGGGAGAGCAGCATGGTGAAGGGGAAGGGAACATAGTTGTGGAAACAACAAGTAGACACAAGACACCAAAGCTTGGAACCAAGATAGATTGCATTCTCCACCATGTATAATGAGCTCCAAAGCCAAAATGTTGGCTTTTATACATGACCACTATCCAAACCCTAACTCTCCACTAGCCTCTTTTATCACCCTTTTAGGCCAATGTGAAGGAATGGCTCAATTCTATCTAATCCTAGTGGAGGGACAAGTAACACGGCTTATCTAATCAATGATAATACATGTCTTTCCCACGAATCATGAAATATTACAAGTATTTTTGCACATAGTTTCCAAAGGACATACTGTTAACCAAATGAGTCAACATGCCCCCCTTTTAAATCTCGATCCAGTCCCATGGATCATCCAAAGGTCATGGTTGTTGGAATTATTAGTTGTGCTTGTTGTGCAATCTTTGTACTATTGCTTCTCTTGTATTTGCTTCATAGTGTTGCATTGGATCCTCTTGGGTGGATTTTTTTATGTTTTGTCATTCCTTGGGATGTCATGTGCTAGTGATAGCTTTTTGGATACATGTGACGCTTGCATGGAAGAGATGTAGAGTGCGACCATTGTGTGAACTGGTTCTTGTGACCTCTCAGAGCCTTTCAGAGAAAGAAAAATCTAAGGCTTAAGTTAGCGATAAGGTATTAGCACGGGTTGATTAAGGATCGCAGGGGTGTTAATGGAGTCAGTTCCAATGTATTGAATTGGATTCTTATTATATTATTGTATCTGACCTGCAACCTTGTTATATCGTGTTTGCTTGTTGTAGAGTGGTTTCTTTTGCTGCCCATCCTTTGGACTACAATTCATATATCTTTTGTTAGTCCAATGAGGTTGTGGGTGGACCTTAAATTCATACATATGTCCAAGTCATTGAATCAACAAGAGCCTAATAATACATGGTTCAAACTCCCGAAATTGAGGACGATGGCTGAAGAGGTATAACACCATGGATTCTAGAAAAGTGATCTAAGTGTGATTAATGTAAAACTGACAAGGCTCAAATGTGTACTGATATTAGTTGGAAAATCAAAAGAATAGAGAAAGTTAGTGAATGAATGGGGGGGGGGTTTATAGATGAATGGAGGAAAATCTCTAAGGATCACAAGAAACTCTTCTAGAACTATACTGGCTTCTATCAGAACTTGACCTTGCAATCAAGCACCTTATTGGATCCGTGTTGACTTGGTGTGTAGTAATTCAATGTGCATAGATGCTCCTTGTGCTAGCTTGTGCATATTTTTCTGATTTGTTGATTCAATCAACCAGCATATTCCACATTGTGTTGTACCTTGAGCAAAGTGAATCTTTTGTGGATCAAATATGAGAAGGACCGCAATGTCCCTATAATATTCTTGTTTTGATTTCAAGTTCTACTGAAAAACTTGTTGTTGAAGATGATTTTGAATCCATGTTCGAAAGTTCTTGTGGTGCTCCACTATGATTTCTAGAAATGATCTCACATGCCTTTTCTAGCTGCTATGAAGCTTGCTGTTGAAGATGTTGGAGAATTTCTTACTAAGGAAGGTTCTTATGTGACTTCCATAGTGGGTTTGACTTCTATTCTAGTAACTCTTGTGTAACTACCCTTTGACTCGAAGATGATACGATAAACTCAATGGAATGCTTGTTGATTTTGGGTAGATGAGTAGGTTCTTATGGAATTGCCTTTTTTTGCAGGACAAGTTCCTATGTCTCTACTCAATAGGAGGTGAATGTTGTACTTGTGTAGTCCTCCTTTAGTTTGGTCTTCCCCTTATCTTTTTGAGTAGGTTCTTTTGTGCCTACCTTTTTCAAGGTAGGTTGTTATGATACTACTCTCCATTTGTGGCCCTTAGTTTTCGTTTTGAGTAGGCCTTGTGTTGTTGATTGTAGCCTTTTATTTGTTTATGATGATTGTTGTAAAGGCTTTGTTCTCCATTTCTACCTTTTCACCTCATTATTGTTATAGATGAACATGATGGATTTGCTTTGTAGATTGTACCTTGGGTATCCAAATACAAGTGTTTCCTAGGTAATAGACCTGGGGGCTTCAAGTAATGCTCTAGGAACCCAACTGTAGTGTACTTTCTTCCTTGGTCGACATAATTTCCTTTGATGGAGGGATATATTAATTACATGATGGGGTGGCTTTTGATGGTGACTTTTCTTGGGAAGCCATATGTATGATTCACCTTCAAAGAATCCTTGGGACTCTAGTAGATCCTTGTGGACCCACATTTTCTTGGTGGACATTCTTCATTGTTGTCTTTTGTGTTGATGTGGTTGTCTTTGATGATGTTGATGCTTGGATAAGAGGTAAATACTTTGTAGAGGTAGGTTCATTTCATTATTCAAAATTATCTTAGAGAAACATTGTGGAGATGTTACCCTTTTTCTTCAAAGTAGCTGTCCACCTATGCTCATTGATATGGCAATTTGAAGCTTGGATCTAGCTTCTACAAACCACCGTGGTTTGTGAAAATGTACCTGTAGGTAGTCACAAAAAACTTGCGTGGCATGAGGTGAGTTCCCATTGAAACATTTATAACCAAAGAACCAACAACATTCATTGGCATACTTCCTAAATTTTAAAAATGAGAATAGCTCAGCTAGAGTGGTACTTATTTGAGGAGTTTCCATATCTCCCATGGAATGAGGCTATGAATTAATCTTATGTTGATCAGGGATCGTACCTAACACTTGTGGCCCATTGAATCCAACCCTACCTAGAATCAAACTAGGGAAATACATGTTTATGACCTCTCTTATTGTGTAAAAAGGTGTAATGAAGCTAGATTGATCATTGTTAAGATGCATAATTTGAGTTCCTTTATTAGTTTGTAGATTGATTGTTGTAGGTAGTTTATGCATCCAATTTAGTGAGTCTTCTAGCTCTAGTAATGGATCATACAAAGAGTCTTCAAGGCCCTTTTCGTTTTTCTCTTCCTTATATGTTTAGAGCACATTTATCGATACCGTCTTATTCTTAGTGTTATATTTAGCACCAAATATATTTCTACTCATGGGATGTGCCTTCCATGGTTTTTAGTCCACTCTAATGATGTGATTTCCTTTCCTCAAATAGATGTTGTCAAACCACCAGTCATGGACTAATCGTGCAATTTTCAGGGAGGGTCTACCTAGGTTGATGTTGTATGAGTTTGATTGCTTATGGAAATTCATTAATATAAAGGATGCACGATATCAAATTCCTAACTCTCTTGGATATCTACTTATTTAAGTGGCATCTCATGAAAAAATGTTAAACTCATTGTGCCAACCTTGTGCCTTATGTAGGGAGAAAATTGGGCCCTAGGTGAGGAGCAAGTTGGGCAATTGCTTACATGAATGGTTCTACTAGGACACTTCTTGTCTTGTTCTTCGCACCTCTACAAATTCATAGTCCCTTTGCATGGGCTCAAATACAGGTGGATTGAGTACATGAAGTGCTCTTGGTACATGACCTTGTTGTCCACCAAAAAGATTTATGGATTGAAGATTTGCAAGGGTGGTTTGCCTTATCTCTTCACTTCCCATCATACTACTTAGCATATTCATCAAGAATTTGAAACGACAAGATGAGAATGCTAAAGGTGATGGTGGAATTGAGATACTTGATAAAGGGCTTTGTTGGCTGTAGCTACCAAAGGGGTATTCATGTTACTGTCCATGCTCATGGAGGCCTCCTGAACTAGAGTCCCAACTTTGTTTGAATATGGTATTGGAGTTGACCGAGGAATCATGAGATCTATGTGATGAAAATCTTGGGATGTAGCTTGATAACACTACGTTGGAGGCACTATCCTCAAGCTTTGGTACTATTTCAATCAATCTTCTAGATCATTGAGAACTAGGATTGAGTTTGGCTAGATGGAGAGTTAAGTGCTAGCTCCTTGTTGCCTCCCTTTCTAGATTTCAAACGTGCAATTAGGGTGGTTTGAGAGGTCTTGGGAAAGGTGTTAGATGGGAAAGTTCTTGGACAACACTCATCTACCTTTGGTTAGCTATTTGCAAGCCAAAATTTCCGTAACTATGTCAAAGTGAGACCTCCAGAGAGGCCCCCCATCCTAGTTTTGTCCCAATAGTGCACAATTAACAATGTAATTTTTGAACTTCCTTATACCCTTAAGTCCATAAATTGCATGAAATATTAATATATGAGAAAGATGTCTCTTAGTGATTAAAAAAATCAATGCTATAAGAAGCCTTTTTGAGGGAAAACTCCCATTGCCTACACTATGCCACTTTCAAGGGCTTGGAGCTTCGACCTTCAATGTCTCAAATATGTTGTGGAGGTTCCTAGTCGATGCTAAGTCCTTGTGTGGACTTGCAACTAAGCACCTGAGGTTTCATTGAAGTTCAGTTTTATCTTTTTCAAGTCAAACTATAACTTGGAAGCACACCTAGAGGCCACCTCCAAGAACACGTGGAGGTAATGTATGATCAAACTGAGTTTATTTGTTTAATTCATTCCAAAATGAAGTTTTCTTGGGTTTGAGGCACACTTCCAAGTCCCTGCACAGACTTGAGTTGGGAGGTTTATGCTCAATTTTTGAGTACCTCGAGTAGGTGCATTAGATTGGTGTCACTTAAATATTATAGCTCTTAGATGGTGTTTCCAAGTCCCAGCACAAACTTGAGTTTAATAGATGGAGGGCCAATTAATGCTCCACAACACGTGTGTATAACTAGATAGGGGGTAGTGACCTAACACGTGGAGATCCAAGTCCAATCACTGGGACTTGTCCCCGTGCAAGCACTAGAACAGTTCTCCTCCCCCTGCATGCATGTGCAACCTCGTCTTCAACACATGTGCACCGCACCCCCCCTTGCACACACCCATCCCATTGCGGGCATGCACACCCCTTTACATGAATTACTCCTTGTCCCTTGTGCGCATACGCAACACCCCTGTCTTGCATGCATGCATAAACCCCTCCTCCGCCCCTTATGTGCACCAAACCCCCTTGCACGCATGTGTAACCACCCCTCCTCCCTACTTCTTGTGCAACATCCCCTCCGTTTTGCTTGGGCATCAACCCCCTCTTTTCTCCCTCCTTCCCCATGCTCCACCCCTCCATACATGCTTAGTAAAAAAAACAAACACAACCAAAGTATGCCCATAAAGTTTGTGTTGCTTTGGAAAGGCCTTAAAATTAGACATTGATAATGAAGCATACGCCTCCCTTCCCCCTTCCCCACGCTCGTACTCCTTACCTTCTCCCCCTCCCTTACCTCTACTCTTCTTTTCTCATGGAATCATTTGCTTGCGAATGATCCGAGGGACGACGGACGTGACATCGGTCGACGCACACCTATGCATCGCTTCTCTACGAGGGTAGATTGAGGGTGAGCTCCTTGATCGGCATAACCACAAGATCCCCACGACACGTGAAGACCAAAAGGGCTACACAACCACCAAAAAACAGTTATAGTTTGCTAGTTACTCGATAGCAGTTCGAGTAACAGATGCAGCTACCATAACCAGGCTTAAATCCATTCAAAAACATTACGAGGGATATAACAATAGTGACCAACTAGTAAGTAATTATGTGCATTTATAATCTCTGGCAAAAAAGGTGATGTAATAGCATTTGTTATTTCATTAGTTTACTACTAATATGGCTTCTTGACGTGTCTAGTGAACTGAGCTTTGTTCAAATAGCGCGCCCTTTTTACATGGCTTGCTCTTTTTGCAAATCACAAACCAGTATACAAAAGATAGGTAAAGACATCTACAACTGCTTACGTTGCAAGAAGCATGTTAAGCCTGACTGTGTTAACTTTATGACTACTGCAATCAAAACAAAGACTTGTGAGTATGTTCGAATAAACATCAAAGATCCTTGGATATCTCCCTTACTTGGGATAGATGCTCTAGTGAATGAATACTTTGAGAAAAAAGAAGGAGTTTCGGCAGAAAATCAGTCAGATACATGTGGATGGTGACTTCACGTTAACTTATGGGAACTTGTTGAATGGCTACATATGTACTAACGGAATCGTAGTGGAGAAGCCGTAAAATTATGATGGTGTGTGTTGAAAACTATAATTCTTTTCTATGTATGTGGTTTTAAAACTTATCTTTTGTAAAAAATAAAGTAGTAGTTTTGTGTCTTGGAATTTTATGCATCAAACAAATTAAGCTCCTTTAACTCAGATGGATGAAGCTCAATCAATTGACATAACCTTATACCAACAACAATTATGTTGCATTATACACCAGGTGATTGTTTGTTTGATACTGTAAAATTGTTAACGCAAACAGACTTAACATCTGAATAGCTATGAGTTGCAGCCATAGAACAATTCAAGACTTCTTTAATTAAGCAAGAGAAAAAAGCAATAAATTGTTTACAAATTTTTTTGTCATTAGACTTTTTAACTGAGCTGCATGGAGTGCAAAGTGTGAATGAATATCTAACACGGATGAGTATTTCAGCAACAAAGAATGGGTGGATAGTACATCGGTGGGGGCCCATAAGGTACCCATGGATCCCCATGTCCTGGTTGATCATACCCTTGAGGTGGTGGTGCACCTCCTGTTGGTCTGGCAGGTGGTGGCGCTGCCATGTGCGGTGGTACCATTGTACGCACGAGTCGCAGTCCTTGGTTTACTTGAATAGGGTATCGGGTGAGTGGTGGGGGTCTTGGTCCCACTAGGATGTACATAGGAGCTGCGGTCCCAAGACTCGGACCGCTAGCAATTGTCCCTGGTACAAGGGCCGTTGTGGGCCCCTAGTCTCTAATCTGTGTGGGGACAGCTGCTAGAGGAGGGATCGGAACTCTCAACCCCGCAGATTGGGACTGAGTCTCTAGATCCTCATTCTCCTCTGAAATCTCCCTCAGGAATGGATCTTAATATGGTGGAGGTTGATAAGGGATTCTCCACCCCTGAGTTGGTTCTGTGGAAATCATAGGGTATTGAGTACCCTGATAATGCATAACATCCTCATAATCTCCTAGGTTTTGGCTTGGGGGGACGTACGTGCTCCATACATTGGACTGTGAGCCCAACGTGCTAAAATGGGATATGAGTTTCCCCTGCCGCGTGGGGAACTGGAGAAGATCTGCATGGGGAAGCCGCCAGTTCCGCACGTGGAATTGAGTTCAGCATTGACTCGCACTTCATTGTTGACTTTTGCGCTAAAAATTCGTGCAATAAATATCCAACAGCCGTCTGACACATTTAGAACTTCCATGCGTGGAACTCGTAGATCCACACGTGGTGGATATTCACCTCGAGATTCACGTGAAGAATGTTGAAAATGGCACGGGAAAATATGTAGATCCACGTGCAGAACAGGGTAGTTTTGCGAGGGAAAGTTGTGAGTTCTGTGCGGGAAAGTTTCGAGTTGCACGCAAGGATCTGGCAAGATCCACGTGGGGAACTTGGGCTAATAAAAAAATCTCTGACCTATTTTCGTCCATTTTCGACATGCGTTTCGTCCGTTTGGGTGCATTTTTTGGTGTTTTTTCCGATCTGTGATGTGTCGGGGGTGTAGGGGGGAGGCTAAACTACGCGTGTATAACGAAAAAATGAAAGAAAAACGTGAAAATTGATGTGAACAGATTTTTTGAAAATTTTCATTTGTCTACCCTACAATTCAGTCCGAAAAAAAGACTAAAAAATGCAAGTTTTGTGCGTTTTTGGTGGGGTTTGTTTTCACTAGCGGCTTAGCAATGCAACTCTGCTACTCTAGAACCAATCTAAGATAATTCTATCACAAAAAACCTCACTAAAAAGCTAAAAACCATTCCAGTCTCTTTTTCTACCCTCTCTCTCTCTCTCTCTCTCTCTCTCTCTCTCTCTCTCAATTTCTCCACTACTGGCTTCTTGCAAAGCTAGACAATGGGTCTATCGGAGGAAGAAGGACAACAGAAAGAAACATGCATCCAATACCCGACAATGACAACAAAAATGTTACGCAAGGAAGCTTACCTCGAGATAACATGTCGTGGGGAGGAGATGCTATGCCGTGGACGTGTTCAAGGCCTCCATCCGCTTGCCATAAGTCGATGCATGCCTCCGTTGTGCTTTGATTCGCGGGTGTCACGCCCATGGCCTCCAGAATCTCTCAAGATCGTCGCTCCACAAGAACGGGAAAGGGGAGGGAAGGGGGGGAAGGGATGAGAGGATGCATGAGAGCGTGGTGTAGGGGAATGGGGAATGTGTACTGTGGCAACAACGAGCAAGGCAAAATGGAAACAAGCATCAACAACCAAACACACACAAAAGAGGGAGTGGAGGGAAGTAGAGAGCTTGTATTCTTTGCAAATGAGAATGAAGACCAAAGTCAAGAGACTTGGATTTTATACATGGCCTTTTCCAAAGGGAAGTCCAACCCTAACCCTAATTTTTCCTACTAGACCTAATTTCTCTAGTTTGGTCCAAATTGACCCAAACTGAGATTTGATTGGTGCGACCTCTTCCTAGTAGTGTTGGGAACATAATACAAGGCTTCTCTACTTCCTCTCCTTACATTTCAATTAAATGGACTCCACTATATACAATAAATGATGCATTTTTGCACATGTATAAAAGAATAGTACAAAATGTAGGCGGGGCCCATTGGCTCTATTAACCCTTCACAAAGTGGTTAACAGGCGGTTGCCCCGTTCTTCTCCTATAGTGCGAGGATCGGACGCTATGCACTTGGCAAGCTTCAAGATCATGAGACTCGACTGCGATACTGGTATCACTAGGGGATTTTGATTCTCTTCCTCGAGCCTTCTGGAGAGCCTTGTGGGACAGCTGGAGGCCTCGACGGATCACGCTCTTCATGTGGCTTTTGGCCCATAAGGGGCTATTGATGGGGTTGGCTGGCACAGATGGGCCAGATTGGGGAGTACTGGAGATGCGGAAGTGCTGGATACCCCAAAGCACTGTCTTTGGGAGTGCGTGGAGGATCTGGTAGTTTGCCCTTAGGATCATCGTTCGGATGGACCCGGACCTAGGATACATCACATGGGGGGCCTTCTGCTGGATTTCCATGCAAGGAGGTTGGCACGTTGATTTTGAGGTGGCACCATAGGATATCATTTACCTTGTAAAGAAGGGCACTTGGGTTGCGATGGAGGCCGTACCATAGCCACAGGTAGACATGGACGCATGGATGTACGAGTGATAGGAGGCTTGGGAGATCCTTGGCAGCACCATGGGTGGCACACATCTAGAAAGCTCGTTGCGCTCAGCTCCTAGGAGGGGAGATTACCCCATGCAGAGGACCATATGATAAACCTTCTCCAACTTTTCCTCCATTCTATGCTACCTATCTTGGTCAACTTACTCCACCCTCACTCTTGCCAAATGTGTGTCCCCCACCTTGTGTCCCACCTCATACCTATGCTTTCCCTACCCCAGCCACACTGCATGCATATCTCGACTACTGCACTCGTTAAGCCTATCCTATTCCGATGGCGTTGTGTATACATTTTTGGTGCAATCTAGGTAATTATAGCACGGAATTCCACTTGTACCATAGCTATAGGATAGCTAGAAGATAAGCCTTGCCAAGGTAGGCTAGAAAGTGGAGGCCATCCATGGAAGCCAACTATCCAATGGAGTCCTCATGGACTCAGCAAGAGTTTAAGCAAGGACAACCAAGTACTTCACAACTAAGGGAAGGTAGGCCCGAGCCAAATCTGCACCCAACCCTCCAATTCTATCCTGGATATGAACAACAAAGGAGGGATGTCAGCTCTAAACCATGGTATCCTAACTTGCAAGGAGGCTAGATACCTCATGTGGAGACTATGGGAGGAACCAGTGTACCTCCTTATAGACAATTCATGCCTCAAGCAACCTACATGCCAACAATGGGAGTCACAATGCCAATCCCTAGAGGAAATCCCACTCAAATTCCAAGACCAATTTCATATCCAATGCACACATCAATGCCCAACGGATCGGGATCAACTCATCCTATAAGACCATAAGACCACTAATGCCAAATTACGGTACCCCTCCAATGGTTCCATTTCTACCTCCAGGTGGGAATAGGCCACCATCGATGGTAAATCCAAGCATAGTCTACCCTAACTGATGATGCCATGACAACCCTAGTGCAAGCACTAGGAAGGGGGGCCACCGCACCGGTTATGATAGGAAGAGATCCTCATCCTCCAAGGAGTAGACCGATAACCATCTCCAAACTGATCACAAAATTCATAGGAGAAGGTGATCCAGTCACACATGTGGAAAGGTTCAAGCAAATATGCGAGACTTTCGGAGAGAGAGGTGAGTTGGAGAGAGTCAATGCCTTTGGCTTGAGTCTCGATGCAAAGCTGGTCAATGGTACAGAGCCTTGACATCGAAAGAAAAGATAAATTGGGCCACATTGAGAAAAGCCTTTATCACGGGATTTGCCCTGAATAGACCAAATGGAGCCCAATTAATCAACTTTATGAGGTGAAGCAAAAAGAGACAGAGTCTCTTTGAGACTACATTGCAAGGATTAAGCACTTGAACTCCAGGTGCGAGCCTCATGAAATATTGAGCGATGCACAATTACTCCCAAGATTCTTGTTAGGGTTATATGATTCAAAACTTCATGGTCATTTGTTTGCCATGAACCCTACATCCTTTGAGTTGTGCAGTAAAGCTTCCATATGCTTGGTGACAACATGATGGAGAGGGCCCAAAAGGATAAAACATCATCTACTCCATCAGAAATATCACACCCATCCCAAGGCAACCTCATCCAAGGATGTCAAGGATACCGAGAGTAAAGGCAAGGAACTAGACATGAATGAGTTGGTTGCCAAATTGCTTGGCCAGTTGAATCAACACATGAAAGGTGATCTACCTAGGGAGAACCAACCCAATCCATATATGTTCCCTAGAAGAGATATTAAGAGTGCCAAAGACTGAGAGCTATATCATATATGTATTGTGCACATTGTGGCAAAATGACGAACCATGATACAACTCAGTGCAGGTTCCCCAAGGTACCACAATTTCCCGGATACCCTCAGAGGCAACAACTAGCCTTAATTGCACCCCCATCTAATGCCAACCCTAGATGACAAGTGCAAAATCAATACAGAGTGGCTAATACCCCATTGCCATCACCCATTCTAGGACCCCAACCACCACCACCAAGAGTATCTCCACCAATGAACCAAGTGGTAATAGAGGAAGTCCAAGGGGATTGTGAGGATTATGATCTAGTGTCATGCTTCAGAGCAGGAGTATTTTGATGATGGTTTGGCTCATACCATATACCCTAGCCATTACATATTGTAGGAGGACAAATACATTCCAGTGTATCAAGCTGTAGTACCCACCCACTAGTGCCATGAATTCCATGACAAAACGACTCCCACTTCAATGCTATCACTATTAAGGACCACATAGAGCAAGCGAATGTCAACACAAGGATGGTGCCAATCAACCAGTTAGTTGTTATAAGTGTCAAGGACCTCACTATCTCAAGGATTGTCCTTTCAAGGATGATCAACAAGCACAACCAACAGTGCCATCAAATGCACCCTTATGCAGTGGTTGTGGAGTCGACCATCTGTACAAAGATTGCCCAATGAGAAGACCAACCTCAGTGAAAGATGATGCTAAGAATACTAGACTAAACTGATTGAGCATCGAGAGGGGTCAAGTCTCAATGGTGTCCTTGAATGCAATCACACGGTTACAAGCCAAAGCTTTCAATCGAGAGCTACAAAGGCAATCTAAGAGGGACAAGGCAAGTACCTCAAGGACCAAAAACCAAGGTGATGAGGTAGTAAAGGCCACAAAAACCACCAAAAGGACAGGAAATGGAAAGGATCAAGCAATCATCCAAAGTGGATCCGACGAGGATACCACAACCCTCCCTTATTCCTCATCTTTGAGAAGCAGCGCTATCCTAAAAGAAGCACCTACAAACCTTCCAAAGAATGTTGAAGTGCCAGTAGAGGCTAAGGCCACTACATCGAAGGAACAAGGGGAATATCCACATCCTCTTATATGGAAAGGCAACATATTGAAGAAGCACAAAACTTGGTACGAGAATGCCATGAGAAATTCGAGGAAAGGCTCACGAACAAGAGAGCTATAGATACAATCCATCCGGGTATAAATTACCCGGATAGCCAACAAGACCCTTGCATGTTCTAGAGGTGGTAGTCAAAGAGTCAACATTTGAACACTTAGATGGAGAACCCACTCTTATGCATAAAATGTTCGAAGATTCTGCTTATGTATGTGTATATGTATATGTATATACATGTATACATACATACATACATATATATATATATTTACACACACACACACACACACACACACACACATACACACACACATATATATATGTACATATATATATATATATATATATACATATATATATATATACATAGACATATATATATATATATATATATATATATATATATATATATATAGACATATATATATATATATATATATACATATACACATATATATACATATATATATATATATATATATACATATACACATATATATACATATACACATATATATACATATATATATGTGTGTGTGTGTGTGTGTGTGTGTGTACACACACACATACATATATATGTATGTATACACACACACACACACACACACACACACACACACATATATATGTACATATGTATGTACACATATATATATATATGTGTGTGTGTGTGTGTGTATATAAATATATATATATATATACATACATATATATACATACATACATACATACATACATACATACATACATACATATATATATATATATATATATATATATATATATATATATATATGTATGTATGTATGTATATATATGTATATACTCTTCATAAGGGTTTCAAATATGTCTCCAAAATGATTTTCAACATAACTTCTCACTAACCTACTTAACAATACCACCAATCTGCATTGAAACTCTCTGTCAATTGAGTACTCATTGAGTAGTTAAATATCATATGCTAAAAGAATATTTCCTCATGAAATCTTGATTTAGTACAAAAAGACCACTAAGTAAGGTCTTCCTTCTGCAACACTCTGTAGTTACTCATAAACCATGATTCTCATCTAATTTTTTATTGCTACCTTAGAACGATTTGCTTTTTAAACAAATAATAGGTGATTGAGATTTTAACTTTCCATTTCCATGTAGGTCTCCGTTCAAATAGGTGATTGAGATTTTAACTTTCCATTTCCATGTAGGTCTCCGTTCAAATACAAGCAACATCTACAGGAGGAGCATACAAGAAACCCATCAAAGGTAACCTTTTTGCATCTAAAATAAAATTCAAAAGCAAAAAACAGGAAACAAAAAAAAATGCAAAAAGCAAAAAACTGATTACAAATTACATAAAAGCTGACGAGAGAGGGCCACACTCTCTCATTTTATAAATAACCGGGGTTGCACTTTAATGAAATGATGCTAGGAGAAGATAACCAACCTCTCTTTTTGAACGCATGTTCTTGATGTTGAGCGAGTACTAGGAAAGCAAATGAACCGCCATGGAAGATGAAAAATTAAAACATTCATGTGATCGTAGTCTAGCTCATAATATCTTAAAGGTCACAATGATGATTACATGTAACTATGAAAGAGAGAACTCATAAGCTCATGCAAGCAATACCTTATCCATATATTTGATGGGCTTCAATTACCAAAAAGCACACTAATCTTTCTCAACCACGAATAATAAAAGCACTATGCCTAGTATTTATAGGGAGGATCAGCTTCGATGGACCTTATGTCACGTGTAAATGTCTAAAAATTTCATGGTTGTTTTTGTGCTTCTTTTTTAAAAAATGTCAAATTTGTAAAACTCCAAATTCTTCTACTGGAAAACGTTGATGGAGCATCAAGTGGGCGAATTGCGACACTTCATAAACAAAATCTATCCGAGCCTTCCGGTATCCTTGACCGCCCTCCCCTGGTACCCCGTCACCTTTCTCAAACCATTCCATTCCCTAGCTTCCCTTTCTCTGTTCCTCCTCATTGCTCCCCTTTTCCTCCATGTTCAAATTGTTTGCTTCTGATGGCTCCCTTCCCTATAGGGTTGCACTTGTTAGAATAGGGATAAGACCAAAGTCCACACACACGATGATGGTGTAAATGGGTCCTAAGCAACCGCATGCAACCACTATTCACCTATAAGTGTAAGTGATCCTCATGTAATATACACCCTATTCTTTACCGTAGGCAGCCTAGAAGTATGAAATGAAAAGTTGGCTTGTGGTTCAGCCACATGTCTTGCTTCTTCTTGAGCCAAGTGTCTCCCAAAAACTCAACAAACACTATCTGTTTCATGTTTCCCAAACGATCAATATAAATACTTTTTATAGCTCAAAAGATGCTTTTCAAATAGTCTAGCAAACCTTGATAGTGTCTCGCTAACATGTGCAATCTAGGGAGTTGTTGGTTCAGCTGCTTGTAAGGTATTTTCGTTACTTGGTGCTCCGTTTTTTCCATCTTGCCACCCTCATTTCGCCCTGTAGATTTGTCTCAGATACGGCATGCCCAAGGTGATCTAAACCAATGATTTAATTAATGCTAGACATAAATGAATTTGATTATACAACCGATTCAATAGTTCACGCACCTACAAAATTCTGTGGGATTTCCTTGTCCTGCGATGACAACCCAACAATGTGACTTGCAAGAATCACAAAAAAGTCAAGGAGACTTCCAATGCGCCCCAACCTCATGCTTCTTTATCTCTTCAATCTTGGTCCACACGATCAATTGAAAGATGCAATCGAATTTCTCGATCTTATCAGACTCGTATGAGCAATTCCAATTGTTCATTTCATTTCAATTCTCCTGTTAAATACATGTTCTATATTTACGGGAAAACTACAAATGAATCTTCATAGCACCTCAAAGCCTGACGTTGTTTACAAGAGTCAGGAGATTGTAACAATTCAAGAGTGAGCCGAAACACTCAGCATTTCGCCAAGGACAAGGACGATTCCTGTCAAGTCTCCTTGACTTCACTTCTCATCCTAATGGAGTGAGAGAGAAAATCAGATAGATGAGAGCCTGGTGACAAGAAATACCAAAAACCTTCCCTTACCTTGATCTACTAGACAATAATGTATGCGGAATTAAATCACCATCCATGAGTGCCCGTGATTCTACATCATTCTTGCACCTACTTATGAGCTATCTCTTCTCGAAAAATCACTTACGTAAAAAACACTTCATGCACTGGGAACTTACAAGAAATTGAAGCATGCACTTCCAGATATCACAAGAGCATGAAGGGGCCCATTCACTACAACGTTAGGCATCCGTCTTTAGTATATCGAGGAAAGGAAGTCACATTCATATAGGACTACATTGTTGCAAATATTTCATTGCCTATCAAGGTAAAGTAATGAAGAACATTCCTATCAAGGTAAAGTAATGAAGAACATTCCTTTGACAACATATGAGAAGATAAGGCAACTATTCTTGAAGCAATTGCCAAAATTACTTTAGTATTTGCTTAGCAGTATGGAAAATCTTATTCACCATAATCACTTTCGTTTTGTGAATGAAATGACTAATTTGAAGCATGTGGACACATATGTGTCAAGAAAGATTGGGAAATTAGTTTTGCTTGTAGAGGGTGGATAGAAGATAAACTACGTTGCTAATACTTGGAAGAAGGATCTCAAGAACCTAGGTTGCAAAACAATGAGAAGATTAGAATTTCCCATCATCTCACAATTTTGGTTGGGATGCTTGATGGGTGCCCAACAGTTCATGAAATTTAGGGAAGTGCAAAGTGATGAATTTGGGGGAGAAAATAAGAAAGACTAGGAAGCACAAGCTAGACACAAGGCTACTCTTCTTGAAAGCACGTCCAATGATTTACAAAAGGTTTATCATGCTAGTGTCTCCAAGGTTGAACCAGGAACAATGTCAAAAGATATACATTTACAAATGAACAAGGCCTTCACCCAGAGTAAAAGATATATATTTACAAATGAGCAAGGCCTTCACCCAGACTTCAATGACCTCACTTATGGATTCTCCTTTTGTCCCACCGAAACACAAAACATTAGAAACCATCACATCATCCTAGGTTCTTCCCCATTTCAAATGTTTATAGCTCACACTACCCCAAGGATATATCTCGTTATAGTCACAACCATAGGAATAAATGCACAAAAGGAAAGGTCTATCCACACAACTTCTTCCATGGGTGGTAAAGCAATAATCACAACACCAATTCTTCTAGTGAGATCATAGCAATGGGATGATGGAATGGGCATTATGTAGCTAGGACTGTTTGCCACTATAATTATAGGTAGTAGGCATAGATTATAAATAGAAGTGCTATGCGAAGGAAATGGGCATTATGTAGCTAGGACTGTTTGCCACTATAATTATAGGCATAGATTATAAATAGAAGTGCTATGCGAAGGGAATGTGTGATGCTCATGTGTGCTATGAAAGGGCTGTAAAGGAGTACTAGACATCATGGGTTTCATTCTTTGTAACCTCCTCCTTGTTGCGCACCTTGACCTTGCCAATCTTCACATGAATATTAAATTTCCAAAATAAAGGATATCCTCTTATGAAGCATTGGCTATATAGTCAACTAATGTGACTAGAAAATGTGTATTAACAAGAAAGATAAATATACATTATTTCCCATCCTTTACATTGCAAATAATAAGAAATTTTTGAAGTTCAAAGTGGAAAACCCTCGGGGAGTTCACTAACCAATATGTAAGATAGCACGTGAGTTCAACATAAGGGGTTTTGTTTTTGTATGGAGTTACATAAAATACACTTACATAAGGGGCATAGAGGGTTCTTAAAACCCCTTTTTTGAATGCATCTGATAAAGGGGGATTTTATATAGTGAATTCCCGAGGTAGAAAACATGGTCTCTATTTTGGCATCCATTGAAGTAAAAGACCATCGCACATACCGTCAATTTGCTGTGCGAAAAAAATGAAACCTGCATCATGCTTTACCTCATTTTTGTTGCTCTACTTTCGACAGCTTGCCTCGCCGCCCCTCCCCCACTCTCTCCCACCTCCCCCTCCCCCTTCTACCTTCCTATCCCTCTCCACACCGAAAAACCAGATTGGAGCAACGATTGGAAGGAGCACATGTGGGAAGTGTTTCTCCCCTTTTGAGCTCTTCAAGCTCTCTTCATCCCATCTCCTACCTTGAGGTAAGCTCCCATGCTATTAGCCTCTCCATTTCTAAGCTTTTTCTAGAATTTGTGTCTTATTTTTCACCCTCATGCATGCAAAACCAAGATTTGTTTCTTTGCAAAAGGAGGGAAAGATTGTACCTCTTGGTGAATGGTTTGTGGGCTTGGTTGCTTTGGTCCTTGCTTCCCTTCATTTGCTTTGCTCCTTGCTTTACTCCTTGCTAGCAATGCTTTTTTGTTTGGTGTGTTTGGTTTTTAGAACCGAAAACCCTACCCCAGCAACCCTAAACCTAAATTCCACGCATGAAGTTACTTGTCTTGTATTTTTTTCCCACCCACAGAGTATTATATCCGTGAAGTATTTTGGGTTTAAGATTTAGCTAAAAGTAGTTTAGGCCAATCCCCTTTCCCTCCTTCTCTATCTCCCCCTATCTTTATCTGTATTCCCCCTATTCTCTCAGCTCTATTCCCTAATCCTCTCATTACCGCTATCTCGATTTTACCCTTCTCTATTTCCCCTCTCTTTGTTCTCCCAATCTCTAATTCCCCTTCCCATCTCCCCCTTGTCTAATTTCTTATCTTTAATTCCATGTCTCTAATTTCCCACAATCTCTATTTCCCCTTCTCTAATTTCCCCAATCCTCTTATCTCCCCCTTCTCTAATTCCCCTCTTATCTCTATTTCCCTATACTTGCCATTCCCACCCCTATTCTCTCTCTCCCCCATCTCTATTTACCCCTTCCTCCATCCCCATCCTCCTATTTTCCCCAATCTCTATCTCCGCCTTCTCTATTTCCCCCTTCTCGTCATTCTCTAATTTCCCCATCTCTATTTCCCTTCCGTATTATCCCCCCGTCATCTTATCTCTATTTTCCCTTCCCTATCCACTTATCTCTATTTCCCTTCCCTTTTTCTCTATCTCTGCCATTCCTGCCCCTATTATCTATCTTTCCCATCTCTATTTTCCCCTTCCTCCCATCTCCCCCAATCTCTATCTCCCCTTCTCTATTTTCCTTCCCTATTTCTCTATCTCTTCCATTCCCACCCCTATTCTCTATCTCCCCATCTCTATTTTCCCCTTCCTCCTATTTCCCCCAATCTCTATCTCCCCCTTCTATTTCCCCCTTCTCTATCTCTCTGAGCTCTCTAATTTTCCCATTTGTATTTCCCTTCCCTATTATCCCCCTATCTTCTTATCTCCACTTCCCCCGTAGACTATTTCCCCTATCCTATTTCTCCCTTCTCCCCCTTCTCTAATTTGCCCTTCTATATTTCCCGTCCCTATTATCTCCTATCCTCTTATCTCTATTTCCGCCTTCCCTATTTCCCCTATCCTATTTTCCCCATCTCTATTTTCCCTTCCCTTCTCTATCCTCTTATCTCTTATTTCCCTATCCCCCAATGTCTATTTTCCTATCTTTCCCATTCCCACCCCTATTTCCCCCTATCCTTATCTCCCCCTTGTCCTTTTCCTCCTCCTCCCCCTTCTCTATATCCCCCTTCTTTATTTCCCTTCCCTATTATCCCCTTCTCTATTTTCCCCTCCTTATCTATCCTCTTATCTATATTTTCCTATCCCCCAATCTCTATTTCCCTATCTTTCCCATTCCCACCCCTATTTTTGTCAACCACATTGTGAAGGGTTAATAGAGTCAGTGGGCCCCGCCAACATTGTGGCTAGTCTTTTGTACATATGCAAAAACACATCATTTATTGTATGTAGGGGAGTCAATTTAATTGAAATGAAAGGAGAGGAAGTAGAGAAGCCTTGTATGATGTTCCCGATACTACTAGGAAGAGGCCGCACCAATCAGATCTCAGTTTGGGTCAATTTGGACCAATCTAAAGAAATTAGGTCTAGTAGGGGAAATTAGGGTTAGGGTTGGACCTCCCTTTGGAAAAGGTCATGTATAAAAGCCAAGTTTCTTGACTTTGGTCTAATTCTCACTTGCAAGGAATACAAGCTCCCTACTTCCTTCCACTCCCTCTTTTGTGTGTGTTTGGTTGTTGATGCTTGTTTCCATATTGCCTCCTCGTTGTTGCTACATTACGCATTCCCCCTTCCCCTTCACCACGCTCTCACGTACCTTCTCATCCCTTCCCCCCCTTCCCTTCCCTTCCCCTTCTTGTGGAGCAATGAGCGCGAGAGAGTCCGGAGGCTACGGGCGTGACACCCACGGATCGGAGCACTATGGAGGTGCATGTCAATTTATGGCGAGTGGATAGAGGCCTTGAGCACCTCCACGGCATAGCATCTCATCCCCGTTATCTCGAGGTAGGTCTTCCTCATGTAACATTTTTGGCTCCGTTTGCCGGGGATATGATGCATGTTTCATTTTGTTGTGTTCTTTCCTTTGATATACCCATTGCCTAGCTTCGAAAGCAGCTAGGAGTGGAGGTTGGGGGAGAGAGAGAGAGAGAGGGGGGGGGTTAAAGGTAAAAAAAGAGAGGTTATGAGAGATTTGAAGTAGTTTTTCGTGATAGAAAGGGCTAGGATTTTGCGTAGGTAAGGGTAGTGTAGTTGCTAAGGTGGTAGGGTAGCCAGACACCAAATAATGCTATTCTTGCACCTCAGAATCTTGAGGTTGATGCAATCAATACTACTGCACTAAATGCAATGCCTGGGGAGGAAAAGGAGTTTCTTGATTTAGTGAACAGCTTAGGTGAAGACTCTTTTATATACACAGTAGAGTATCTTTACAACTTGGACCTTAGTGGTGGATGCCCACCTTATCGATTGTTGAAAAGGAATGCTTCGATAATTTTGCTACGTAATCTGAATCCTCGGAAAGGATTATGTAATGGGACTCGGTTGATATGCAAAGAGTTTCACACAAAGGTGTTAGATGCTAAAATCATTATTGGTACAAATATTGGAGATAGGGTGTTTATTCCGAGGATCACTTTCATTCCGAGTAACTTGCATCTTCCATTTGATATGAGAAGGAGACAGTTTCCTATTCGGTTGGCATTTGGAATGACAATAAATAAATCACAGGACCAAACAATGTCTATTCTAGGCTTATACTTGGCAACACTGGTGTTTAGTCATGGATAGTTATATGTAGCTTTTTCGTGTACGCGATCATCGAATGTTGTCAAGGTCTTTATTCCAAAGAATGTCGATGGGGTCAATAATGGGGATTCCAACATGGTTTGCACCACAAATGTGGTATACAAAGAAGTTCTACAAATGGCAGCAATAAGCAGCTAGATGCTATTTGTTGCCTCTTCGAAATGCAAGTGTTTTGAGAATATAGCCTATGAGGTATCATTGTTCATGTTTTGAGTTCATGTCAATTTTTTATGTTCACATTGTTGATTATGTAATACTTTAGGTCTTTGAAATTTTTATGATTTGAATTTTGCAAAGCATTCTTTTTTGTCTTTCCACACAATTGACATGTGTGTATCTTACATGTAATTAGGATGTCAGCATCGTTCACTTTTACTACCAACTCTGGTGCTGATATTGCACGTACTTATAGTTGTTTAATAGCCAAGTAGGCAACCCATTTGTTTTCAATGACATATAGTTTGCTAACATTTAAAAGATATGTAGATCCCTATGGCTGGACAACTACAGTGGTTGCAAACATGTTAGTGAATCAGTTGAAAATGTCCAGCTTTTGTGGGTAGATATTTGATATTGTTTCTTACTATTGTTTTAAAAAGTGAATGTTATTTGGTTTATAAATACTGGGTAAAAATGCCAATTCTCTTTTTTATAGACACATTCTAGATTCATTATTCATAGCGAGCCCAACTACCTTTGAGTCCTCTTTAGATATGGAGTTCCCCCCTTGGATGATATGGTGTTCATCCTCAGAGGGTTGGAGGCCTAGCAAGTCGATTTAGCATGACTATGAGCTTCCTAGGTTCAGAGAGCGTGTGGGGTGGATAGATAACCTCTCTCTTTGCTAACTCTTAGCCATATGGCTTTCTAACTTGACATAAGACTGTGCTAGTTGGCATATGCACAAGAATTTTGCAATATGCATACCACTACCCATGATACTCTTGTGTTAAGAGTGAAAAAGTGGTTATGTAATGAGAGATAGTCTTAGCTACATGAGAAGAGCAAACTTTCTTAGTATATGTGCCAAATTCTCGGTCTACATAAGAGTTTAATGGTATTGACTAACTATGAGAAAAATGACATGAACACATTGTCATGTATGCAATGAGATTGAATATAGGATGTGAGCACACCAAGTTAGAAAATACTATAATGTTTTTGTATTGACGGTGCCATTAGAGTCTAATAGGGGTTGAAATCATGCATGCTAACATAATCACACTCGCCTTAACCACTAGGCTATGAACCCATTGACAAAAGTACTGTAACATGAACAAAGTTACTTTTGCTAATTATATTTTCCTTTCCAATTAATCCCAAGATAGAATAGTAGCACTGTGAAGATAAGGACCTCAAATTTAGAATGGGAATTACCAACACACTAGGTTATTCATCTTTCCATCCTTAAATATAGGATAGCATCCCTACAAATATGAGCATTCCTGTAGATATAACCGCTACAGGCAGTACCATTCTCACAAGCTTTGATTTCTCCTCTATGGAGAATTGTGATCTTTGCGCATCTAACTCCAATGCCTTACGCTTTGCCTCATTGAGAAGCTTCATTCTTTGCATTGGTAAATGCTAGTTCTAGTTGTCAAGTTTATTCAGTAATCTTGGCTATTTTAGCCCTTGCTAGTTCTAGTTGTCAAGTTTATTCAATAATCTTGGCTATTTTAGCCCTTGCTTTGAGAGATGCATGTGCACACCTTGATTTCATCTTCTTGTCCTCTTCTAGTTTCTTAAACAATTGTGACTTCAGGGCATGTGTTTCGAGTTTTCACCTGAACAGCATGAACATGAAGACTTGAACCACTTTAGTGAATCTGGGACATGGTGTGACTTGGCTCTAATTTTGATACTGCATTAATAGCTATAGAACCAAAAGCATTTATAGCATGTAGTAGTATGGTGATTGGATATCAAGTTTGAATTCAGTCCCAACAACCTTGTGTGTAGCTTTGTGTTTGTTGCCTATACCAAATTCATCCTGATCATGAAGGTTTTTCTTTAGCACGTTGGCTTGCCCCTCCAAAATTGCCTTTGTTAATCCTTCTAGCCTACTTCCTTTCATGGGAATAGCTTGCTTGTGTCGTTGGAGTGATGACATGCACAAGATTTGATGGAGCCTAAATCATGATCAAAATTGCAACGTTGGTTAGATGGATTGGAAGTGGGAATTGAGTTGGATGGTTCAAAATTGAACTAGGATAGCAAAATTTCACATGTGTGGCCACAAAGTTTACTTTCAAATAGATTAAGTAGTGTGTGCACACATCGTCAAGGATGATCAAAACAGACCATTTGAAAAGTCATGCCTTCTGAGATAGTATTTTGCTCAATGATAGAATTGGATGATTTCGTGAAGCTACAACACAGAGTGAACATGAATACTAGCTTTCAAACAAGCATGGGTTTTTTCAAATGGATGCTTGTTTTTTACCAAGGGTTGGAACTAAGACCTACGAGGATCTACGACACCTAGTCCACATGGTTGCCATGGTGGCAGTGGATCCTAGATGGAGGGCCGAGGGTTCAAGAGGCTATCATGGAATTGTTTTGAACCAATTTAAATCCACTCAAGATAATGTAGTTCTTGGCTACAAAATGAAACAAAAATTTAAATCCATTAAAGCTAATGCAATTTATGTCCCGCAACCATTCCAGAGGATTGAGATGTCCATACTCAGACTTTACTTCACTTGGCGTATGACTTCTTGTGTTTTAAACTTTTTCTATGAATGGATTTTCTTGGGACATTTGGCTATCAAATACCACCTATTGATGGAACGAAATAAATAGTAGCCACCAAGACTGTAAGAAGATCCAAGAAATAACAAATACCTAAAATCAAAATATGGAAAGATGAGGATGACTTTAATATTGCAAAGCATGGGATAATTCCCTACCTTATTTGCACATCTCTTGGAATCGATTACCTGGTTACTCAGGAGGCTGTGTCACGGAACTGTTTCAAGCTAATTTAAATCCATTCAAGCTATTGCAATTTTTGTCCTACAATGAAGCAATTGGAATCCATTCAAGCTAATGTATTTTGTATCTTAAAATCATTCCAGAGGATTGAGATGGCCATACTCAAATGTTACGTCACTTGGCCTCTCACTTCTTGAGTTTCAAACTTTTTCTACAAATGGCTTTTCTTGGGACATTTGGCTATCAAAGACCACCTATGATGGAACTAGATAAGTAACAACCAAAAATATAAGAAGATCCAAGAGATAAGAAACAACTAAATTCAAAATATTGAAAGATGAGAATGACACCATGTTATGGAAGCACCGAACTACCTCCAACCTGAATTGTTGTGGGACAAAGTGCTATGCTAAAGGGGTGGTCATCATTCACATGTCTCTTGCCATATGTCGCAAGCCATCGGTACTCTCTGGTCCACGGGTGTCACGAAACATGGCCTCCGAGTTCTCGCTCCAAGTTTCTCCACATGAAGAGAAGGGGGATAGGAAAGAGAGAGAGAGAGAGAGAAGGATACATGAGCATGGTGAATGGTGAATGGGAACATAGACATAGCAACAACGAGGAGGCAGGAAAACAAAGATCACAACCACATAAGACAAGAGTGGAGGAAAAGTAGTGAGCTTGTCTTCCTTGCAATTGAGTATGAAGACCAAAGTCAACCCTTTGGATTTATACAAGACCTTTTTTAGGGTTGGTCTAACCCTAACTTTCGACTACTAGACCTAGTTTCACTCAATCGGCCATTATAGTTCCGAATTGAGTTCCCATTGAAGCGGCCCTTTCCTAGTAGCATCATGAATAATATACAAGGCTCCACTACTTTCCCTACCCTTTCAATTAAATTGATTCCACTATTTACAAAAGAATTATGCTATTCCGCATATGTATAAGGAATAGATCAAAATTGTGGTGGGACCCACTTCTTCCACTATTAACCCCATGTAGTGGGTTAATATGCTTCCCTTCCTATTGTAGATCTAGTCCCCTGGATCTATGCAAAGAAGAGAAGGCTGTTCTGTTTGATCCAATTGAGGAGTCATCGATGTGCCAAGGGGTTTGGATCGTGTCGGGGCAGAACATGTTGTTAATGTCATTAAGCGGTAGTGTTCTATTTGTCATTGCGTGTTTACCTTTAGACAGGTTCTTGGTGGACACAAGAGATGTTATTGGACTACTTGTCTCTCTCTTGTCACATGTTCTCTTGCTACTTTTCATGTGTTCATCTTGTCTCAATGGTCTCAGGCTCTATGCTTCTCATTTCAAAAGACATCATCAAGAACAAGAAGAAACCAACAACAATGAGGTTAGTTAAAAAAGAGGGAGTATAGGGAGAGAATTAATCTTATGGACAATGCTTTGGTGAAGCCCTGCAAGGACGTGATAGGTCAACATTCCTCACAACAAAAGCACTAGAATCATTTTGTTCATATTTGGAGTACTCAAACTGTTGTTTTTGTCATACTTTTGCCATTAAAGCTACCCACGTGTTGTTAGATATCTGACGTGCACATTATGCTACGTGGCTTCAGGTGTTGAAGGCTTCCTTAGGTGGGCTTGTAGTCTTTGTGACCATTTTGTTGCCATGGCATTGCTTAGGGACCCAAATATACGAATTGCCATCATAAAACCCTTGGACCCTAAGGATGAGAGGTTTTGTATGGTCCCCTCTTGTGTTGCATTTGTTGCATCAATTAGCCCATGGCGGGGGGGGGGGGGGGGGGGGTGGGTTGATGGCAAGGTTTCATGGGTACCCAAAGCCAAACTTCTTTCCCTTTATTACTTGTCGATGGGGCAAGAAGTCCTTGTGGACCCATTATTGTGTGATGCTCTAGGGAGGTGGTGGGGTTACCTTAGCTTTCGGGATGATGGGGGCTTTGGGCATAGAGGGTGGAACCGGAACTCATTCTTTTAGGCTTGGGTACCTCCATACACTTGGTGACCTCTCCACATAGGTGCAATGTAGATGTTCCATTGGGGAAGCACATGGTGGCCATCCTCTCCAACCAATTGACTTTGAAAGAGGTGGGCATGACCCATGGCCTTCCTAGGCTGTATTGTACCTATGAGAGTCACAAAAACTTGCATGGCAATAAGTGGTTATGAACCAATGTAGGTATATCAATTGAACGTACCATGCTAGCATTTTGTCTATTGATTGAAATCATTGTCAAAGGGGTAGGGATAAGGGATACCTAGTGGAAGTATTTGCAAAAAAATACCTCGATGGACAGCAGGTTGTAGCTTGCTCCCGTATTGATCAATGCTTGTGTTTGCACCTTCTATCCCTATACCTACAATCCTACCATAGTTCTAGAAGGGGAAATGCTTTGGTATTTTTTTCCTCCTGGATCCATGAGTTTGGCCATGTTAATCACTATGTTGGTCCCTTGTCGTGATTGAAAATTTTGTTTAAGCTCCTTTTCTCAGTAAGTGATATGTAATACCGCTTGAGTTTACTGCCATTTATATAGCCTGCCTTCTCGACACCATCGAAGGTCTTGATGTGCACTTTTCTTTTTATTTTTAGCTATGTAGGGCTCTTAAACTATCCTCGGTAAGTGATATGTAATACCGCTTGAGTTTACTGCCATTTATATAGCCTACCTTCTCAACACCATCGAAGGTCTTGATGTGCACTATCCCCTAGTAACTTGATAAGGCCCTAGCCCTAGATACTTTAGCTTCCACTTGGTGTTACACATGCACGGCTAGATCTCTTCTAAGAGTTTCTCAAAGGCCAAAAGCTAAGCGCATATCCATGTGCTTATTGAATCTTACCATTTCGGAATTCTTTCTTCGTAGTCATCAGCTTTCCTGGTTTCAGTCAAGCACATCCTTAGAGATATAATTGTTGCTGATTTTCTTTATTGGCAATGGGCAATGCTAGAAGGGTTATTAAACCCAAGTGCTTGCATCATTTTAAAGTTCAACTTTCAAATTATGACATCATCATCATTTTATATAAATTCACTTCAATTTTTTTTTCTTGAATTGGAGTTTGTCTTATTTTAGACAACTCACAGGTCGATTGTTTTACATCTATCAAGCTACAGCCTTCAAATTTTGAGCTGAGTGTTTCCGTGCAATGTAAGGAAAATAGCAGCCTTTCTTTGTCTATTTCGGATCCGAGGATTTTGTATCTTCAGCTTTTCTAGGTTTAACACGCTACGTCCTTATCTTACGGTAGGCGGCCAATTTTGCACCCTAACAAACAACAGTTCTAGCATCTTGTTATTAGCACAATTAGGTCCTTTGTGAATTTCCACGTGTAATTTTTTGAAAATTTAATTGACTGATGTGGTTGTAATTTAATTAAAATTTAATTGAGTTGCTAGTCATCTTGCAAATTAAGCTAAAATTTCTTTTTAACTTTCTCTTGCATCCAATACTAAGAGGCAGTGCTTTCGAGCACTTGTGCACTCTTATCTTATACTGCTTCGTAGTGAGGCAAGTATTCGCACAACGAACTAGCAGATCCTTAGTGTCTTGAACTCAGATTTTGATCTCATTCGGGTGTCTTTGAACTCAAATTCGTTTTTTGCATCGATTTCTTCATTGTGATGCACACTTTATGTGGTTTGCCAACCACATTCTCTCTTCGTGCGGAATAATTTCTAATTGAATAGACCCAGTGGTATTCCTTACATCGCATGCCTACGGTTGTGTCAGGATGATGTTTTAGAATACAATCAAGTGTAATAAACCCAGTGGTATTCCTTACATCGCATGCCTACGGTTGTGTCAGGATGATGTTTTAGAATACAATCAAGTGTAATAAACATAGTGCTAGGGCTATTCAGCTGATCTTCCTTGTTTGTGCACAGGTGTGGATTAGGAGGCACAGGTGTGGATTAGGAGGCACTGTTGTGCACAGGAGGCACTGTTGTGGAGAGAAGCTCGCCTTGATTTGAACATGCCTAACCGCAAAATGAAGAAAGGGTGGGCTTGCCTTTTGCCCTCTGGTGCCTAAAAACTGTAGCTGTAGCCTCCTGCAATAGTCACCGCCAGTACCTCTCTGCAATAGTACGGATTCCTGTCAGTGCCACACCTGTACCTGCAGTAGTCGTACAGTTGTACCTACAATCGTAGAGCTCTGTAGTACAGCCCGGAACCAATCGACTTGCTTCCTTCTGCTCTCCACGCTTGCAACATGCACGTTTTTTACACGCCTCCCAAAAGCAAGAGAGAGAGTGAGGTGAGAGAGGCATGCAACTCCCAAAAGTGGAGTTGCCCCCTCTCCAAACTTATCCTAGGGCCCCAACTTTAATAATAATTAAAGTTCCCTAGGGGCCACTAAGGCCTAGGGGCAACCTTCAATAAAACATTAAAAACATTAATGTTTTTGTCCCCTTTCACATCTGAAGTGTCCACACATCATCCTTATTTGTCCGGGAACCCCAAATGCGAATATTTTAATATTTTTGCTCAGCAATCACTATGCCCACACTTGTGCTATTCCATTTTCACAGGGCCATGACATACCCCCCTCTTGAAAAGAGTCCTCGATTGCATTCTGATGATATAGCAAAATATCTAAAGTGAAATATATAATATGGCAAGATCAGCGTCCCAATCTCTCCAAGCCATGCACATGTATCAACATTCAATGCAAACCAATGGCGTAGTAATAGTCCAGGTTGTATACCACTATGAACCATACACAACCACAATATCCCATGTGACTAGTACACATATATCATAGAAGTCCCATAAACAGATGTACTGTCAGCCCATCAGTCGGGTGAGATAAAAACTGCACCAAGCAACCTCTAGATGTCATCTGAGTCTGTCTGTATCAAGGGAGTGGAGGTGCTACCCCCTCTTGAGCATCAGGTAGTGCTCCAGACCAATGCTCTGCTGAACCTGAATGAGCCACAACAAGAGTCGGCTTTAACTCAAAGGCATCGAGATAAAGTTGCAAAACCTGAGGTGAATCTATTAAGTCACCTTCCTCCATCCACTTCGCATCCATCAGTGTGAATAGTTCTTGAACTTCACAAGATAACGACGGGAAACTTTACCTCATACGTTTCTTTCCTTATGTGCCAGTATCTGCTCGAGAATCAGAACCCCATCAAGTTCCTCAACTTCCGGCTGAGCCTCATCTGATACATCCTCAGGCACATCCCCACGAAACGGTCTAAGGAGACTCACGTGAAAAGCATTGTGAATCCTCCAACGATCTGGTAGCTTCAAACGATAGGCTACCTCACCAATCTTTTCCAATACCTGAAAAGGCCCATAATAACGCATGCTCAACTTAGGGAATAAGTGCTCTTTACCCTTCATCTTCTTAAGTCTAGCCTTTTCAAAGTGCAAAAGAACCCAATCACCCAATGCAAACTCTAAATCATGTCTGTGAGATGGTCTGCGGCTTTCTTTTGCTTCTGCTAAGTTTTCTGGAGTGCCAACTTAACTCTCCGATAAGCTTCATCCATGTTTTCCACATACTGATCAGCCTCAAAGATCTTATCCTTTGTATGCAAAATGGGTGGTACCTTCTTCCCTCCTTCCACAATCTCAAAAGGCGCCTTGCCTGTCGAGGTATGTACAGTGTTGTTATATGCAAACTCCACCAAAGGAAGATACTTTTCCCATTGTTGCTTGTGCTCTGACACATAACACTTAAGACGATCCAACACTGTAGAGTTAGCCTCTTCTGACTGACCATCTGTTTGTGGATGAAATGACGATGAAAACTTGAGAGTTGTACCCATGTTGTCAAACAACCCTCTCCAGAACAAACTCATCATCCGTGGATCACGGTCACTAATGATAGACGTAGGCAAGCCATGGTACTTGAAGATGTTCACCATGAACTTCTTCACCATATGATCCACTTTGACCGTCTTACGCACGGGAATGAAATGGGCCTGCTTATTACTGAACCTGCATATGATAGTCCAAATGCCATCATTGCCTGTTTGTGTCCATGGAAGATCAAAGATAAAATCCATGGCAATCTCTCCCAAGGTCTATCTGGAACAGGGAAAGGCTGTAATAACCCTGGTGTCTTTTGACGGTCAAACTTTACCTTCTGACATACGATGCATTGCCTCACAAAGGCATCAACATCTCTTCTCAAGGCCGGCCAATAAAAGAGAGTCTCCACTGCTTTTACCGTGGCATCAATACCTCTATGACCTGCATACGGTGGAGCATGACTTTCAATCATCACCTTGAGTCGCAATGGCCTGGAAACACACAGTCTGCCGCCATGCATCAATAAAAATCCATCTTTGAGAGTGTAGTGCTCATGCCGCTGACCCTCAAACATCTGATCATACAACCTTTCAAAGTTCTCATCATGGGCATACTGTTCTTTCATTTCATCAAGCTCATGATGATAAGCAAGTGAAACTGTGGAGACCTATGGCTTGCGTGACAAAGCATCTGCCACTACATCTTTTTGCCTTCCACATGCACAATCTGAAAGTGAAACATAGACAAAAAGTTTGCCCAATGCATATGCTTCTCTGAAAGCTTAGTTTGCGTGAGGAAATAATGCAAGGTCTGATGATCTGTCTGCACAGTGAAATCAGCCCCAAGCAAGTAGTGTTTCCATGTAGAAAGAGCATGAATTACAGCCAACATCTCTTTCTCATAAACCTGTAAATGCTTCTCAGCATCTTGCAATATTATACTCTCATAGGCGATCACATGTCCCTCTTACATGAGAACTGCCCCAATGCTACTTCTGCATGCATCATATTGGACAACAAAAGCCTTTCGGAGGTCGATAACACTAATACTGGATCCGAAGTAAGCTTTTCTTTGAGCTTTTTGAATGCTGTAATTTCCCGATCAGCCCATCTAAACGAAGTTGCCTTCTTTGTCAAGGCATGAAGAGGCGAAGCAATTTCAGCAAAGTACCCTATGTACCGCCTGTAAAATAGGAACACAATCTTAGAAAGCTACGTACATCATGCACGGTCCTCAAATGGCCAATTAAGAATTGCTTCCACCTTTGTTGGATCCATACGGACTCCATGCTTAGACACAATATGCCCCAAGAAATGTATCTCTTGCAAAAAGAACTCACTCTTTTTGCCATTACCAAACCAGCCTATGGTTCCTGAGTTCTGCAAACACAATGGTCAAATTCCTTCTATGCTCTTCCTCAGTTTGTGAATGCACTATCATATCATCAAAGAATGTGCCCACAAATGCTCTATGAAGCCATAAAATCCTGTCCATCATTCTGTTAAATGTGGCAGGTGCATTTGTCAAACCAAAGGGCATAACCAAGAACTCATACAACCCAAACGTGGTTCGGAATGCTGTCTTATGCACATCCTCGGGTCTAATACGTATCTGATGATACCAGCTTTTCAAGTTAATGTGACTAAAGACTGTGGAGCCCTATAAGCAGTCCAAAATGTCATCGATCCTCGGTATGGGGAATCGATTCTTGATGGTATTCTTGTTCAGCGCCCTGTAGTCAATACACATGCGCCAAGAACCATCCTTCTTTTGCACTAAGAGTACAGGTGAGCAAAAGGGTGATGAGCTAGGCTGTATCAATCCTTTATTCAAAAGCTCCTACACCTGACTCATAATCTCTTCCTGTTGGGCTGCACTAACACGGTACGACGGTCTATTCGGTGGAGTACTACCATGAATTAGATCAATGGCATGGTCTTCTGGCCTCTCAGGAGGAAGTTCTCCTGGCAATGACTCGGAAAAACAATCTTGGAACCCACATAAGAAATCAGTCCTGTCCTTATCTAACATAGACAAATTAGACAGACTCATCATCTTGTGCATCCTTTACATAAATCAAGTACACGGAAAGATGCTTTTTCATTACTGATGAAATTGCCGAAGCGAATACAATAGGAACAAATTCCCCTTTAAGTTTTACATCCAAAACATGCTCTTTCCCTCTATGAGTCAGAGTGATTTTCCTATTGTATGTATCCCCCACCGCATGTACTCTGTGGCACCATGGCATACCCAACAAAACATCACAGCCATCAAGTGGCATGATGAAGAACTCTTCGCTGTCCACATAACCCTGCAAATGAAGGCGAAGCTTCCCAATGATAGGAGTAACGGGTTCTGCATACCCTGGACAAGCCATGTTAGCCTCATATAACGGCCCCATCTCCTCTGCAAACGGATCCCCAATCGGCCAGCCAAATCTAGTGAAATGAAGTTGGCTCTAGCACCTGTGTCAAAGAATATCAAGGCATTCTGATCTCTCACTTTGCCCCATGCCCTGCACAACTCTGTCTCCTCACCACCTGGCTGTTCCCCCACAAGATCAGGAACTTGGGCTCTCCTTTATTGTCAAAGTCTTTTTGGGACTTTCTCTTGGGACAATTAAATGACATATGCCCCTCTTCAGTACAGTAAAAACATTTCCGAGCATCTCTCAAAGCCTGTCTTTCCTCAGAAGTTCTCTTGGGCATTGGCAACTTCTTCGTCTCTGAAGACCCTTTATTATCACGAGAAGCATGCCCAAATTTTTTAGCTTTCTTACTCGAGTTCTTACTTCCTTTAAACCCAGATGATCCTCCAGTGAGTAACGCATTAGCTGTCATAGCATTCTCTATCATCTGTGACATGTTCGTTACTCGAGTCTTGATACAATAATCTCGCACCTCTTTGGGCAGCCCACAACGATACTTCCCTACCTGCTCAGACAAAGTTACTGCATGGTAAGAAGTCACTGGGAGTAAAGCTTCCCAAAACTTCTTGTTAATCTTCCAAATTCTCACACTTTGAAGCATCCAACTTGTGCCATGCAGTCATAACATCCACCTCAAATATAGATGTGAGCCATACAGAAGAGAAGACCTGTTTAAATTGTACCCAAGTAGTAGGTGCTATGCCCTGCAAAAGAAGAGTAGACCACCACTGCAAAGCATTGCCTTTGAGAAAAGTGGTAGCTTTCCTCACCTTAGAGGACTCTGTGTAATTCCCACCAAAAAAAGCAGCATCAAACTGCTGTAAAAAGGTGAGTGCTTTTAGTTTATCTTTGGCCCCACTGAATGTATCAAACTTCACAGTAGCTCCCCCTTCCTTATAATCCTTCACCTTTCCCATAGGCATTAGATTATCATATGGAAGTGGCTTCGCAAGATTGCTGCCTCCAACATTCATGCCCATCATAGGGTCAACATTTCCCATTCCCACACCTGGCATGCCATACATTCCAACCATGTTTCCAAACATACCATTATGCAGGCTGCATGCCACCATACATATTTGCTTGCATTCCAGGTTGCATGCTCCCAAACATGTTTCCTTGCATACCGGACTGCATACCACCATACATATTCCCCTACATACCAGGTTGAAAATTGCTCCAAAAGGCCCTGGCATACCCATGCCTCCCTGAGGATAACCCCCAGTCATAGATTGGAACACCGAGCCACCACCAAAATAACTTGGATGCATAGTCTGTTGAGGAATAGATGGCTGTCCAAAGAAGGAACTCTGAGAGTTAGCACCATAAGCATGCTGCATGTTCGAAAACTGTCCAAAAGATGGATCCTGTGGGATGACACCACTATGACCCTGAGGAAGGTTCTTAGAACGCACCTTCTTCTTCTTCTTTTCGGGCTCTGTACGGGATCTCATAAATTTAGCAAACTTCTCACTTTGTGTGAGCTGCATAAACACATCCATAACACTAGCCAAACGGTCCTTAAACCGAGCATCATCATCCTCTTTACCAAGTACATCTTCTGGCTGTGTTACATCCTCATAATGCTCATCATCTGCAGCCTGTTCTCCGGCAAGATTATCCTTGGATTCATTTCTCTCAGGAGAGGTCTCTTGCTCTTCCTCTTCATGATAGAAGTACTCATCTTCTGTATTAGACATGTTGCTGAATTTTTTAGCCCGATGACTTTCCTCGAGGCTCGGGGGGGTCACTCGTATAAATATGTAAGTATCACGTGGGTTCAACAGAAGGACATTTTAAATATTTAAAACTTATAGAAATATATTTACAGAGGGGATTTATTTATTGTATTTTAAAAAAAAATTATAGATTTGAATAGAAAAGGATACATTATATTCACTAAAAAATTCACAGATAAGGGAGTTTTTAATTAGGCCTTGAACGCACGTGATATAGAGGATTTACATATAGTGACCCCCCCGAGCCTCGAGGCAACCACGAGCTCACCCCCTTAAGAAAGTTGATGATTTGTCCCAGCACAACGGAACCTTGAAACCGGCCTCTGGTAGAAACCAAAGTGCGGTAGACTAGCAGTCACCCTTCCACTTGTAGTCTAGATATGAAAACAAATATGATTGGAGCTAGAGTGCCCCAAATCTGAAAATAGAACGACACCTGTTGGTCCCAAAGCTTGGCATCCCAATCTGCAAAAATAAAAGTATATACATGATTGTATCAAAGCACAAATGCAAGCTAGCACATATGATTTTGTGAAGGCAAGCCATATGCAAATGGGATCATCTCTCTGAAGAACCTGGATCACAAGCATGGGTGAAACACAGTCGCGTGTATACACCCGTCCAAAAACGAGTGTATATGCGCGTAAATGTCTGTGCAGACAGGATACACGCAAACATACACGCATTTCTACATGCGGGCTGCAAAAAAGAAAATTTGAAAGCTACCGACATCCGACAAATCGTCCTTATAAAAAGCCCACTGTTGCCCACTGTCACAATCGTTCACCAGATGGCAACCAGAGAAGGAGAAGGATGGAGACAAACGCATAAAGGAAAGAGACAATAGCATAAACAAATGGAAGAAAAGAGACAGGACAAAGGACAAACTGACTCACCTCTGAAAAAGTGAGTCTTCTTTTTGGCTGGTTTCCTTCACCCGTGTGTGCTCCTTGTCTGCTCCTTACAGTTAGGTTTAGTGCTCTGTTGGAAGAGGCGGCGACGAAGGAGAGCAAATCTTTAGTTTGAAAATGTTTATTTAGAGAAGGTGGGTTATTTTTAGGTATGGACAGGTTGTCGCGTGTAACCGCGCGTGTATTTTCGCATTTATAATAATCAGCCGCGTTTATACATGCGATTTTTAAGATGTAGCGACGTTTATACATGCAATTTTTAGGATATAGTCGCGTTTATACACGTGATTTTTAGGATTTAGCTGCATTTATACACTCTATTTTCAGGATGTAGCTGTGTTTATACACGCTATTTTTAGGATGTAGCTGCGTTTATACATGCGATTTTCAGGATGTAGACGTGTTTATACATGCAATTTTTATACTTTCATTAAGAACCGATTATGAGTTTGTGTTTACTCTTTTGTACATAGGATGTCATCAACCTCCTCAAGCAGTTGTGGTGAGGATGAGACAATTCGTCATCGTAATTGCGATGTGTGGTTGGTACAAAGGATCAAGTGTATGTGTAATCGATGTCAAGGATGCATTGTACGAGCGCATCGAATTACCTTGAATCACATCTCCATGTATGGAGAATGGAATCAAACAGGTTTAGAGGTGAGTAGATGTAAATTGATAGTATTCAAATAACTCATGGTATCTAATTAAATTAATGGAGTTGTAATATATATACTCTAATTGAAGCAGGATGCAGTACCACACCCTAACATGGTGCCCTATGCGCGGCGAGAGCACGCAAAGTGTCGATGAGATGATACTCGAGCTTCGGGATCTATTGTCAGAGATGAGTGGGAAAGGGATGACAATAGCCCTGCACCCCACGAAGTTGTGGAAGGGGAAGTGTTTGTTGATGATATGGTGCGGTATCTTTTTAGGGATGATCCCAAAGGTATGGACGATGATGATATGGAACAAGAGCATCTTTATAAGGTTTTGTGTAGTCTCTAATTGGATTAAAGATCACATAGAGCAATCCCTTGTGTAGATACTCCATTTTTTTTCGGCTACCATATTGGACCCATCTTAAGATCAACCATCTTCTTAATCCCATGCACATCTTCAAGAATGTGGGATCTGGTATTTGGGAACATGTTATTGGTAAACGAGACAATGTTAGCATACGGGAGGACTTGCGGGTCACAGGACGTATGTGTCAAGCTTAGCCACCACACGAGAGGAGGGTGGGCACGTTCATCTTCTGCCTGCACCATGGATTATATCAAAGAAAGAGGAGAAGCAGGTAAAGCAGGCCATCACCACTTTGTGTACTCCCACTGGATGCATGAGATCATTGAAGGGAACCTTTACAACCACTATGAAAAGAGGCATTGAGCAACTATATGGGTTGAAGTCCCTCGATTGGTACAAGATGCTCCAAGTAAGTGTTTTCCAAGTCTTGTACATTGAAATTAAATTTTGTAATGCCATAAACCATACATACATGTGCTCTTATGTGTGCAGTTCATACTACCTACTAGCATCGACCATTGTGCAAATAAGAGTTTGAAAAAATGTATTTATAAGATGGGCGAGCTTGTGAGGTATGTAAAACCCATGTCAGATCACCCTTCATTATACCTTGCAAAATGAACGGGCATGAGGTATAACGTACTATTCATTTATTTTTCAGATATGTTAGTTCCAAGGCAATTGATCCAGCCACGTTAGATGATGCGCGTGTTATGGCAGTGGAGGTGGTTTGTTTGGTAGAGGAGACTTTTCCGCGAACCATTCTCACAAGTCAACTACATCTCATTGTGCATTTAGTGGACGACATTGCTTTATGTGGCACTGTGCATGCATGTTGGATGTTCTTCTTAGAGCGCTTCATGAAGACCTTAAAAGACTTTATGAGGCAAAGTGCAAGGCCCGAAGGAAGCATGGCCGAGGGTTGGTTGATACAAGAGTCTCTTGTATATATTTCAAAATTTCTTGGTCAGGTGGACAGCTCTTTGCCACGACTATGGAGCAATGAAGAGGACTTGAGGATGACCTCTATTGTGCCTCAAGGAAAAGGATAGAGTAAAGTAATTGACAAAACATTGATTGATGATCTCAATTTTAGTTGCATCCTTAATAGTGATGTGATGAGCAGATGGGTTACAAGATATGAGGATGCAAAGACAAAAAGGCAAGCAGAAAGAGCTCTCTTTTGGAGGCAACATGGCTCTCGTAAGGCGTACCCTAAGCATCTAGCAACACTTCCGAATGATATCCATGTTGATTGGTTGCATGAGGAAATGGAGAGAGCAGAGAGCAACGAGGGGCTGCATATCACGGCGGAAGAATGGGAGTATGCATGAGGATGCATGTTAAAGGTACATAGAACTAATGTTTTGCATTAGTTGTAAGTGATTTGATTTAACATTTATTCACATTACTTACGCAAATATTGCTTCTATTTTGGTCCAGTGCACTATGTTCAATGCTATATGGTGTGAAGGCAAGCATTTTCGAACACAAAGAATTGATGAAAAGAGGAATACACAAGATTGCGGTGTCATTAGTAGCTTTGAGGGAGCTAATGGAAAAATGGATGATTATTGTGGCACAATCCAAGACATATTTAGGCTTGACTTTCGTCGCTTCTTTGTGTATGTTTTGGATGTCAAATGGCAAATGAATGTGGTAGAAAAAGGGCCTAATGCAACGATAAAACGCCATGCAAGTGGCTATGTAATTATTGACTCTACAAAGTTTTGGCAACAAAGAAAAATAGGCTCCTATTGCCACAACAATGTGAGTAGGTATGCATTTTTTTACTAATGTGTTTCATGTACATATATATCTAAGCTCGCGTACCCCTTGACTTTTGATATGCTAATTAATTACTGTAGTATGTGTATTTGAGTAGGTTATCTATCTGCCAATGGTGCAAGACATTAAATGGTGGTACGTCATCCCTATTGCACCACGTTCCAAAGTGATGTATAATACATTCACTGAATGGAGGATGTAACAAGACGCAATGAAGATGATGTCGAACATGCCAATGAAGATGTTGTGATCGATGATCAAGAAATAAGAGATGATCATGATAATGAGGATGAGCATGCCATTTCTCATGATCATGAGAATGACCCTACCATTGAGGATGATGGTGATGTTGATGAGGATGATCAGGACATCAATACCATTATCAATGGACAGAATATCGATAGTGGAATAAATTTAATCGTAGCCTTACAAATTGATCAAATGGATATTGATGTTGATCGTTTGGCAAGGATGGATCTTATTGAAGATGAGATCGAACCCTAACCAATCCATCACTGTATCGTTCTAAATTGATGACATTTCTATTGTATATGTTGTCTTTTAATTATCATCTCATGATTTATTTTTGAATATATTTCATTGTTGTAAATGCATGTAGTGGGATTGTGTAATGATATATATTGTAATGTACTATGAGATGGTTTAAAGAAAATAGTTTTTTTTGTCCCGACTCAGTTAGTGTAGTGGTCAAGCTTGTGACTTGTAACCTCTAGGTTATGAGTTCAAGTCCCACTAGGCTCTCTCATGTTATAAAGGGACACCTATGCTTGCTTGATGTGTTTGGTTACTCGGGCTCTTGCCCCTTGAACACTCGAGTGACTCCTCCTCCTCGGGTGGTGGATCACCCGAGATAGGAGGATCCATACAAGACCCCTCCGCTGTTCCAGCGCTCAACTCATCGCGATGGTCATGGGGGATGCCTAATTCGTGGCTCTTGCCCGATGGTACGTGGTCCTTGCCCGACCATGATAATTGGCTAATTGTTGGAAGGGGAAATCGGCTCCACCCACTTGAGTGGGCCCCAGGTGTGTATGAAAAAAAAAAAATAGTTTTTAATTTTGTAAAGGAATTTAGTTTTTCTTAATAAAGCACTCGCGTGTATTGATGCGTGTATAATTACATGTATATACACGCGCTTGTACACGCATTTCTGAAACCAATATACACGCGAGTTTAGATGCCAATATACACACGCTGGTAGACACGTTTCTTAAAGTTCAATACACGTGAATTTAGATGCCAATATACACGCGCTCGATACTATTCATATACATGCACGACCATACACGCGCCCGTAACTTATCGCGTGTATGGAACGCCTCATTGCTGCTGCCTTGCTTCTCTGTGCTCCTCTCTGCTAAGCATACCCAAGGAGAGAGGAAACATGGTGTCCTTACTGTCGAGGTAATCACACTAGAAATGAGTTTGCTAGTGCTCTTTGTAAGCATAGCTTGCTTCCATGTGCTCACTGTTTCACTTTGATATGCGACAATCAAGTTGTTGCCATTCTCTAGCTTCTCTTCTGATCTGATGTAGGCTTCTAAGATTCAGCCACACTGAATCTTCTTCTATTAGCTCCCAACTGAGCTTTTTCTTTTCATACCTTAACAAACTCCTTCTTGAGGTTCTTCACACGGCCATTAACCTGGCTACAATGACTGCAACTAGCTCCCTTGAGCTCCAAAACTTGCTTGCCTTAGTAAAACCTCCCTCATGAGGTTTTCATACCACTCAATGGCTGTTGTAGCTCACCAATGAGCTTATCAAAGTCTCCACACTCCCCTTCTTTGCATGCAGAACATTTAGGGTGCTTTCTTCAAGTGGTTTCTCTTGAAACCATAGGTGCAAAAAACTTTGTGAACACTCCGCCATTGTCTCCACCATAAATGAGTGCATCCCACTCTTGATGCACACACATGGACTCCATCTTGAGTCTCAAACCTTGCTTGCTTGAGCCAAGTAAAACATGCAACTTAAAACATGCTCTTTGCCCAAATGCAAGAGCCATGGGATCCAGGTATCCCAACAGCCAGGAACCCTTCAACATTTAGCATTTTTCCATGCTCAAAACCAAAACTTTGAGGAAAAACTTCACAAAACCAACCTTCTTGAGGCATAATCAGCAGCATATCTTCTCTTGGCAGCTTCTCCTTGACGATGATGAAGACTCCATAATAGCCTTCATAATGCTGAAATCTCCATTTTCAGCTTCATAGGCAGCTTCATTAATGATGCAAGACTCTCCGTGCATCCAGACTTGGCAGCACTTTTGCAATCTCCCTATTGCAAATCTCCACTTCAATTGTTGATGGCAAAATCTTGTTGCAAACTCCATTGTAACTTCCTTGGTGGGCAGCTTAAACTTCTCCAAGTCTTCAAATCTTGATGGGTAGCTTCATAATCTCTCTCCGAATGCAACACTAATGACAATGAGTGTGCTAATTTTTTTCATAATAAATTGAAAATAATGCTTAATCATATGAACACATAACCAAGAAAAACTATACATAAATATCCACCATGACCAAGAGCCCACCCAAGCTCTGATACCATGTTAACAATCCAAAAATGGGATTGATCATGGTGATAGACATAGATTAAGCAACATAATTAAGGTGGATTAAACCACACTAAGAACTCCATAAGAGAGAGAGAGAGAGAGAGAGAGAGAGAGAGATTGCACACTTAACACTCAATTCTATTGCATATCTCAAGTGAACCATACAATGATATAGGCTTTCTAGCCTTATTCCACTTTACATGTCATCATCCATGTGGCACTCCCTTTTTCACTCTTTTGGTCAACACTCACACACCATTCAATATTACATGTGGCATTCTTATCTTGCACCTCTAGGGTGCTTTCCCACATACACACAACACTGCGATTACATCTTTCAACACCCCCTCTTAATCGAGGTGTTCCACAACTCACCCATCACCCATACCAATGTAGCATTGCACAAACGCAATCACTACCTCTCAACAGAAAGTACCTAGAAAATGGCCTAGCCCCTCTACTTTCTCCAACGAAAGTACTTGGGAAGGGACTCACTCTCCTTTCTCCAATGAAAGTAGGGAGAACATGGAATAAACTATAATTCTCAAACACTTAGAAGGCTAGCCTACGTAAATGTCTAAGAAAATATGAAGGATAAGCTATACAATATTAACTTCATAAATTTGACATAATTTTCATCTATTTTGTATAATTTAACCAAATAAATGTGCTCAAATGACACTTTTCCTTCGATTTGAGTGGTTGGATGGCTTTGTTTTGACATTAGATGTGAAAGTTATGGAAAGCTTCAAAAGTTGTCCCAAGAACTTTCACCAGTGAAAGTACTTGGGAAGGGGCCTTTCCCCCCCTACTTTCCTCGACGAAAGTACCTGGGAAGGGGCACTCCCCCCTACTATAACTAGCAAAAGTACCTCAGAGGGGGCATTTCTATCCCTCCAAGGGGCCTCTCTCACTACTTTGACTAGCAAATATATACATAGTTTAGTGGGCCCAAATTGTTAGCATGGTGCTTTAACTACTCAAGAACCATCTACTTCCATACTTTCTTGGATAAATATATGGACTAATATGTGTTGAAAAACTCAGCTCGAGATTTTTAGCTCGGGCATTTTAGCTCGGTAAACGTGCATACCCCTCTCTCTCCCTCTCTCCCTCTCTCTCTCTCTTATGTGTGTGCGTGTGTGTACACACACACACACACACACATATCTATATCTATACATACATACATACATACATGTGTGTGTGTGTTGTGTTGTGTGTGTGTGTGTGTGTGTGTGTATGTATGTACATATGCATGAACATATATATGTATGTATATATGTATGTATGTATATACATACATACATACATACATACATATATGTATATATATATATATGTATGTATGTATGTATGTATGTATGTATATATGTATGTATGTATGTATATATATGTATGTATATATATATATATATATACATATATATACATACATTCTTGTTGGCTATCCAGGTAATGTATACCCGGATGGATTGTATCTGTAGCTCTGTTGTTCCTGAGCCTTTCCTCGAATTTCTCATGGCATTCTCGTACCAAGTTTTGAGCTTCTTCAAGATGTTGCCTTTCCATATTGCCTTTTCATAAGAGGATGTGGATATTCCCCTTGTTCCTTCGGTGTAGTGGCCTTAGCCTCTACTGGCACTTCAACATTCTTTGGAAGGTTTGTAGGTGCTTCTTTTAGGATAGCGCTGCTTCTCAAAGATGAGGAATAAGGGAGGGTTGCGGTATCCTCGTCGGATCCACTTTGGATGATTGCTTGATCCTTTCCATTTCCTATCCTTTTGGTGGTTCATGTGGCCTTTACTACCTCATCACCTTGGTCTTTGGTCCTTGAGGAACTTGCCTTGTCCCTCTTAGATTGCCTTTGTAGCTCTCGATTGAAAGCTTTGGCTTGTAACCGTGTGATTGCATTCAAGGACACCATTGAGACTTGACCCCTCTCGATGCTCAATAAGTTTAGTCTAGTATTCTTAGCATCATTCACTGAGGTTGGTCTTCTCGTTGGCCAATCTTTGTACAGATGGTCGACTCCACAACCACTGCATAAGGGTGCATTTGATGGCACTATCGGTTGTGCTTGTTGATCATCCTTGAAAGGACAATCCCTGAGATAGTGAGGTCCTTGACACTTATAACAACTAACTGGTTGATTGGCACCAGCCTTGTGTGGACATTCGCTTGCTCTATGTGGTCCTTAATAGTGATAGCATCGAAGTGGGAGTCATTTTGTTATGGAATTCATGGCACTAGCCCTGGTCTGGGTGGGTAATATAGCTTGATATACTAGAATATATTTGTCCTCCTGCAATATGAAATGGCTAGGGTATATGGTATGAGCCAAACCATCATCAAAATACTCCGGCTCTGAAGCATAAGACACTGGATCATAATCCTCACAATCCCCTTGGACTTCCTCTATTACCACTTGGTTCATTGGAGATACTCTTGGTGGTGGTGGTTGGGGTCCTAGAATGGGTGATGGCAATGGGGTATTAGCCACTCTGTATTGATTTTGCACTTGTCATCTAGGGTTGGCATTAGATGGGGGTGCAATTAAGGCTAGTTGTTGCCTTTGAGGGTATCCGGGCAATTGTGGTACCTTGGGGAACCTGCACTGAGTTGTATCATGGTTCGTCATTTTGCCACAATGTGCACAATACACATATGATATAGCTCTCAGTCTCTGGCACTCTTAATATCTCTTCTAGGGAACATATATGGATTGGATTGGTTCTCCCTAGGTAGATCACCTTTCATGTGTTGATTCAACTGGTCAAGCAATTTGGCAACCAACTCATTCATGTCTAGTATCTGCCTTTACTCTCAGTATCCTTGACATCCTTGGATGAGGTTGCCTTGGATGGGTGTGATATTTCTGATGGAGTATATGATGTTTTATCCTTTTGGGCCCTCTCCATCATGTTGTCACCAAGCCATATGGAAGCTTTACTGCACAACTCAAAGGATGTAGGGTTCATGGCAAACAAATGACCATGAAGTTTTGAATCATATAACCCTAACAAGAATCTTGGGAGTAACTGTGCATCGCTCAATATTTCATGAGGCTCGCACCTAGAGTTCAAGTGCTTAATCCTTGTAATGTAGTCTCAAAGAGACTCTGTCTCTTTGCAACCGGAATCTTATTCTAGGAATTGATTGTGGAAGAGTAGAGAATTCACAAGAATTGATTCAACCATAAAAACGATTGCTTTGCAAGCTTCAACTAAATCAAATCAATTGAAATTTAAACACTTAACAAAATTAAAATACTTAGCTCAATAGACCATATTGGGTGCAATCTTCCCCCCTCTTGTGCGTGTCCTCTCCCCACACGAGTATTTTTTTATTAGCTTTCTTTTTTTTAAAACCAAAATTAGGCCATAGCCCCCAAAATATATAAGATGTGCTTTTTAGAGAGCACGGCACTCTTCTTTTACAAAAATAGAGTGTCAAATATTGGGACTAGGGTAAAGCCATAGGCTTTAATAAATTCCACATAAATAAATGTATCTTTCCTAAAGTTCAAAATGGAAAAATCATTTGCTAAGGTTGCAAGCTACTATGCTTGCCAAAAATGAAATGTGATGAACCAAGACATTTCTTCCAAAGTAAACTCTTCAATTCCCATAGTCTTCATCACCTGAAAATATAAGCCCAATTAATTATTAAATTAATCCCACAAATATTAAACAGGCACAAATCATCACCAACTCATGACTACCAGGCGTAAGTACCCCAGGAATCACCCTGCCATACAAACCTAATTGAAATAATCATAGGTGGCCTCAAACATACGTCATATACCGCACGTATTAATATTTATAGTGGTATCACCCATGATATTAACCTAGCCAGCATGATGCAAGAGTAATCTAGGCGTCCCCAAATTACTCAAGAGGGGATAAATAATATTTTTCTAGAGGACTTAAAATATATTCTCATGACATCCCTCTTGCTTGAGTTTGCAATTGTCCTCAATTGTGGATTTGCTCGGTTTGAAAAGAATGAAGAATTTCAGGGTAAACTCGGAAAAATTTCTCAGGCATCCATTTAGCATCTTCTTGAGGATGATTCTTAAAAGTCAAAAGATACTTGAAGTATTGATTACCTGTTCTTGTTGTTGTTATCTCTTGGTCAATGATAGCATCAGGAACTAGTACTTCTTCCTCTCCTTGAATAAGAGGTGGTTCCTCATATGTTGGGTGAGTAGAAAGTGTTCCTTGAAAAGGTTTCAAGAGATGGATATGAAAAGAATTGTGGATATTCCAATTAGATGGAAGCTCTAGTCTATAGGCCACATCATTAATCTTTTGAAGGATTTTAAATGGCCCATAATATCTAGGCGCTAGCTTCACTGCAGGGAATTTTTCCACACTCTTTAATCGACGTTTTTCAATTCTCAAAAGTACATAATCACCTTCTTGAAATGAAAAATCTTTGCGCTTCCTATTTGCTTGAGATGTATACTTCTCTTGAGCTCTTGTAATACAATCACGCGATCAAAGTCTCTAACATATTGGTCGGCAGCTTCAATCTTATGAGAGAGTCTAGTAGCCGGAATAGGCAAAGCTCTACCATAGATGATCTCAAATGGTGCTCGACCAGTAGCAGTATGAGGAGTATTATTATAAGCAAATTGGAGTAGGTGTATGTACTTATCCCATGCACTAGGTTGTTGGGAAACATAGGCTCTAAGCATATCTAAGATAGTGCTATTTGTAACTTCGGTTTGTCCATTCGATTCCGGATGGAAAGCCGTGGAAAATTTTAACTTAGTGCCTAAGTTTGAGAAAAGAGCAACACAAAAATGACTACCCAAATTTAGAATCTCTATCAGAAACTATCACTTTGGGTAGTCCATGATGACAAAAATTTGTTTAACAAGTATGTTCGCGTCTTGCTGAGAAGTTAGTGTCTTTTTACATGGAATGAAATAGGCTTGCTTACTAAATGTGTCCACTATTGTCCAAATCATGTCATGGTGACTGGAAGTAGTAGGGAAGCCAGTAATGAAGTCCATAGACACTTGTTCCCATGGTCTATCAGGAATAGGTAGAGACATAAGCAATCCCAAAGCTTTGCCTTTATAGCTTTTAATTGTTTGGCAAATGTTACATTCAGCTACAAATTTAGCTGCATCATTCTTCAAATGAGGCCAATAGAATTCTCGAGAAACTACTTGAAGTGTTGCGGAAACTCCTCTATGTCCCACAAATGGTGATTGGTGCATCTCTTCCAAGACAAGTTGTCTATAAGGTTGAGTAACACACAATCTTTTCTCAAAGAAAAGATAGCTATCATTATGAGAATAACTTCCTTGAGGTGTCCAATTGTTTTCACGCAATTTGATCCATATTTCAGAAAAATCTGGATCAACTTCATAAGTACAAATGGTTCACTTTCAATAATGGAAATGTTGTTGATATTTGGTCTTCGACTCAAAGCATCGGCAACAACATTTTCTTTTCTAGGTTGGTATTGAATCATAGGTTGGAAACTTTGAATGAAAGATGCCCATTTGATGTGCCTATCTGAAATAAGAGGTTGCGTAAGCAAATGCCTAATGCTTTGTTGATCTGTCTTGATGAGAAATTCAGAGCCCATTAGGTAATGCTTCTAGATTTTCAAAGCATGCACTACTGCTGCTGCTAACTCCTTGTCATATGTGCTATAATTTTGCTCTGTAGGCTTAAGCTTTCTACTTTGATAAGCAATAGGATGGTTGTCTTGCATAAGAACAGCTCCAAATCCTTTGCCACTAGCATCAGTCACTACTATAAAGAACAGCTCCAAATCCTTTGCCACTAGCATCAGTCACTACTATAAAGAATGGTCTTTGAAAATTAGGTAGTGTAAGAACTGGTACTTATGTTAAAATATTCTTGAGTGTTGCAAAAGATTTATCTTGCTTTTTAGTCCAATTGAAATTTGTAGCTTTCTTAAGGAGTTCAGTCAAAGGATGAGCAATATAAGCGAAATTCTTGACGAACTTCCTATAATAACTACATAGGCCAAGAAAAGATCTAAGATCATGTATGTTTCTAGGTGTAGGCCAAGAAGCTATACACTCAATTTTCTTAGGATCTACACGAATTCCTTCAGTCGACACTATATGACCTAAGTATTCAATCTCTTCTTGAAAGAAAGAACTCTTTTCAGGATTGACATACAATTCATTTTCTCTCAAAAGGTTGAACACTTGTTCCAAGTATTGTTCATGCTCTTGTCGATCCTTGCTGAAAACAAGAATGTCATCAAAGAACACTATAACAATTTTTGAAACTTAAGGAATATGCGATTCATCATATGGCTGAAAGTAGATGGAGCATTGGTCAAACCAAATGGCATAACCAAAAACTCATAATGACCAATTTGGGTTCTAAAAGCTGTCTTGAAAATGTCAGATTGAGTCATACGGACTTGATGATACCCAGACTTTAGGTCAATCTTGCTAAAGATCTTTTATCCTCTAAGCTTGTCAAGAAGATCATCTACCCCAGGAATAGGATATCTGTTCTTGATAGTAATCTTATTTAATGCACGATAGTCTACACACATTCGGAAAGTTCCGTTCTTCTTCTTAACAAGAAGTACTGGAGCTCCAAAAGGTGAACTACTAGGTCTAATAAGGCCTCTCTCTAGCAAGTCTTCTATTTGGCTTTGGATTTCTTTTTGCTCTAAATTGTTGACTCTATAGGGAGCTTTACAAGGCGGAGAATTTCCAGGCAATAAGTCAATACTATGATCCTCAGGCCTAAACTTAGGTAATCCTAGAGGTAGATCTTCCATGAAACAGTCACTAAATTTGGAGATAAAAAGATCAAACTTTGGACTTTTGGATGTGTTAGACTCAGCATCAAGCTGGTTAACCCATACCATATAAGTCTTGTCTCATTTTCTTAGAGCTCTCTTTGCTTGAGTGTGACTCAACAAAGGACTCATTTCTCCTTTGACTTGACACTGGAGGATAATATTTTCATTGTCCTTCCTTAGAGAAATGCTATGAGTGTCATAGTCTATAATAGGATTGTATTTGTGTCTCCAAGGCATACCCAAAATTATATCTACTTGCGCATTATCAACAAGCAGAGGTTAAAGCAAGTCAACAAGCGTTGTCCAAAGCTTTCCTTCCATAGTTTTGGCCCTTTCCCTATTATCAAGAAGGTGAACGACGTCACTATAAAGTTGCAGTTACTAGACACTTGGACCATGCACAACATTTTTCATGTGGCTTTGTTAAAGACATATGTCGATCAAGCACTTAGCATCGTTCCTGAAGAAGTACAGCCAAAAATCTTGGACAAAGTAGAAGTGATTGAACCAGAGCAGGTTCTCCTCCACAAATGGAAGCAGAAGTGATTGAACCAGAGCAGGTTCTCCTCCACAAATGGAAGCATAGGTCGGGTCGATCGATGCGGCACTTCTACATGAAGCTTCGCGATCGCGATACCCACGAGGCGGTTTGGTTGGACGAAGAATTCTTTCGAGAATATCCCCAGGTTTTGGCGGATTACTTGGAAGCCCTAAGCCTACTGCCAAGTTAAGGAGGGAATGTCACATGCACCCCTACACTTGGGTGCACTGGCCATCATGAAGTGCTCCTGTTGTACTTGTAGTAGATCCCAGTTAGGATGTTTTGTGGTATGCCATGGCCCCTTTGTGAGCCCCAGCCCGAGGCACGAGCTACCTAGGTCAAACTCCCATCCATAGAACAATTGATCAAAGTCAGTCCCTTGTACCCACAAGAGAACTTGGACAGTGCCAGTAGAGGTTAGGTTGGCTTAGGATAGATTGTCGGCAGCAAGTCAGAAGAAAAGTAACCTGGACAGGGTCAAAACAGAAGCCAGACGGAGCGCGAACAAGAGGGCAACACCAACCAAGCAAGGGGCCAGGAAGGAGCAAGTCGGCCACTAGCTGGGCCGACCAACTGGTCGGCCCAGCTAGCAAAACTGGCAGGCCGACGACTAGCTGGCCGACTAGGAGGGGTCGACCCCCTACAGTTAGTTGCCTCCTCTGGCCGCTGCCTACCCTGCAACCTATAAAGTTTCCCCCCCCTCACTCTTTTTGGCATCTTCTGTCTTTAGCTCCAGCCTCCAACCCTGCTCCGCAGCCTCCTCCCACAGCCTCCAGCAGTTCCATTGCAGCTTGCAGTCACCCAGTTCAGGAGCTCCACTTTAGATCTCGCTTCCCCGGAGGGCAGATCTCAGTTTCTAGCCATCTCCCGCAGGGCAGGGCAGCGTCCAGACGGAGTGCCTACGGAGTCCTATTGCTAGAATTATAGGACAGTAGCAGCAGCAGGCTGGTTGCTTCCAAGACAGATCTACAACAGTCTCTCTTCTCTTTTATCTTCTCGTACACTTACTCACACCTCAGCACGGACGTGGATAGCAATGGGGCTTTAGTTTCAGCCTTGCATAGTTTCCTACAGCAGCGTGGAGTTCTTAGCTACAGTAGCCATCAGTTCGGGTGTTGTTTGTTTGCTTCAATTTTACCCCTTCATCTCGTGCATACACGCAGCATCACATCAGAGTGTTTGTCGGCACTTGTAAACCCAGTTCTCTTAAGAAAGCAAATACTCTTGTACATTGCAGGTTGGAGCCCTCACTGGGTAAAGGGACCCAATCTCATGTCGCATTCTCTATTGTCTCTATGTCCCTTACTCTCTTACTCTCCCCCCTTCGTGGTTTGCACAACTCCACACGGTTTAAAGAAGGTTCTGCTATGTTTCATCTAAGTACTAATACAAGCATACTACAACCATTGTGGTTTGCAAGAACTTTTATTTGCCTTTCAGCAAGTACAATGCAAGGAAACCATGTGTACTCGTGGAATGACCTATAGTCATTTTACTACATGCATTATGAGGAAAACAAAGAGACATAGGAATCTTGACTCAGTAAGAATATTTCAAGTTGTCCTCTGATGTGGTAATGCATGGAAAGATGGTTCGACTTGGGAACAAAAATTGTGATGAACCGCAAATCTTAAATTTTAAGGTTTGGTACTATCTCGCACAAGAGAAGTGAACTCTAAAAATTATGTGTAAGAAACAAAGGTTTCTTCTTGCATTAGGGTAGGGTTCCATCATGTGTAAAAACCAAAGGGTTTTGAAACCGGCCTCTGGTAGAAACCAAAGTGCGGTAGACTAGCAGTCACCCTTCCACTTGTAGTCCAGATATGAAAACAAATATGATTGGAGCTAGACTGCCCCAAATCTGAAAATAGAACGACACCTGTTGGCCCCAAAGCTTGGCACCCCTTGCAGTATTTCTTTATTCAATTTCAAAAATATGTAAGGCTGAGTACAACAAAACCAGCCAAGAGAATACACTTGTATGTCCAATCTGGCAGCCCACAATACCTCTTAGTAGAGAGGATTCACACACACACATCTGTGTCTCAAAGCAACACTGTGTGCTTCCCTCTGATCACCATTCAGCAAGACAGCCTTGAGCATACATCTGGCATATCTCATGCACATGATTCAACAACTCAGCACAAACATACATTCACTATCCAATCTCTATTTCCACCCTTTTCAATCTGCCATACCCCTCCTCTCACAAGGGGCCAGATAGCACAAATCTGCACAGCAGACATAAGCCAATGGAAAGAAAGACAGATGAACAAGTTCAGAGCTTACCAACATCAGCTCGTGGTTTTGCACCCGTGGAGCAGTTCGTACCAGTCTGCACACTTGACAACGACTGTCTGTACTATTTTCCCTCCAACCACGTGACTATCGCACCAACCAAGCTCTGGAAAAGCTCTGCCCGCAACTAGAAGTGCTGTACCTATCTGTACAGTCCAGAAATTCAGCACTGTACTTGTCCGTACACAGGTCAGTAGAGCACTACTGTACCTGTTCGTACAGTTCCCACACGTGTCTGTTAGTACCTAATAGTAGCTGCCTGCTGACTGCACCTGTCAACACAACCTGCACTCGTACTGTCCACCAGCGCTGCTAGCTCCAGACTTGTCTGTACACTGTACCAGTAGTCTATAGGACTGTACTTACAGTCGTACCAGCCTGCGTTGCCTAAAAACTGCAGCTGTAGCCTCCTGCAATAATCACCGCCAGTACCTCTCTGCAATAGTACGGATTCCTGTCAGTGCCACACCTGTACCTGCAGTAGTCGTACAGTTGTACCTACAATCGTAGAGCTCTGTAGTACAGCCCGGAACCAATCGACTTGCTTCCTTCTGCTCTCCACGCTTGCAACATGCACGTTTTTTACACGCCTCCCAAAAGCAAGAGAGAGAGTGAGGTGAGAGAGGCATGCAACTCCCAAAAGTGGAGTTGCCCCCTCTCCAAACTTATCCTAGGACCCAACTTTAATAATAATTAAAGTTCCCTAGGGGCCACTAAGGCCTAGGGGCAACCTTCAATAAAACATTAAAAACATTAATGTTTTTGTCCCCTTTCACATCTGAAGTGTCCGCACATCATCCTTATTTGTCCGGGAACCCCAAATGCGAATATTTTAATATTTTTGCTCAGCAATCACTATGCCCACACTTGTGCTGTTCCATTTTCACAGGGCCATGACATACCCCCCTCTTGAAAAGAGTCCTCGATTGCATTCTGATGATATAGCAAAATATCTAAAGTGAAATATATAATATGGCAAGATCAGCGTCCCAATCTCTCCAAGCCATGCACATGTATCAACATTCAATGCAAACCAATGGCGTAGTAATAGTCCAGGTTGTATACCACTGTGAACCATACACAACCACAATATCCCATGTGACTAGTACACATATATCATAGAAGTCCCATAAACAGATGTACTGTCAGCCCATCAGTCGGGTGAGATAAAAACTGCACCAAGCAACCTCTAGATGTCATCTGAGCCTGTCTGTATCAAGGGAGTGGAGGTGCTACCCCCTCTTGAGCATCAGGTAGTGCTCCAGACCAATGCTCTGCTGAACCTAAATGAGCCACAACAAGAGTCAGCTCTAACTCAAAGGCATCGAGATAAAGTTGCAAAACCTGAGGTGAATCTGTTAAGTCACCTTCCTCCATCCACTTCGCATCCATCAGTGTGAATAGTTCTTGAACTTCACAAGATAACGACGGGAAACTTTACCTCATACGTTTCTTTCCTTATGTGCCAGTATCTGCTCGAGAATCAGAACCCCATCAAGTTCCTCAACTTCCGGCTGAGCCTCATCTGATACATCCTCAGGCACATCCCCACGAAACGGTCTAAGGAGACTCACGTGAAAAGCATTGTGAATCCTCCAACGATCTGGTAGCTTCAAACGATAGGCTACCTCACCAATCTTTTCCAATACCTGAAAAGGCCCATAATAACGCATGCTCAACTTAGGGAATAAGTGCTCTTTACCCTTCATCTTCTTAAGTCTAGCCTTTTCAAAGTGCAAAAGAACCCAATCACCCAATGCAAACTCTAAATCACGTCTGTGAGACGGTCTGCGGCTTTCTTTTGCTTCTGCTAAGTTTTCTGGAGTGCCAACTTAACTCTCCGATAAGCTTCATCCATGTTTTCCACATACTGATCAGCCTCAAAGATCTTATCCTTTGTATGCAAAATGGGTGGTACCTTCTTCCCTCCTTCCACAATCTCAAAAGGCACCTTGCCTGTCGAGGTATGTACAGTGTTGTTATATGCAAACTCCACCAAAGGAAGATACTTTTCCCATTGTTGCTTGTGCTCTGACACATAACACTTAAGACGATCCAACATTGTAGAGTTAGCCTCTTCTGACTGACCATCTGTTTGTGGATGAAATGACGATAAAAACTTGAGAGTTGTACCCATGTTGTCAAACAACCCTCTCCAGAACAAACTCGTCATCCGAATGATAGACGTAGGCAAGCCATGGTACTTGAAGATGTTCACCATGAACTTCTTCACCATATGATCCACTTTGATCGTCTTACGCACGGGAATGAAATGGGCCTGCTTATTACTGAACCTGCATATGATAGTCCAAATGCCATCATTGCCTGTTTGTGTCCATGGAAGATCAAAGATAAAATCCATGGCAATCTCTCCCAAGGTCTATCTGGAACAGGGAAAGGCTATAATAACCCTGGTGTCTTTTGACGGTCAAACTTTACCTTCTGACATACGATGCATTGCCTCACAAAGGCATCAACATCTCTTCTCAAGGTTGGCCAATAAAAGAGAGTCTCCACTGCTTTTACCGTGGCATCAATACCTCTATGACCTGCATACGGTGGAGCATGACTTTCAATCATCACCTTGAGTCGCAATGGCCTGGTAACACACAGTCTGTCGCCATGCATCAATAAAAATCCATCTCTGAGAGTGTAGTTCTCATGCCGCTGACCCTCAAACATCTGATCATACAACCTTTCAAAGTTCTCATCATGGGCATACTGTTCTTTCATTTCATCAAGCTCATGAAGATAAGCATCAAGTGAAACTGTGGAGACCTATGGCTTGCGTGACAAAGCATCTGCCACTACATCTTTTTGCCTTCCACATGCACAATCTGAAAGTGAAACATAGACAAAAAGTTTGCCCAACGCATATGCTTCTCTGAAAGCTTAGTTTGCGTGAGGAAATAACGCAAGGTCTGATGATCTGTCTACACAGTGAAATCAGCCCCAAGCAAGTAGGGTTTCCATGTAGAAAGAGCATGAATTACAGCCAACATCTCTTTCTCATAAACCTGTAAATGCTTCTCAGCATCTTGCAATATTATACTCTCATAGGCGATCACATGTCCCTCTTACATGAGAACTGCCCCAATGCTACTTCTGCATGCATCATATTGGACAACAAAAGCCTTTCGGAGGTCGATAACACTAATACTGGATCTGAAGTAAGCTTTTCTTTGAGCTTTTTGAATGCTATAATTTCCCGATCAGCCCATCTAAACGAAGTTGCCTTCTTTGTCAAGGCATGAAGAGGCGAAGCAATTTCAGCAAAGTACCCTATGTACCGCCTGTAAAATAGGAACACAATCCTAGAAAGCTGCGTACATCATGCACGGTCCTCAAATGGCCAATTAAGAATTGCTTCCACCTTTGTTGGATCCATACGGACTCCATGCTTAGATACAATATGCCCCAAGAAATGTATCTCTTGCAAAAAGAACTCACTCTTTTTGCCATTACCAAACCAGCCTATGGTTCCTGAGTTCTGCAAACACAATGGTCAAATGCCTTCTATGCTCTTCCTCAGTTTGTGAATGCACTATCATATCATCAAAGAATGTGCCCACAAATGCTCTATGAAGCCATAAAATCCTGTCCATCATTCTGTTAAATGTGGCAGGTGCATTTGTCAAACCAAAGGGCATAACCAAGAACTCATACAACCCAAACGTGGTTCGGAATGCTGTCTTATGCACATCCTCGGGTCTAATACGTATCTGATGATACCGGCTTTTCAAGTTAATGTGACTAAAGACTGTGGAGCCCTATAAGCAGTCCAAAATGTCATCGATCCTCGGTATGGGGAATCGATTCTTGATGGTATTCTTGTTCAGCGCCATGTAGTCAATACACATGCGCCAAGAACCATCCTTCTTTTGCACTAAGAGTACAGGTGAGCAACAGGGTGATGAGCTAGGCTGTATCAATCCTTTATTCAAAAGCTCCTACACCTGACTCATAATCTCTTCCTGTTGGGCTGCACTAACACGGTACGACGGTCTATTCGGTGGAGTACTACCATGAATTAGATCAATGGCATGATCTTCTGGCCTCTCAGGAGGAAGTTCTCCTGGCAATGACTCGGAAAAACAATCTTGGAACCCACATAAGAAATCAGTCCTGTCCTTATCTAACAGAGACAAATTAGACAGACTCATCATCTTGTGCATCCTTTACATAAATCAAGTACACGGAAAGATGCTTTTTCATTACTGATGAAATTGCCGAAGCGAATACAATAGGAACAAATTCCCCTTTAAGTTTTACATCCAAAACATGCTCTTTCCCTCTATGAGTCAGAGCGATTTTCCTATTGTATGTATCCCCCACCGCATGTACTCTGTGGCACCATGGCATACCCAACAAAACATCACAGCCATCAAGTGGCATGATGAAGAACTCTTCGCTGTCCACATAACCCTGCAAATGAAGGCGAAGCTTCCCAATGATAGGAGTAACGGGTTCTGCATACCCTGGACAAGCCATGTTAGCCTCATATAACGGCCCCATCTCCTCTGCAAACGGATCCCCAATCGGCCAGCCAAATCTGGTGAAATGAAGTTGGCTCTAGCACCTGTGTCAAAGAATATCAAGGCATTCTGATCTCTCACTTTGCCCCATGCCCTGCACAACTCTGTCTCCTCACCACCTGGCTGTTCCCCCACAAGATCAGGAACTTGGGCTCTCCTTTATTGTCAAAGTCCTTTTGGGACTTTCTCTTGGGACAATTAAATGACATATGCCCCTCTTCAGTACAGTAAAAACATTTCCGAGCATCTCTCAAAGCTTGTCTTTCCTCAGAAGTTCTCTTGGGCATTGGCAACTTCTTCGTCTCTGAAGACCCTTTATTATCACGAGAAGCATGCCTAGATTTTTCAGCTTTCTTACTCGAGTTCTTACTTCCTTTAAACCCAGATGATCCTCCAGTGAGTAACGCATTAGCTGTCATAGCATTCTCTATCATCTGTGACATGTTCGTTACTCGAGTCTTGATACAATAATCTCGCACCTCTTTGGGCAGCCCACAACAATACTTCTCTACCTGCTCAGACAAAGTTACTGCATGGTAAGAAGTCACTGGGAGTAAAGCTTCCCAAAACTTCTTGTTAATCTTCCAAATTCTCACACTTTGAAGCATCCAACTTGTGCCATGCAGTCATAACATCCACCTCAAATATAGATGTGAGCCATACAGAAGAGAAGACCTGTTTAAATTGTACCCAAGTAGTAGGTGCTATGCCCTGCAAAAGAAGAGTAGACCACCACTGCAAAGCATTGCCTTTGAGAAAAGTGGTAGCTTTCCTCACCTTAGAGGACTCTGTGTAATTCCCACCAAAAAAAGCAGCATCAAACTGCTGTAAAAAGGTGAGTGCTTTTAGTTTATCTTTGGCCCCATTGAATGTATCAAACTTCACAGTAGCTCCCCCTTCCTTATAATCCTTCACCTTTCCCATAGGCATTAGATTATCATATGGAAGTGGCTTCGCAAGATTGCTGCCTCCAACATTCATGCCCATCATAGGGTCAACATTTCCCATTCCCACACCTGGCATGCCATACATTCCAACCATGTTTCCAAACATACCATTATGCATACCTGGCTGCATGCCACCATACATATTTGCTTGCATTCCAGGTTGCATGCTCCCAAACATGTTTCCTTGCATACCGGACTGCATACTACCATACATATTCCCCTACATACCAGGTTGAAAATTGCTCCAAAAGGCCCTGGCATACCCATGCCTCCCTGAGGATAACCCCCAGTCATAGATTGGAACACCGAGCCACCACCAAAATAACTTGGATGCATAGTCTGCTGAGGAATAGATGGCTGTCCAAAGAAGGAACTCTGAGAGTTAGCACCATAAGCATGCTGCATGTTCGAAAACTGTCCAAAAGATGGATCCTGTGGGATGACACCACTATGACCCTGAGGAAGGTTCTTAGAACGCACCTTCTTCTTCTTCTTTTCGGGCTCTGTACGGGATCTCATAAATTTAGCAAACTTCTCACTTTGTGTGAGCTGCATAAACACATCCATAACACTAGCCAAACGGTCTTTAAACCGAGCATCATCATCCTCTTTACCAAGTACATCTTCTGGCTGTGTTACATCCTCATAATGCTCATCATCTGCAGCCTGTTCTCCGGCAAGATTATCCTCGGATTCATTTCTCTCAGGAGAGGTCTCTTGCTCTTCCTCTTCATGATAGAAGTACTCATCTTCTGTATTAGACATGTTGCTGAATTTTTTAGCCCGATGACTTTCCTCGAGGCTCGGGGGGGTCACTCGTATAAATATGTAAGTATCACGTGGGTTCAACAGAAGGACATTTTAAATATTTAAAACTTATAGAAATATATTTACAGAGGGGATTTATTTATTGTATTTTAAAAAAAATTTACAGATTTGAATAGAAAAGGATACATTATATTCACTAAAAAATTCACAGATAAGGGAGTTTTTAATTAGGCCTTGAACGCACGTGATATAGAGGATTTACATATAGTGACCCCCCCGAGCCTCGAGGCAACCACGAGCTCACCCCCTTAAGAAAGTTGATGATTTGTCCCGGCACAACTGAACCTTGAAACCGGCCTCTGGTAGAAACCAAAGTGCGGTAGACTAGCAGTCACCCTTCCACTTGTAGTCTAGATATGAAAACAAATATGATTGGAGCTAGAGTGCCCCAAATCTGAAAATAGAACGACACCTGTTGGCCCCAAAGCTTGGCATCCCAATCTGCAAAAATAAAAGTATATACATGATTGTATCAAAGCACAAATGCAAGCTAGCACATATGATTTTGTGAAGGCAAGCCATGTGCAAATGGGATCATCTCTCTGAAGAACCTGGATCGCAAGCATGGGTGAAACACAGTCGCGTGTATACACCCGTCCAAAAACGAGTGTATATGCGCGTAAATGTCTGTGCAGACAGGATACACGCAAACATACACGCATTTCTACATGCGGCCTGCAAAAAAGAAAATTTGAAAGCTACCGACATCCGACAAATCGTCCTTATAAAAAGCCCACTATCGCCCACTGTCACAATCGTTCACCAGATGGCAACCAGACAAACGCATAAAGGAAAGAGACAATAGCATAAACAAATGGAAGAAAAGAGACAGGACAAAGGACAAACTGACTCACCTCTGAAAAAGTGAGTCTTCTTTTTGGCTGGTTTCCTTCACCCGTGTGTGCTCCTTGTCTGCTCCTTACAGTTAGGTTTAGTGCTCTGTTGGAAGAGGCGGCGACGAAGGAGAGCAAATCTTTAGTTTGAAAATGTTTATTTAGAGAAGGTGGGTTATTTTTAGGTATGGACAGGTCGTCGCGTGTAACCGCGCGTGTATTTTCGCATTTATAATAATCAGCCGCGTTTATACACGCGATTTTTAGGATGTAGCGACGTTTATACATGCAATTTTTAGGATATAGTCGCGTTTATACACGTGATTTTTAAGATTTAGCTGCATTTATACACTCTATTTTCAGGATGTAGCTGTGTTTAAACACGCTATTTTCAGGATGTAGCTGTGTTTATACACGCTATTTTTAGGATGTAGCTGCGTTTATACATGCGATTTTCAGGATGTAGACGTGTTTATACATGCAATTTTTATACTTTCATTAAAAACCGATTATGAGTTTGTGTTTACTCTTTTGTACATAGGATGTCATCAACCTCCTCAAGCAGTTGTGGTGAGGATGAGACAATTCGTCATCGTAATTGCGATGTGTGGTTGGTACAAAGGATCAAGTGTATGTGTAATCGATGTCAAGGATGCATTGTACGAGCGCATCGAATTACCTTGAATCACATCTCCATGTATGGAGAATGGAATCAAACAGGTTTAGAGGTGAGTAGATGTAAATTGATAGTATTCAAATGACTCATGGTATCCAAATTAAATTAATGGAGTTGTAATATATATACTCTAATTGAAGCAGGATGCAGTACCACACCCTAACATGGTGCCCTATGCGCGGCGAGAGCACGCAAAGTGTCGATGAGATGATACTCGAGCTTCGGGATCTATTGTCAGAGATGAGTGGGAAAGGGATGACAATAGCCCTGCACCCCACGAAGTTGTGGAAGGGGAAGTGTTTGTTGATGATATGGTGCGGTATCTTTTTAGGGATGATCCCAAAGGTATGGACGATGATGATATGGAACAAGAGCATCTTTATAAGGTTTTGTGTAGTCTCTAATTGGATTAAAGATCACATAGAGCAATCCCTTGTGTAGATACTCCATTTTTTTCGGCTACCATATTGGACCCATCTTAAGATCAACCATCTTCTTAATCCCATGCACATCTTCAAGAATGTGGGATCTGGTATTTGGAAACATGTTATTGGTAAACGAGACAATGTTAGCGTACGGGAGGACTTGCGGGTCACAGGACGTATGTGTCAAGCTTAGCCACCACACGAGAGGAGGGTGGGCACGTTCGTCTTCCGCCTGCACCATGGATTATATCAAAGAAAGAGGAGAAGCAGGTAAAGCAGGCCATCACCACTTTGTGTACTCCCACTGGATGCATGAGATCATTGAAGGGAACCTTTACAACCACTACGAAAAGAGGCATTGAGCAACTATATGGGTTGAAGTCCCTCGATTGGTACAAGATGCTCCAAGTAAGTGTTTTCCAAGTCTTGTACATTGAAATTAAATTTTGTAATGCCATAAACCATACATACATGTGCTCTTATGTGTGCAGTTCATACTACCTACTAGCATCGACCGTTGTGCAAATAAGAGTTTGAAAAAATGTATTTATAAGATGGCCGAGCTTGTGAGGTATGTAAAACCCATGTCAGATCACCCTTCATTATACCTTGCAAAATGAACGTGCATGAGGTATAACGTACTATTCATTTATTTTTCAGATATGTTAGTTCCAAGGCAATTGATCCAGCCACGTTAGATGATGCGCGTGTTATGGCAGTGGAGGTGGTTTGTTTGGTAGAGGAGACTTTTCCGTGAACCATTCTCACAAGTCAACTACATCTCATTGTGCATTTAGTGGACGAAATTGCTTTATGTGGCACTGTGCATGCATGTTGGATGTTCTTCTTAGAGCGCTTCATGAAGACCTTAAAAGACTTTATGAGGCAAAGTGCAAGGCCCGAAGGAAGCATGGCCGAGGGTTGGTTGATACAAAAGTCTCTTGTATATATTTCAAAATTTCTTGGTCAGGTGGACAGCTCTTTGCCACGACTATGGAGCAATGAAGAGGACTTGAGGATGACCTCTATTGTGCCTCAAGGAAAAGGATAGAGTAAAGTAATTGACAAAACATTGATTGATGATCTCAATTTTAGTTGCATCCTTAATAGTGATGTGATGAGCAGATGGGTTACAAGATATGAGGATGCAAAGACAAAAAGGCAAGCAGAAAGAGCTCTCTTTTGGAGGCAACATGGCTCTCGTAAGGCGTACCCTAAGCATCTAGCAACACTTCCGAATGATATCCATGTTGATTGGTTGCATGAGGAAATGGAGAGAGCAGAGAGCAACGAGGGGCTGCATATCACGGCGGAAGAATGGGAGTATGCATGAGGATGCATGTTAAAGGTACATAGAACTAATGTTTTGCATTAGTTGTAAGTGATTTGATTTAACATTTATTCACATTACTTACGCAAATATTGCTTCTATTTTGGTCCAGTGCACTATGTTCAATGCTATATGGTGTGAAGGCAAGCATTTTCGAACACAAAGAATTGATGAAAAGAGGAATACACAAGATTGCGGTGTCATTAGTAGCTTTGAGGGAGCTAATGGAAAAATGGATGATTATTGTGGCACAATCCAAGACATATTTAGGCTTGACTTTCGTCGCTTCTTTGTGCATGTTTTGGATGTCAAATGGCAAATGAATGTGGTAGAAAAAGGGCCTAATGCAACGATAAAACGCCATGCAAGTGGCTATGTAATTATTGACTCTACAAAGTTTTGGCAACAAAGAAAAATAGGCTCGTATTGCCACAACAATGTGAGCAGGTATACATTTTTTTACTAATGTGTTTCATGTACATATATATCTAAGCTTGCGTACCCCTTGACTTTTGATATGCTAATTAATTACTGTAGTATGTGTATTTGAGTAGGTTATCTATCTGCCAATGGTGCAAGACATTAAATGGTGGTACGTCATCCCTATTGCACCACGTTCCAAAGTGATGTATAATACATTCACTGAATGGAGGATGTAACAAGACGCAATGAAGATGATGTCGAACATGCCAATGAAGATGTTGTGATCGATGATCAAGAAATAAGAGATGATCATGATAATGAGGATGAGCATGCCATTTCTCATGATCATGAGAATGACCCTACCATTGAGGATGATGGTGATGTTGATGAGGATGATCAGGACATCAATACCATTATCAATGGACAGAATATCGATAGTGGAATAAATTTAATCATAGCCTTACAAATTGATCAAATGGATATTGATGTTGATCGTTTGGCAAGGATGGATCTTATTGAAGATGAGATCGAATCCTAACCAATCCATCACTGTATCGTTCTAAATTGATGACATTTCTATTGTATATGTTGTCTTTTAATTATCATCTCATGATTTATTTTTGAATATATTTCATTGTTGTAAATGCATGTAGTGGGATTGTGTAATGATATATATTGTAATGTACTATGAGATGGTTTAAAGAAAATAGTTTTTTTTTGTCCCGACTCAGTTAGTGTAGTGGTCAAGCTTGTGACTTGTAACCTCTAGGTTATGAGTTCAAGTCCCACTAGGCTCTCTCATGTTATAAAGGGACACCTATGCTCGCTTGATGTGTTTGGTTACTCGGGCTCTTGCCCCTTGAACACTCGAGTGACTCCTCCTCCTCGGGTGGTGGATCACCCGAGATAGGAGGATCCATACAAGACCCCTCCGCTGTTCCAGCGCTCGACTCATCGCGGTGGTCATGGGGGATGCCTAATTCGTGGCTCTTGCCTGATGGTTCGTGGTCCTTGCCCGACCATGATAATTGGCTAATTGTTGGAAGGGGAAATCGGCTCCACCCACTTGAGTGGGCCCCAGGTGTGTATGAAAAAAAAAAAGAAAATAGTTTTTAATTTTGTAAAGGAATTTAGTTTTTCTTAATAAAGCACTCGCGTGTATTGATGCGTGTATAATTGCATGTATATACACGCGCTTGTACACGCATTTCTGAAACCAATATACACGCGAGTTTAGATGCCAATATACACGCGCTGGTAGACACGTTTCTTAAAGTTCAATACACATGAATTTAGATGCCAATATACACGCGCTCGATACTATTCATATACATGCGCGACCATACATGCGCCCGTAACTTATCGCGTGTATGGAACGCCTCATTGCTGCTGCCTTGCTTCTCTGTGCTCCTCTCTGCTAAGCATACCCAAGGAGAGAGGAAACATGGTGTCCTTACTGTCGAGGTAATCACACTAGAAATGAGTTTGCTAGTGCTCTTTGTAAGCATAGCTTGCTTCCATGTGCTCACTGTTTCACTTTGATATGCAACAATCAAGTTGTTGCCATTCTCTAGCTTCTCTTCTGATCTGATGTAGGCTTCTAAGATTCAGCCACACTGAATCTTCTTCTATTAGCTCCCAACTGAGCTTTTTCTTTTCATACCTTAACAAACTCCTTCTTGAGGTTCTTCACACGGCCATTAACCTGGCTACAATGACTGCAACTAGCTCCCTTGAGCTCCAAAACTTGCTTGCCTTAGTAAAACCTCCCTCATGAGGTTTTCATACCACTCAATGGCTGTTGTAGCTCACCAATGAGCTTATCAAAGTCTCCACACTCCCCTTCTTTGCATGCAGAACATTTAGGGTGCTTTCTTCAAGTGGTTTCTCTTGAAACCATAGGTGCAAAAAACTTTGTGAACACTCCGCCATCGTCTCCACCACAAATGAGTGCATCCCACTCTTGATGCACACACATGGACTTCATCTTGAGTCTCAAACCTTGCTTGCTTGAGCCAAGTAAAACATGCAACTTAAAATATGCTCTTTGCCCAAATGCAAGAGCCATGGGATCCAGGTATCCCAACAGCCAGGAACCCTTCAACATTTAGCATTTTTCCATGCTCAAAACCAAAACTTTGAGGAAAAACTTCACAAAACCAACCTTCTTGAGGCATAATCAGCAGCATATCTTCTCTTGGCAGCTTCTCGTTGACGATGATGAAGACTCCATAATAGCCTTCATAATGCTGAAATCTCCATTTTCAGCTTCATAGGCAGCTTCATTAATGATGCAAGACTCTCCGTGCATCCAGACTTGGCAGCACTTTTGCAATCTCCCTATTGCAAATCTCCACTTCAATTGTTGATGGCAAAATCTTGTTGCAAACTCCATTGTAACTTCCTTGGTGGGCAGCTTAAACTTCTCCAAGTCTTTAAATCTTGATGGGTAGCTTCATAATCTCTCTCCGAATGCAACACTAATGATAATGAGTGTGCTAATTTTTTTCATAATAAATTGAAAATAATGCTTAATCATATGAACACATAACCAAGAAAAACTATACATAAATATCCACCATGACCAAGAGCCCACCCAAGCTCTGATACCATGTTAACAATCCAAAAATGGGATTGATCATGGTGATAGACATAGATTAAGCAACATAATTAAACCACACTAAGAACTCCATAAGAGAGAGAGAGAGAGAGAGATTGCACACTTAACACTCAATTCTATTGCATATCTCAAGTGAACCATACAATGATATAGGCTTTCTAGCCTTATTCCACTTTACATGTCATCATCCATGTGGCACTCCCTTTTTCACTCTTTTGGTCAACACTCACACACCATTCAATATTACATGTGCCATTCTTATCTTGCACCTCTAGGGTGCTTTCCCACATACACACAACACTGCGATTACATCTTTCAACACCCCCTCTTAATCGAGGTGTTCCACAACTCACCCATCACCCATACCAATGTAGCATTGCACAAACGCAATCACTACCTCTCAACAGAAAGTACCTAGAAAATGGCCTAGCCCCTCTACTTTCTCCAACGAAAGTACTTGGGAAGTGACTCACTCTCCTTTCTCCAATGAAAGTAGGGAGAACATGGAATAAACTATAATTCTCAAACACTTAGAAGGCTAGCCTACGTAAATGTCTAAGAAAATATGAAGGATAAGCTATACAATATTAACTTCAAAAATTTGACATAATTTTCATCTATTTTGTATAATTTAACCAAATAAATGTGCTCAAATGACACTTTTCCTTCGATTTGAGTGGTTGGATGGCTTTGTTTTGACATTAGATGTGAAAGTTATGGAAAGCTTCAAAAGTTGTCCCAAGAACTTTCACCAGTGAAAGTACTTGGGAAGGGGCCTTTCCCCCCCTACTTTCCTCGACGAAAGTACCTGGGAAGGGGCACTCCCCCCTACTATAGCTAGCAAAAGTACCTCAGAGGGGGCATTTCTATCCCGCCAAGGGGCCTCTCTCACTACTTTGACTAGCAAATATATACATAGTTTAGTGGGCCCAAATTGTTAGCATGGTGCTTTAACTACTCAAGAACCATCTACTTCCATACTTTCTTGGATAAATATATGGACTAATATGTGTTGAAAAACTCAGCTCGAGATTTTTAGCTCGGGCATTTTAGCTCGGTAAACGTGCATACCCCTCTCTCTCCCTCTCTCCCTCTCTCTCTCTCTCTTATGTGTGTGCGTGTGTGTACACACACACACACACACACATATCTATATCTATACATACATACATACATACATGTGTGTGTGTGTTGTGTGTGTGTGTGTGTGTGTGTGTATGTATGTACATATGCATGAACATATATATGTATGTATATATGTATGTATGTATATACATACATACATACATACATACATATATGTATATATATATATATATGTATGTATGTATGTATGTATGTATGTATATATGTATGTATGTATGTATATATATGTATGTATATATATATATACATATATATACATACATTCTTGTTGGCTATCCAGGTAATGTATACCCGGATGGATTGTATCTGTAGCTCTGTTGTTCCTGAGCCTTTCCTCGAATTTCTCATGGCATTCTCGTACCAAGTTTTGAGCTTCTTCAAGATGTTGCCTTTCCATATTGCCTTTTCATAAGAGGATGTGGATATTCCCCTTGTTCCTTCGGTGTAGTGGCCTTAGCCTCTACTGGCACTTCAACATTCTTTGGAAGGTTTGTAGGTGCTTCTTTTAGGATAGCGCTCCTTCTCAAAGATGAGGAATAAGGGAGGGTTGCGGTATCCTCGTCGGATCCACTTTGGATGATTGCTTGATCCTTTCCATTTCCTATCCTTTTGGTGGTTCATGTGGCCTTTACTACCTCATCACCTTGGTCTTTCGTCCTTGAGGAACTTGCCTTGTCCCTCTTAGATTGCCTTTGTAGCTCTCGATTGAAAGCTTTGGCTTGTAACCGTGTGATTGCATTCAAGGACACCATTGAGACTTGACCCCTCTCGATGCTCAATAAGTTTAGTCTAGTATTCTTAGCATCATTCACTGAGGTTGGTCTTCTCGTTGGCCAATCTTTGTACAGATGGTCGACTCCACAACCACTGCATAAGGGTGCATTTGATGGCACTATCGGTTGTGCTTGTTGATCATCCTTGAAAGGACAATCCCTGAGATAGTGAGGTCCTTGACACTTATAACAACTAACTGGTTGATTGGCACCAGCCTTGTGTGGACATTCGCTTGCTCTATGTGGTCCTTAATAGTGATAGCATTGAAGTGGGAGTCATTTTGTCATGGAATTCATGGCACTAGCCCTGGTCTAGGTGGGTAATATAGCTTGATACACTAGAATATATTTGTCCTCCTGCAATATGAAATGGCTAGGGTATATGGTATGAGCCAAACCATCATCAAAATACTCCGGCTTTGAAGCATAAGACACTGGATCATAATCCTCACAATCCCCTTGGACTTCCTCTATTACCACTTGGTTCATTGGAGATACTCTTGGTGGTGGTGGTTGGGGTCCTAGAATGGGTGATGGCAATGGGGTATTAGCCACTCTGTATTGATTTTGCACTTGTCATCTAGGGTTGGCATTAGATGGGGGTGCAATTAAGGCTAGTTGTTGCCTTTGAGGGTATCCGGGCAATTGTGGTACCTTGGGGAACCTGCACTGAGTTGTATCATGGTTCGTCATTTTGCCACAATGTGCACAATACACATATGATATAGCTCTCAGTCTCTGGCACTCTTAATATCTCTTCTAGGGAACATATATGGATTGGGTTGGTTCTCCCTAGGTAGATCACCTTTCATGTGTTGATTCAACTGGTCAAGCAATTTGGCAACCAACTCATTCATGTCTAGTATCTGCCTTTACTCTCAGTATCCTTGACATCCTTGGATGAGGTTGCCTTGGATGGGTGTGATATTTCTGATGGAGTATATGATGTTTTATCCTTTTGGGCCCTCTCCATCATGTTGTCACCAAGCCATATGGAAGCTTTACTGCACAACTCAAAGGATGTAGGGTTCATGGCAAACAAATGACCATGAAGTTTTGAATCATATAACCCTAACAAGAATCTTGGGCGTAACTGTGCATCGCTCAATATTTCATGAGGCTCGCACCTAGAGTTCAAGTGCTTAATCCTTGTAATGTAGTCTCAAAGAGACTCTGTCTCTTTGCAACCGGAATCTTATTCTAGGAATTGATTGTGGAAGAGTAGAGAATTCACAAGAATTGATTCAACCATAAAAACGATTGCTTTGCAAGCTTCAACTAAATCAAATCAATTGAAATTTAAACACTTAACAAAATTAAAATACTTAGCTCAATAGACCATATTGGGTGCAATCTTCCCCCCTCTTGTGCGTGTCCTCTCCCCACACGAGTATTTTTTTATTAGCTTTCTTTTTTTTAAAACCAAAATTAGGCCATAGCCCCCAAAATATATAAGATGTGCTTTTTAGAGAGCACGGCACTCTTCTTTTACAAAAATAGAGTGTCAAATATTGGGACTAGGGTAAAGCCATAGGCTTTAATAAATTCTACATAAATAAATGTATCTTTCCTAAAGTTCAAAATGGAAAAATCATTTGCTAAGGTTGCAAGCTACTATGCTTGCCAAAAATGAAATGTGATGAACCAAGACATTTCTTCCAAAGTAAACTCTTCAATTCCCATAGTCTTCATCACCTGAAAATATAAGCCCAATTAATTATTAAATTAATCCCACAAATATTAAACAGGCACAAATCATCACCAACTCATGACTACCAGGCGTAAGTACCCCAGGAATCACCCTGCCATACAAACCTAACTGAAATAATCATAGGTGGCCTCAAACATACGTCATATACCGCACGTATTAATATTTATAGTGGTATCACCCATGATATTAACCTAGCCAGCATGATGCAAGAGTAATCTAGGCATCCCTAAATTACTCAAGAGGGGATAAATAATATTTTTCTAGAGGACTTAAAATATATTCTCATGACATCCCTCTTGCTTGAGTTTGCAATTGTCCTTAATTGTGGATTTGCTGGGTTTGAAAAGAATGAAGAATTTCAGGGTAAACTCGGAAAAATTTCTCAGGCATCCATTTAGCATCTTCTTGAGGATGATTCTTAAAAGTCAAAAGATACTTGAAGTATTGATTACCTATTCTTGTTGTTGTTATCTCTTGGTCAATGATAGCATCAGGAACTAGTACTTCTTCCTCTCCTTGAATAAGAGGTGGTTCCTCATATGTTGGGTGAGTAGAAAGTGTTCCTTGAAAAGGTTTCAAGAGATGGATATGAAAAGAATTGTGGATATTCCAATTAGATGGAAGCTCTAGTCTATAGGCCACATCATTAATCTTTTGAAGGATTTTAAATGGCCCATAATATCTAGGCGCTAGCTTCACTGCAGGGAATTTTTCCACACTCTTTAATCGACGTTTTTCAATTCTCAAAAGTACATAATCACCTTCTTGAAATGAAAAATCTTTGCGCTTCCTATTTGCTTGAGATGTATACTTCTCTTGAGCTCTTGTAATACAATCACGCGATCAAAGTCTCTAACATATTGGTCGGTAGCTTCAATCTTATGAGAGAGTCTAGTAGCCGGAATAGGCAAAGCTCTACCATAGATGATCTCAAATGGTGCTCGACCAGTAGCAGTATGAGGAGTATTATTATAAGCAAATTGGAGTAGGTGTATGTACTTATCCCATGCACTAGGTTGTTGGGAAACATAGGCTCTAAGCATATCTAAGATAGTGCTATTTGTAACTTCGGTTTGTCCATTCGATTCCGGATGGAAAGCCGTGGAAAAATTTAACTTAGTGCCTAAGTTTGAGAAAAGAGCAACACAAAAATGACTACCCAAATTTAGAATCTCTATCAGAAACTATCACTTTGGGTAGTCCATGATGACAAAAATTTGTTTAACAAGTATGTTCGCGTCTTGCTGAGAAGTTAGTGTCTTTTTACATGGAATGAAATAGGCTTGCTTACTAAATGTGTCCACTATTGTCCAAATCATGTCATGGTGACTGGAAGTAGTAGGGAAGCCAGTAATGAAGTCCATAGACACTTGTTCCCATGGTCTATCAGGAATAGGTAGAGACATAAGCAATCCCAAAGCTTTGCCTTTATAGCTTTTAATTGTTTGGCAAATGTTACATTCAGCTACAAATTTAGCTGCATCATTCTTCAAATGAGGCCAGTAGAATTCTCGAGAAACTACTTGAAGTGTTGCGGAAACTCCTCTATGTCCCACAAATGGTGATTGGTGCATCTCTTCCAAGACAAGTTGTCTATAAGGTTGAGTAACACACAATCTTTTCTCAAAGAAAAGATAGCTATCATTATGAGAATAACTTCCTTGAGGTGTCCAATTGTTTTCACGCAATTTGATCCATATTTCAGAAAAATCTGGATCAACTTCATAAGTTTCTTTCATAAGTACAAATGGTTCACTTTCAATAATGGAAATGTTGTTGATATTTGGTCTTCGACTCAAAGCATCGGCAACAACATTTTCTTTTCTAGGTTGGTATTGAATCATAGGTTGGAAACTTTAAATGAAAGATGCCCATTTGATGTGCCTATCTGAAATCAGAGGTTGCGTAAGCAAATGCCTAATGCTTTGTTGATCTGTCTTGATGAGAAATTCAGAGCCCATTAGGTAATGCTTCTAGATTTTCAAAGCATGCACTACTACTGCTGCTAACTCCTTGTCATATGTGCTATAATTTTGCTCTGCAGGCTTAAGCTTTCTACTTTGATGATAAGCAATAGGATGGTTGTCTTGCATAAGAACAGCTCCAAATCCTTTGCCACTAGCATCAGTCACTACTATAAAGAACAGCTCCAAATCCTTTGCCACTAGCATCAGTCACTACTATAAAGAATGGTCTTTGAAAATTAGGTAGTGTAAGAACTGGTACTTATGTTAAAGCATTCTTGAGTGTTGCAAAAGATTTATCTTGCTTTTTAGTCCAATTGAAATTTGTAGCTTTCTTAAGGAGTTCAGTCAAAGGATGAGCAATATAAGCGAAATTCTTGATGAACTTCCTATAATAACTACATAGGCCAAGAAAAGATCTAAGATCATATATGTTTCTAGATGTAGGCCAAGAAGCTATACACTCAATTTTCTTAGGATCTACACGAATTCCTTCAGTCGACACTATATGACCTAAGTATTCAATCTCTTCTTGAAAGAAAGAACTCTTTTCAGGATTGACATACAATTCATTTTCTCTCAAAAGGTTGAACACTTGTTCCAAGTATTGTTCATGCTCTTGTCGATCCTTGCTGAAAACAAGAATGTCATCAAAGAACACTATAACAATTTTTGAAACTTAAGGAATATGCAATTCATCATACGGCTGAAAGTAGCTGGAGCATTGGTCAAACCAAATGGCATAACCAAAAACTCATAATGACCAATTTGGGTTCTAAAAGCTGTCTTGAAAATGTCAGATTGAGTCATACGGACTTGATGATACCCAGACTTTAGGTCAATCTTGCTAAAGACCTTTTATCCTCTAAGCTTGTCAAGAAGATCATCTACCCCAGGAATAGGATATCTGTTCTTGATAGTAATCTTATTTAATGCACGATAGTCTACACACATTCGGAAAGTTCCGTTCTTCTTCTTAACAAGAAGTACTGGAGCTCCAAAAGGTGAACTACTAGGTCTAATAAGGCCTCTCTCTAGCAAGTCTTCTATTTGGCTTTGGATTTCTTTTTGCTCTAAATTGTTGACTCTATAGGGAGCTGTACAAGGCGGAGAATTTCCAGGCAATAAGTCAATACTATGATCCTCAGGCCTAAACTTAGGTAATCCTGGAGGTAGATCTTCCATGAAACAGTCACTAAATTTGGAGATAAAAAGATCAAACTTTGGACTTTTGGATGTGTTAGACTCAGCATCAAGCTGGTTAACCCATACCATATAAGTCTTGTCTCATTTTCTTAGAGCTCTCTTTGCTTGAGTGTGACTCAACAAAGGACTCATTTCTCCTTTGACTTGACACTGGAGGATAATATTTTCATTGTCCTTCCTTAGAGAAATGCTATGAGTGTCATAGTCTATAATAGGATTGTATTTGTGTCTCCAAGGCATACCCAAAATTATATCTACTTGCGCATTATCAACAAGCAGAGGTTAAAGCAAGTCAACAAGCGTTGTCCAAAGCTTTCCTTCCATAGTTTTGGCCCTTTCCCTATTATCAAGAAGGTGAACGACGTCACTATAAAGTTGCAGTTACTAGACACTTGGACCATGCACAACATTTTTCATGTGGCTTTGTTAAAGACATATGTCGATCAAGCACTCAGCATCGTTCCCGAAGAGGTACAGCCAAAAATCTTGGACAAAGTAGAAGTGATTGAACCAGAGCAGGTTCTCCTCCACAAATGGAAGCAGAAGTGATTGAACCAGAGCAGGTTCTCCTCCACAAATGGAAGCATAGGTCGGGTCGATCGATGCGGCACTTCTACACGAAGCTTCGCGATCGCGATACCCACGAGGCGGTTTGGTTGGACGAAGAATTCTTTCGAGAATATCCCCAGGTTTTGGCGGATTACTTGGAAGCCCTAAGCCTACTGCCAAGTTAAGGAGGGAATGTCACATGCACCCCTACACTTGGGTGCACTGGCCATCATGAAGTGCTCCTGTTGTACTTGTAGTAGATCCCAGTTAGGATGTTTTGTGGTATGCCATGGCCCCTTTGTGAGCCCCAGCCCGAGGCACGAGCTACCTAGGTCAAACTCCCATCCATAGAACAATTGATCAAAGTCAGTCCCTTGTACCCACAAGAGAACTTGGACAGTGCCAGTAGAGGTTAGGTCGGCTTAGGATAGATTGTCGGCAGCAAGTCAGAAGAAAAGCAACCTGGACAGGGTCAAAACACAAGCCAGACGGAGCGCGAACAAGAGGGCAACACCAACCAAGCAAGGGGCCAGGAAGGAGCAAGTCGGCCACTAGCTGGGCTGACCAACTGGTCGGCCCAGCTAGCAAAACTGGCAGGCCGACGACTAGCTGGCCGACTAGGAGGGGTCGACCCCCTACAGTTAGTTGCCTCCTCTGGCCGCTGCCTACCCTGCAACCTATAAAGTTTCCCCCCCCTCACTCTTTTTGGCATCTTCTATCTTTAGCTCCAGCCTCCAACCCTGCTCCGCAGCCTCCTCCCACAGCCTCCAGCAGTTCCATTGCAGCTTGCAGTCACCCAGTTCAGTAGCTCCACTTTAGATCTCGCTTCCCCGGAGGGCAGATCTCAGTTTCTAGCCATCTCCCCGCAGGGCAGGGCAGCGTCCAAACGGAGTGCCTACGGAGTCCTATTGCTAGAATTATAGGACAGTAGCAGCAGCAGGCTGGTTGCTTCCAAGACAGATCTACAACAGTCTCTCTTCTCTTTTATCTTCTCGTACACTTACTCACACCTCAGCACGGACGTGGATAGCAATGGGGCTTTAGTTTCAACCTTGCATAGTTTCCTACAGCAGCGTGGAGTTCTTAGCTACAGTAGCCATCAGTTCGGGTGTTGTTTGTTTGCTTCAATTTTACCCCTTCATCTCGTGCATACACGCAGCATCACATCAGAGTGTTTGTCGGCACTTGTAAACCCAGTTCTCTTAAGAAAGCAAATACTCTTGTACATTGCAGGTTGGAGCCCTCACTGGGTAAAGGGACCCAATCTCATGTCGCATTCTCTATTGTCTCTATGTCCCTTACTCTCTTACTCTCCCCCCTTCGTGGTTTGCACAACTCCACACGGTTTAAAGAAGGTTCTGCTATGTTTCATCTAAGTACTAATACAAGCATACTACAACCATTGTGGTTTGCAAGAACTTTTATTTGCCTTTCAGCAAGTACAATGCAAGGAAACCATGTGTACTCGTGGAATGACCTATAGTCATTTTACTACATGCATTATGAGGAAAACAAAGAGACATAGGAATCTTGACTCAGTAAGAATATTTCAAGTTGTCGTCTGATGTGGTAATGCATGGAAAGATGGTTCGACTTGGGAACAAAAATTGTGATGAACCGCAAATCTTAAATTTTAAGGTTTGGTACTATCTGGCACAAGAGAAGTGAACTCTAAAAATTATGTGTAAGAAACAAAGGTTTCTTCTTGCATTAGGGTAGGGTTCCATCATGTGTAAAAACCAAAGGGTTTTGAAACCGGCCTCTGGTAGAAACCAAAGTGCGGTAGACTAGCAGTCACCCTTCCACTTGTAGTCCAGATATGAAAACAAATATGATTGGAGCTAGACTGCCCCAAATCTGAAAATAGAACGACACCTGTTGGCCCCAAAGCTTGGCACCCCTTGCAGTATTTCTTTATTCAATTTCAAAAATATGTAAGGCTGAGTACAACAAAACCAGCCAAGAGAATACACTTGTATGTCCAATCTGGCAGCCCACAATACCTCTTAGCAGAGAGGATTCACACACACACATCTGTGTCTCAAAGCAACACTGTGTGCTTCCCTCTGATCACCATTCAGCAAGACAGCCTTGAGCATACATCTGGTATATCTCATGCACATGATTCAACAACTCAGCACAAACATACATTCACTATCCAATCTCTATTTCCACCCTTTTCAATCTGCCATACCCCTCCTCTCACAAGGGGCCAGATAGCACAAATCTGCACAGCAGACATAAGCCAATGGAAAGAAAGACAGATGAACAAGTTCAGAGCTTACCAACATCAGCTCGTGGTTTTGCACCCGTGGAGCAGTTCGTACCAGTCTGCACACTTGACAACGACTGTCTGTACTATTTTCCCTCCAACCACGTGACTATCGCACCAACCAAGCTCTGGAAAAGCTCTGCCCGCAACTAGAAGTGCTGTACCTATCTGTACAGTCCAGAAATTCAGCACTGTACTTGTCCGTACACAGGTCAGTAGAGCACTACTGTACCTGTTCGTACAGTTCCCACACGTGTTTGTTAGTACCTAATAGTAGCTGCCTGCTGACTGCACCTATCAACATAGCCTGCACTCGTACTGTCCACCAGCGCTGCTAGCTCCAGACTTGTCTGTACACTGTACCAGTAGTCGTATAGGATTGTACTTACAGTCGTACCAGCCTGCGCTGCCTAAAAACTACAGCTGTAGCCTCCTGCAACAATAGTCACCGCCAGTACCTCTCTGCAATAGTACGGATTCCTGTCAGTGCCACACCTGTACCTGCAGTAGTCGTACAGTTGTACCTACAATCGTAGAGCTCTATAGTACAGCCCGGAACCAATCGACTTGCTTCCTTCTGCTCTCCACGCTTGCAACATGCACGTTTTTTACACGCCTCCCAAAAGCAAGAGAGAGAGTGAGGTGAGAGAGGCATGCAACTCCCAAAAGTGGAGTTGCCCCCTCTCCAAACTTATCCTAGGGCCCCAACTTTAATAATAATTAAAGTTCCCTAGGGGCCACTAAGGCCTAGGGGCAACCTTCAATAAAACATTAATGTTTTTGTCCCCTTTCACATCTGAAGTGTCCACACATCATCCTTATTTGTCCGTGAACCCCAAATGCGAATATTTTAATATTTTTGCTCAGCAATCACTATGCCCACACTTGTGCTGTTCCATTTTCACAGGGCCATGACATACCCCCCTCTTGAAAAGAGTCCTCGATTGCATTCTGATGATATAGCAAAATATCTAAAGTGAAATATATAATATGGCAAGATCAGCGTCCCAATCTCTCCAAGCCATGCACATGTATCAACATTCAATGCAAACCAATGGCGTAGTAATAGTCCAGGTTGTATACCACTGTGAACCATACACAACCACAATATCCCATGTGACTAGTACACATATATCATAGAAGTCCCATAAACAGATGTACTGTCAGCCCATCAGTCGGGTGAGATAAAAACTGCACCAAGCAACCTCTAGATGTCATCTGAGCCTGTCTGTATCAAGGGAGTGGAGGTGCTACCCCCTCTTGAGCATCAGGTAGTGCTCCAGACCAATGCTCTGCTGAACCTGAATGAGCCACAACAAGAGTCGGCTCTAACTCAAAGGCATCGAGATAAAGTTGCAAAACCTGAGGTGAATCTGTTAAGTCACCTTCCTCCATCCACTTCGCATCCATCAGTGTGAATAGTTCTTGAACTTCACAAGATAACGACGGGAAACTTTACCTCATACGTTTCTTTCCTTATGTGCCAGTATCTGCTCGAGAATCAGAACCCCATCAAGTTCCTCAACTTCCGGCTGAGCCTCATCTGATACATCCTCAGGCACATCCCCACGAAACGGTCTAAGGAGACTCACGTGAAAAGCATTGTGAATCCTCCAACGATCTGGTAGCTTCAAACGATAGGCTACCTCACCAATCTTTTCCAATACCTGAAAAGGCCCATAATAACGCATGCTCAACTTAGGGAATAAGTGCTCTTTACCCTTCATCTTCTTAAGTCTAGCCTTTTCAAAGTGCAAAAGAACCCAATCACCCAATGCAAACTCTAAATCACGTCTGTGAGACGGTCTGCGGCTTTCTTTTGCTTCTGCTAAGTTTTTTGGAGTGCCAACTTAACTCTCCGATAAGCTTCATCCATGTTTTCCACATACTGATCAGCCTCAAAGATCTTATCCTTTGTATGCAAAATGGGTGGTACCTTCTTCCCTCCTTCCACAATCTCAAAAGGCACCTTGCCTGTCGAGGTATGTACAGTGTTGTTATATGCAAACTCCACCAAAGGAAGATACTTTTCCCATTGTTGCTTGTGCTCTGACACATAACACTTAAGACGATCCAACACTGTAGAGTTAGCCTCTTCTGACTGACCATCTGTTTGTGGATGAAATGACGATGAAAACTTGAGAGTTGTACCCATGTTGTCAAACAACCCTCTCCAGAACAAACTCGTCATCCGAATGATAGACGTAGGCAAGCCATGGTACTTGAAGATGTTCACCATGAACTTCTTCACCATATGATCCACTTTGACCGTCTTACGCACGGGAATGAAATGGGCCTGCTTATTACTGAACCTGCATATGATAGTCCAAATGCCATCATTGCCTGTTTGTGTCCATGGAAGATCAAAGATAAAATCCATGGCAATCTCTCCCAAGGTCTATCTGGAACAGGGAAAGGCTGTAATAACCCTGGTGTCTTTTGACGGTCAAACTTTACCTTCTGACATACGATGCATTGCCTCACAAAGGCATCAACATCTCTTCTCAAGGTTGGCCAATAAAAGAGAGTCTCCACTGCTTTTACCGTGGCATCAATACCTCTATGACCTGCATACGGTGGAGCATGACTTTCAATCATCACCTTGAGTCGCAATGGCCTGGTAACACACAGTCTGCCGCCATGCATCAATAAAAATCCATCTCTGAGAGTGTAGTGCTCATGCCGCTGACCCTCAAACATCTGATCATACAACCTTTCAAAGTTCTCATCATGGGCATACTGTTCTTTCATTTCATCAAGCTCATGATGATAAGCATCAAGTGAAACTGTGGAGACCTATGGCTTGCGTGACAAAGCATCTGCCACTACATCTTTTTGCCTTCCACATGCACAATCTGAAAGTGAAACATAGACAAAAAGTTTGCCCAACGCATATGCTTCTCTGAAAGCTTAGTTTGCGTGAGGAAATAACGCAAGGTCTGATGATCTGTCTGCACAGTGAAATCAGCCCCAAGCAAGTAGTGTTTCCATGTAGAAAGAGCATGAATTACAGCCAACATCTCTTTCTCATAAACCTGTAAATGCTTCTCAGCATCTTGCAATATTATACTCTCATAGGCGATCACATGTCCCTCTTACATGAGAACTGCCCCAATGCTACTTCTGCATGCATCATATTGGACAACAAAAGCCTTTCGGAGGTCGATAACACTAATACTGGATCCGAAGTAAGCTTTTCTTTGAGCTTTTTGAATGCTTTAATTTCCCGATCAGCCCATCTAAACGAAGTTGCCTTCTTTGTCAAGGCATGAAGAGGCGAAGCAATTTCAGCAAAGTACCCTATGTACCGCCTGTAAAATAGGAACACAATCCTAGAAAGCTGCGTACATCATGCACGGTCCTCAAATGGCCAATTAAGAATTGCTTCCACCTTTGTTGGATCCATACGGACTCCATGCTTAGACACAATATGCCCCAAGAAATGTATCTCTTGCAAAAAGAACTCACTCTTTTTGCCATTACCAAACCAGCCTATGGTTCCTGAGTTCTGCAAACACAATGGTCAAATGCCTTCTATGCTCTTCCTCAGTTTGTGAATGCACTATCATATCATCAAAGAATGTGCCCACAAATGCTCTATGAAGCCATAAAATCCTGTCCATCATTCTGTTAAATGTGGCAGGTGCATTTGTCAAACCAAAGGGCATAACCAAGAACTCATACAACCCAAACGTGGTTCGGAATGCTGTCTTATGCACATCCTCGGGTCTAATACGTATCTGATGATACCGGCTTTTCAAGTTAATGTGACTAAAGACTGTGGAGCCCTATAAGCAGTCCAAAATGTCATCGATCCTCGGTATGGGGAATCGATTCTTGATGGTATTCTTGTTCAGCGCCCTGTAGTCAATACACATGCGCCAAGAACCATCCTTCTTTTGCACTAAGAGTACAGGTGAGCAAAAGGGTGATGAGCTAGGCTGTATCAATCCTTTATTCAAAAGCTCCTACACCTGACTCATAATCTCTTCCTGTTGGGCTGCACTAACACGGTACGACGGTCTATTCGGTGGAGTACTACCATGAATTAGATCAATGGCATGATCTTCTGGCCTCTCAGGAGGAAGTTCTCCTGGCAATGACTCGGAAAAACAATCTTGGAACCCACATAAGAAATCAGTCCTGTCCTTATCTAACAGAGACAAATTAGACAGACTCATCATCTTGTGCATCCTTTACATAAATCAAGTACACGGAAAGATGCTTTTTCATTACTGATGAAATTGCCGAAGCGAATACAATAGGAACAAATTCCCCTTTAAGTTTTACATCCAAAACATGCTCTTTCCCTCTATGAGTCAGAGTGATTTTCCTATTGTATGTATCCCCCACCGCATGTACTCTGTGGCACCATGGCATACCCAACAAAACATCACAGCCATCAAGTGGCATGATGAAGAACTCTTCGCTGTCCACATAACCCTGCAAATAAAGGCGAAGCTTCCCAATGATAGGAGTAACGGGTTCTGCATACCCTGGACAAGCCATGTTAGCCTCATATAACGGCCCCATCTCCTCTGCAAACGGATCCCCAATCGGCCAGCCAAATCTGGTGAAATGAAGTTGGCTCTAGCACCTGTGTCAAAGAATATCAAGGCATTCTGATCTCTCACTTTGCCCCATGCCCTGCACAACTCTGTCTCCTCACCACCTGGCTGTTCCCCCACAAGATCAGGAACTTGGGCTCTCCTTTATTGTCAAAGTCCTTTTGGGACTTTCTCTTGGGACAATTAAATGACATATGCCCCTCTTCAGTACAGTAAAAACATTTCCGAGCATCTCTCAAAGCCTGTCTTTCCTCAGAAGTTCTCTTGGGCATTGGCAACTTCTTCGTCTCTGAAGACCCTTTATTATCACGAGAAGCATGCCCAGATTTTTCAGCTTTCTTACTCGAGTTCTTACTTCCTTTAAACCCAGATGATCCTCCAGTGAGTAACGCATTAGCTGTCATAGCATTCTCTATCATCTGTGACATGTTCGTTACTCGAGTCTTGATACAATAATCTCGCACCTCTTTGGGCAGCCCACAACAATACTTCTCTACCTGCTCAGACAAAGTTACTGCATGGTAAGAAGTCACTGGGAGTAAAGCTTCCCAAAACTTCTTGTTAATCTTCCAAATTCTCACACTTTGAAGCATCCAACTTGTGCCATGCAGTCATAGCATCCACCTCAAATATAGATGTGAGCCATACAGAAGAGAAGACCTGTTTAAATTGTACCCAAGTAGTAGGTGCTATGCCCTGCAAAAGAAGAGTAGACCACCACTGCAAAGCATTGCCTTTGAGAAAAGTGGTAGCTTTCCTCACCTTAGAGGACTCTGTGTAATTCCCACCAAAAAAAGCAGCATCAAACTGCTGTAAAAAGGTGAGTGCTTTTAGTTTATCTTTGGCCCCACTGAATGTATCAAACTTCACAGTAGCTCCCCCTTCCTTATAATCCTTCACCTTTCCCATAGGCATTAGATTATCATATGGAAGTGGCTTCGCAAGATTGCTGCCTCCAACATTCATGCCCATCATAGGGTCAACATTTCCCATTCCCACACCTGGCATGCCATACATTCCAACCATGTTTCCAAACATACCATTATGCATACCTGGCTGCATGCCACCATACATATTTGCTTGCATTCCAGGTTGCATGCTCCCAAACATGTTTCCTTGCATACCGGACTACATACCACCATACATATTCCCCTACATACCAGGTTGAAAATTGCTCCAAAAGGCCCTGGCATGCCCATGCCTCCCTGAGGATAACCCCCAGTCATAGATTGGAACACCAAGCCACCACCAAAATAACTTGGATGCATAGTCTGCAGAGGAATAGATGGCTGTCCAAAGAAGGAACTCTGAGAGTTAGCACCATAAGCATGCTGCATGTTCGAAAACTGTCCAAAAGATGGATCCTGTGGGATGACACCACTATGACCCTGAGGAAGGTTCTTAGAACGCACCTTCTTCTTCTTCTTTTCGGGCTCTGTACGGGATCTCATAAATTTAGCAAACTTCTCACTTTGTGTGAGCTGCATAAACACATCCATAACACTAGCCAAACGGTCTTTAAACCGAGCATCATCATCCTCTTTACCAAGTACATCTTCTGGCTGTGTTGCATCCTCATAATGCTGCTCATCTGCAGCCTGTTCTCCGGCAAGATTATCCTCGGATTCATTTCTCTCAGGAGAGGTCTCTTGCTCTTCCTCTTCATGATAGAAGTACTCATCTTCTGTATTAGACATGTTGCTGAATTTTTTAGCCCGATGACTTTCCTCGAGGCTCGGGGGGGTCACTCGTATAAATATGTAAGTATCACGTGGGTTCAACAGAAGGACATTTTAAATATTTAAAACTTATAGAAATATATTTACAGAGGGGATTTATTTATTGTATTTTAAAAAAAATTTACAGATTTGAATAGAAAAGGATACATTATATTCACTAAAAAATTCACAGATAAGGGAGTTTTTAATTAAGCCTTGAACGCACGTGATATAGAGGATTTACATATAGTGACCCCCCCGAGCCTCGAGGCAACCACGAGCTCACCCCCTTAAGAAAGTTGATGATTTGTCCCGGCACAACGGAACCTTGAAACCGGCCTCTGGTAGAAACCAAAGTGCGGTAGACTAGCAGTCACCCTTCCACTTGTAGTCTAGATATGAAAACAAATATGATTGGAGCTAGAGTGCCCCAAATCTAAAAATAGAACGACACCTATTAGCCCCAAAGCTTGGCATCCCAATCTGCAAAAATAAAAGTATATACATGATTGTATCAAAGCACAAATGCAAGCTAGCACATATGATTTTGTGAAGACAAGCCATGTGCAAATGGGATCATCTCTCTGAAGAACCTGGATCGCAAGCATGGGTGAAACACAGTCGCGTGTATACACCCGTCCAAAAACGAGTGTATATGCGCGTAAATGTCTGTGCAGACAGGATACACGCAAACATACACGCATTTCTACATGCAGCCTGCAAAAAAGAAAATTTGAAAGCTACCGACATCCGACAAATCGTCCTTATAAAAAGCCCACTGTCGCCCACTGTCACAATCGTTCACCAGATGGCAACCAGAGAAGGAGAAGGATGGAGACAAACGCATAAAGGAAAGAGACAATAGCATAAACAAATGGAAGAAAAGAGATAGGACAAAGGACAAACTGACTCACCTCTGAAAAAGTGAGTCTTCTTTTTGGCTGGTTTCCTTCACCCGTGTGTGCTCCTTGTCTGCTCCTTACAGTTAGGTTTAGTGCTCTGTTGGAAGAGGCGGCGACGAAGGAGAGCAAATCTTTAGTTTGAAAATGTTTATTTAGAGAAGGTGGGTTATTTTTAGGTATGGACAGGTCGTCGCGTGTAACCGCGCGTGTATTTTCGCATTTATAATAATCAGCCGCGTTTATACACGCGATTTTTAGGATGTAGCGACGTTTATACATGCAATTTTTAGGATATAGTCGCGTTTATACACGTGATTTTTAGGATTTAGCTGCATTTATACACTCTATTTTCAGGATGTAGCTGTGTTTATACACGCTATTTTCAGGATGTAGCTGTGTTTATACACGCTATTTTTAGGATGTAGCTGCGTTTATACATGCGATTTTCAGGATGTAGACGTGTTTATACATGCAATTTTTATACTTTCATTAAAAACCGATTATGAGTTTGTGTTTACTCTTTTGTACATAGGATGTCATCAACCTCCTCAAGCAGTTGTGGTGAGGATGAGACAATTCGTCATCGTAATTGCGATGTGTGGTTGGTACAAAGGATCAAGTGTATGTGTAATCGATGTCAAGGATGCATTGTACGAGCGCATCGAATTACCTTGAATCACATCTCCATGTATGGAGAATGGAATCAAACAGGTTTAGAGGTGAGTAGATGTAAATTGATAGTATTCAAATGACTCATGGTATCCAAATTAAATTAATGGAGTTGTAATATATATACTCTAATTGAAGCAGGATGCAGTACCACACCCTAACATGGTGCCCTATGCGCGGCGAGAGCACGCAAAGTGTCGATGAGATGATACTCGAGCTTCGGGATCTATTATCAGAGATGAGTGGGAAAGGGATGACAATAGCCCTGCACCCCACGAAGTTGTGGAAGGGGAAGTGTTTGTTGATGATATGGTGCGGTATCTTTTTAGGGATGATCCCAAAGGTATGGACGATGATGATATGGAACAAGAGCATCTTTATAAGGTTTTGTGTAGTCTCTAATTGGATTAAAGATCACATAGAGCAATCCCTTGTGTAGATACTCCATTCTTTTCGGCTACCATATTGGACCCATCTTAAGATCAACCATCTTCTTAATCCCATGCACATCTTCAAGAATGTGGGATCTGGTATTTGGGAACATGTTATTGGTAAACGAGACAATGTTAGCGTACGGGAGGACTTGCGAGTCACAGGACGTATGTGTCAAGCTTAGCCACCACACGAGAGGAGGGTGGGCACGTTCGTCTTCCGCTTGCACCATGGATTATATCAAAGAAAGAGGAGAAGCAGGTAAAGCAGGCCATCACCACTTTGTGTACTCCCACTGGATGCATGAGATCATTGAAGGGAACCTTTACAACCACTACGAAAAGAGGCATTGAGCAACTATATGGGTTGAAGTCCCTCGATTGGTACAAGATGCTCCAAGTAAGTGTTTTCCAAGTCTTGTACATTGAAATTAAATTTTGTAATGCCATAAACCATACATACATGTGCTCTTATGTGTGCAGTTCATACTACCTACTAGCATCGACCATTGTGCAAATAAGAGTTTGAAAAAATGTATTTATAAGATGGGTGAGCTTGTGAGGTATGTAAAACCCATGTCAGATCACCCTTCATTATACCTTGAAAAATGAACGTGCATGAGGTATAACGTACTATTCATTTATTTTTCAGATATGTTAGTTCCAAGGCAATTGATCCAGCCACGTTAGATGATGCGCGTGTTATGGCAGTGGAGGTGGTTTGTTTGGTAGAGGAGACTTTTCCGTGAACCATTCTCACAAGTCAACTACATCTCATTGTGCATTTAGTGGACGAAATTGCTTTATGTGGCACTGTGCATGCATGTTGGATGTTCTTCTTAGAGCGCTTCATGAAGACCTTAAAAGACTTTGTGAGGCAAAGTGCAAGGCCCGAAGGAAGCATGGCCGAGGGTTGGTTGATACAAGAGTCTCTTGTATATATTTCAAAATTTCTTGGTCAGGTGGACAGCTCTTTGCCACGACTATGGAGCAATGAAGAGGACTTGAGGATGACCTCTATTGTGCCTCAAGGAAAAGGATAGAGTAAAGTAATTGACAAAACATTGATTGATGATCTCAATTTTAGTTGCATCCTTAATAGTGATGTGATGAGCAGATGGGTTACAAGATATGAGGATGCAAAGACAAAAAGGCAAGCAGAAAGAGCTCTCTTTTGGAGGCAACATGGCTCTCGTAAGGCGTACCCTAAGCATCTAGCAACACTTCCGAATGATATCCATATTGATTGGTTGCATGAGGAAATGGAGAGAGCAGAGAGCAACGAGGGGCTGCATATCACGGCGGAAGAATGGGAGTATGCATGAGGATGCATGTTAAAGGTACATAGAACTAATGTTTTGCATTAGTTGTAAGTGATTTGATTTAACATTTATTCACATTACTTACGCAAATATTGCTTCTATTTTGGTCCAGTGCACTATGTTCAATGCTATATGGTGTGAAGGCAAGCATTTTCGAACACAAAGAATTGATGAAAAGAGGAATACACAAGATTGCGGTGTCATTAGTAGCTTTGAGGGAGCTAATGGAAAAATGGATGATTATTGTGGCACAATCCAAGACATATTTAGGCTTGACTTTCATCGCTTCTTTGTGTATGTTTTGGATGTCAAATGGCAAATGAATGTGGTAGAAAAAGGGCCTAATGCAACGATAAAACGCCATGCAAGTGGCTATGTAATTATTGACTCTACAAAGTTTTGGCAACAAAGAAAAATAGGCTCGTATTGCCACAACAATGTGAGCAGGTATGCATTTTTTTACTAATGTGTTTCATGTACATATATATCTAAGCTTGCGTACCCCTTGACTTTTGATATGCTAATTAATTACTGTAGTATGTGTATTTGAGTAGGTTATCTATCTACCAATGGTGCAAGACATTAAATGGTGGTACGTCATCCCTATTGCACCACGTTCCAAAGTGATGTATAATACATTCACTGAATGGAGGATGTAACAAGACGCAATGAAGATGATGTCGAACATGCCAATGAAGATGTTGTGATCGATGATCAAGAAATAAGAGATGATCATGATAATGAGGATGAGCATGCCATTTCTCATGATCATGAGAATGACCCTACCATTGAGGATGATGGTGATGTTGATGAGGATGATCAGGACATCAATACCATTATCAATGGACAGAATATCGATAGTGGAATAAATTTAATCGTAGCCTTACAAATTGATCAAATGGATATTGATGTTGATCGTTTGGCAAGGATGGATCTTATTGAAGATGAGATCGAACCCTAACCAATCCATCACTGTATCGTTCTAAATTGATGACATTTCTATTGTATATGTTGTCTTTTAATTATCATCTCATGATTTATTTTTGAATATATTTTATTGTTGTAAATGCATGTAGTGGGATTGTGTAATGATATATATTGTAATGTACTATGAGATGGTTTAAAGAAAATAGTTTTTTTTTGTCCCGACTCAGTTAGTGTAGTGGTCAAGCTTGTGACTTGTAACCTCTAGGTTATGAGTTCAAGTCCCACTAGGCTCTCTCATGTTATAAAGGGACACCTATGCTCGCTTGATGTGTTTGGTTACTCGGGCTCTTGCCCCTTGAACACTCGAGTGACTCCTCCTCCTCGGGTGGTGGATCACCCGAGATAGGAGGATCCATACAAGACCCCTCCGCTGTTCCAGCGCTCGACTCATCGCGGTGGTCATGGGGGATGCCTAATTCGTGGCTCTTGCCCGATGGTACGTGGTCCTTGCCCGACCATGATAATTGGCTAATTGTTGGAAGGGGAAATCGGCTCCACCCACTTGAGTGGGCCCCAGGTGTGTATGAAAAAAAAAAGAAAATAGTTTTTAATTTTGTAAAGGAATTTAGTTTTTCTTAATAAAGCACTCGCGTGTATTGATGCGTGTATAATTGCATGTATATACACGCGCTTGTACACGCATTTCTGAAACCAATATACACGCGAGTTTAGATGCCAATATACACGCGCTGGTAGACACGTTTCTTAAAGTTCAATACACGTGAATTTAGATGCCAATATACACGCGCTCGATACTATTCATATACATGCACGACCATACACGCGCCCGTAACTTATCGCGTGTATGGAACGCCTCATTGCTGCTGCCTTGCTTCTCTGTGCTCCTCTCTGCTAAGCATACCCAAGGAGAGAGGAAACATGGTGTCCTTACTATCAAGGTAATCACACTAGAAATGAGTTTTCTAGTGCTCTTTGTAAGCATAGCTTGCTTCCATGTGCTCACTGTTTCACTTTGATATGCAACAATCAAGTTGTTGCCATTCTCTAGCTTCTCTTCTGATCTGATGTAGGCTTCTAAGATTCAGCCACACTGAATCTTCTTCTATTAGCTCCCAACTGAGCTTTTTCTTTTCATACCTTAACAAACTCCTTCTTGAGGTTCTTCACACGGCCATTAACCTGGCTACAATGATTGCAACTAGCTCCCTTGAGCTCCAAAACTTGCTTGCCTTAGTAAAACCTCCCTCATGAGGTTTTCATACCACTCAATGACTGTTGTAGCTCACCAATGAGCTTATCAAAGTCTCCACACTCCCCTTCTTTGCATGCAGAACATTTAGGGTGCTTTCTTCAAGTGGTTTCTCTTGAAACCATAGGTGCAAAAAACTTTGTGAACACTCCGCCATTGTCTCCACCACAAATGAGTGCATCCCACTCTTGATGCACACACATGGACTTCATCTTGAGTCTCAAACCTTGCTTGCTTGAGCCAAGTAAAACATGCAACTTAAAACATGCTCTTTGCCCAAATGCAAGAGCCATGGGATCCAGGTATCCCAACAGCCAGGAACCCTTCAACATTTAGCATTTTTCCATGCTCAAAAGCAAAACTTTGAGGAAAAACTTCACAAAACCAACCTTCTTGAGGCATAATCAGCAGCATATCTTCTCTTGGCAGCTTCTCCTTGACGATGATGAAGACTCCATAATAGCCTTCATAATGCTGAAATCTCCATTTTCATCTTCATAATGATGCAAGACTCTCCGTGCATCTAGACTTGGCAGCACTTTTGCAATCTCCCTATTGCAAATCTCCACTTCAATTGTTGATGGCAAAATCTTGTTGCAAACTCCATTGTAACTTCCTTGGTGGGCAGCTTAAACTTCTCCAAGTCTTCAAATCTTGATGGGTAGCTTCATAATCTCTCTCCGAATGCAACACTAATGACAATGAGTGTGCTAATTTTTTTCATAATAAATTGAAAATAATGCTTAATCATATGAACACATAACCAAGAAAAACTATACATAAATATCCACCATGACCAAGAGCCCACCCAAGCTCTGATACCATGTTAACAATCCAAAAATGGGATTGATCATGGTGATAGACATAGATTAAGCAACATAATTAAGGTGGATTAAACCACACTAAGAACTCCATAAGAGAGAGAGAGAGAGAGAGATTGCACACTTAACACTCAATTCTATTGCATATCTCAAGTGAACCATACAATGATATAGGCTTTCTAGCCTTATTCCACTTTACATGTCATCATCCATGTGGCACTCCCTTTTTCACTCTTTTGGTCAACACTCACACACCATTCAATATTACATGTGGCATTCTTATCTTTCCACAATATCTTGCACCTCTAGGGTGCTTTCCCACATACACACAACACTGCGATTACATCTTTCAACACCCCCTCTTAATCGAGGTGTTCCACAACTCACCCATCACCCATACCAATGTAGCATTGCACAAACGCAATCACTACCTCTCAACAAAAAGTACCTAGAAAATGGCCTAGCCCCTCTACTTTCTCCAACAAAAGTACTTGGGAAGGGACTCACTCTCCTTTCTCCAATGAAAGTAGAGAGAACATGTAATAAACTATAATTCTCAAACACTTAGAAGGCTAGCCTACGTAAATGTCTAAGAAAATATGAAGGATAAGCTATACAATATTAACTTCATAAATTTGACATAATTTTCATCTATTTTGTATAATTTAACCAAATAAATGTGCTCAAATGACACTTTTCCTTCGATTTGAGTGGTTGGATGGCTTTGTTTTGACATTAGATGTGAAAGTTATGGAAAGCTTCAAAAGTTGTCCCAAGAACTTTCACCAGTGAAAGTACTTGGGAAGGGGCCTTTCCCCCCTACTTTCCTCGACGAAAGTACCTGGGAAGGGGCACTCCCCCCTACTATAACTAGCAAAAGTACCTCAGAGGGGGCATTTCTATCCCTCCAAGGGGCCTCTCTCACTACTTTGACTAGCAAATATATACATAGTTTAGTGGGCCCAAATTGTTAGCATGGTGCTTTAACTACTCAAGAACCATCTACTTCCATACTTTCTTGGATAAATATATGGACTAATATGTGTTGAAAAACTCAGCTCGAGATTTTTAGCTCGGGCATTTTAGCTCGGTAAACGTGCATACCCCTCTCTCTCCCTCTCTCCCTCTCTCTCTCTCTCTCTCTTGTGTGTGTACACACACACACACACACACACACACACACATATCTATATCTATACATACATACATACATACATGTGTGTGTGTGTTGTGTGTGTGTGTGCGTGTGTGTGTGTATGTATGTACATATGCATGAACATATATATGTATGTATATATGTATGTATGTATATACATACATACATACATACATACATACATATATGTATATATATGTATGTATGTATGTATGTATGTATGTATGTATATATGTATGTATGTATGTATATATATGTATGTATATATATATATATATACATATATATACATACATTCTTGTTGGCTATCCAGGTAATGTATACCTGGATGGATTGTATCTGTAGCTCTGTTGTTCCTGAGCCTTTCCTCGAATTTCTCATGGCATTCTCGTACCAAGTTTTGAGCTTCTTCAAGATGTTGCCTTTCCATATTGCCTTTTCATAAGAGGATGTGGATATTCCCCTTGTTCCTTCGGTGTAGTGGCCTTAGCCTCTACTTGCACTTCAACATTCTTTGGAAGGTTTGTAGGTGCTTCTTTTAGGATAGCGCTGCTTCTCAAAGATGAGGAATAAGGGAGGGTTGCGGTATCCTCGTCGGATCCACTTTGGATGATTGCTTGATCCTTTCCATTTCCTATCCTTTTGGTGGTTCATGTGGCCTTTACTACCTCATCACCTTGGTCTTTGGTCCTTGAGGAACTTGCCTTGTCCCTCTTAGATTGCCTTTGTAGCTCTCGATTGAAAGCTTTGGCTTGTAACCGTGTGATTGCATTCAAGGACACCATTGAGACTTGACCCCTCTCGATGCTCAATAAGTTTAGTCTAGTATTCTTAGCATCATTCACTGAGGTTGGTCTTCTTGTTGGCCAATCTTTGTACAGATGGTCGACTCCACAACCACTGCATAAGGGTGCATTTGATGGCACTATCGGTTGTGCTTGTTGATCATCCTTGAAAGGACAATCCCTGAGATAGTGAGGTCCTTGACACTTATAACAACTAACTGGTTGATTGGCACCAGCCTTGTGTGGACATTTGCTTGCTCTATGTGGTCCTTAATAGTGATAGCATTGAAGTGGGAGTCATTTTGTCATGGAATTCATGGCACTAGCCCTAGTCTGGTGGGTGGGTAATATAGCTTGATACACTAGAATATATTTGTCCTCCTGCAATATGAAATGGCTAGGGTATATGGTATGAGCCAAACCATCATCAAAATACTCCGGCTCTAAAGCATAAGACACTGGATCATAATCCTCACAATCCCCTTGGACTTCCTCTATTACCACTTGGTTCATTGGAGATACTCTTGGTGGTGGTGGTTGGGGTCCTAGAATGGGTGATGGCAATGGGGTATTAGCCACTCTGTATTGATTTTGCACTTGTCATCTAGGGTTGGCATTAGATGGGGGTGCAATTAAGGCTAGTTGTTGCCTTTGAGGGTATCCGGGCAATTGTGGTACCTTGGGGAACCTGCACTGAGTTGTATCATGGTTCGTCATTTTGCCACAATGTGCACAATACACATATGATATAGCTCTCAGTCTCTGGCACTCTTAATATCTCTTCTAGGGAACATATATGGATTGGGTTGGTTCTCCCTAGGTAGATCACCTTTCATGTGTTGATTCAACTGGTCAAGCAATTTGGCAACCAACTCATTCATGTCTAGTATCTGCCTTTACTCTCAGTATCCTTGACATCCTTGGATGAGGTTGCCTTGGATGGGTGTGATATTTCTGATGGAGTATATGATGTTTTATCCTTTTGGGCCCTCTCCATCATGTTGTCACCAAGCCATATGGAAGCTTTACTGCACAACTCAAAGGATGTAGGGTTCATGGCAAACAAATGACCATGAAGTTTTGAATCATATAACCCTAACAAGAATCTTGGGAGTAACTGTGCATCGCTCAATATTTCATGAGGCTCGCACCTAGAGTTCAAGTGCTTAATCCTTGTAATGTAGTCTCAAAGAGACTCTGTCTCTTTGCAACCGGAATCTTATTCTAGGAATTGATTGTGGAAGAGTAGAGAATTCACAAGAATTGATTCAACCATAAAAACGATTGCTTTGCAAGCTTCAACTAAATCAAATCAATTGAAATTTAAACACTTAACAAAATTAAAATACTTAGCTCAATAGACCATATTGGGTGCAATCTTCCCCCCTCTTGTGCGTGTCCTCTCCCCACACAAGAGTATTTTTTTATTAGCTTTCTTTTTTTTAAAACCAAAATTAGGCCATAGCCCCCAAAATATATAAGATGTGCTTTTTAGAGAGCACGGCACTCTTCTTTTACAAAAATAGAGTGTCAAATATTGGGACTAGGGTAAAGCCATAGGCTTTAATAAATTCCACATAAATAAGTGTATCTTTCCTAAAGTTCAAAATGGAAAAATCATTTGCTAAGGTTGCAAGCTACTACGCTTGCCAAAAATGAAATGTGATGAACCAAGACATTTCTTCCAAAGTAAACTCTTCAATTCCCATAGTCTTCATCACCTGAAAATATAAGCCCAATTAATTATTAAATTAATCCCACAAATATTAAACAGGCACAAATCATCACCAACTCATGACTACCAGGCGTAAGTACCCCAGGAATCACCCTGCCATACAAACCTAACTGAAATAATCATAGGTGGCCTCAAACATACGTCATATACCACACGTATTAATATTTATAGTGGTATCACCCATGATATTAACCTAGCCAGCATGATGCAAGAGTAATCTAGGCGTCCCCAAATTACTCAAGAGGGGATAAATAATATTTTTCTAGAGGACTTAAAATATATTCTCATGACATCCCTCTTGCTTGAGTTTGCAATTGTCCTCAATTGTGGATTTGCTGGGTTTGAAAAGAATGAAGAATTTCAGGGTAAACTCGGAAAAATTTCTCAGGCATCCATTTAGCATCTTCTTGAGGATGATTCTTAAAAGTCAAAAGATACTTGAAGTATTGATTACCTGTTCTTGTTGTTGTTATCTCTTGGTCAATGATAGCATCAGGAACTAGTACTTCTTCCTCTCCTTGAATAAGAGGTGGTTCCTCATATGTTGGGTGAGTAGAAAGTGTTCCTTGAAAAGGTTTCAAGAGATGGATATGAAAAGAATTGTGGATATTCCAATTAGATGGAAGCTCTAGTCTATAGGCCACATCATTAATCTTTTGAAGGATTTTAAATGGCCCATAATATCTAGGCGCTAGCTTCACTGCAGGGAATTTTTCCACACTCTTTAATCGACGTTTTTCAATTCTCAAAAGTACATAATCACCTTCTTGAAATGAAAAATCTTTGCGCTTCCTATTTGCTTGAGATGTATACTTCTCTTGAGCTCTTGTAATACAATCATGCGATCAAAGTCTCTAACATATTGGTCGGCAGCTTCAATCTTATGAGAGAGTCTAGTAGCCGGAATAGGCAAAGCTCTACCATAGATGATCTCAAATGGTGCTCGACCAGTAGCAGTATGAGGAGTATTATTATAAGCAAATTGGAGTAGGTGTATGTACTTATCCCATGCACTAGGTTGTTGGGAAACATAGGCTCTAAGCATATCTAAGATAGTGCTATTTGTAACTTCGGTTTGTCCATTTGATTCCGGATGGAAAGCCGTGGAAAAATTTAACTTAGTGCCTAAGTTTGAGAAAAGAGCAACACAAAAATGACTACCCAAATTTAGAATCTCTATCAGAAACTATCACTTTGGGTAGTCCATGATGACAAAAATTTGTTTAACAAGTATGTTCGCGTCTTGCTGAGAAGTTAGTGTCTTTTTACATGGAATGAAATAGGCTTGCTTACTAAATGTGTCCACTATTGTCCAAATCATGTCATGGTGACTGGAAGTAGTAGGAAAGCCAGTAATGAAGTCCATAGACACTTGTTCCCATGGTCTATCAGGAATAGGTAGAGACATAAGCAATCCCAAAGCTTTGCCTTTATAGCTTTTAATTGTTTGGCAAATGTTACATTCAGCTACAAATTTAGCTGCATCATTCTTCAAATGAGGCCAATAGAATTCTCGAGAAACTACTTGAAGTGTTGCGGAAACTCCTCTATGTCCCACAAATGGTGATTGGTGCATCTCTTCCAAGACAAGTTGTCTATAAGGTTGAGTAACACACAATCTTTTCTCAAAGAAAAGATAGCTATCATTATGAGAATAACTTCCTTGAGGTGTCCAATTGTTTTCACGCAATTTGATCCATATTTCAGAAAAATCTGGATCAACTTCATAAGTTTCTTTCATAAGTACAAATGGTTCACTTTCAATAATGGAAATGTTGTTGATATTTGGTCTTCGACTCAAAGCATCGGCAACAACATTTTCTTTTCTAGGTTGGTATTGAATCATAGGTTGGAAACTTTGAATGAAAGATGCCCATTTGATGTGCCTATCTGAAATAAGAGGTTGCGTAAGCAAATGCCTAATGCTTTGTTGATCTGTCTTGATGAGAAATTCAGAGCCCATTAGGTAATGCTTCTAGATTTTCAAAGCATGCACTACTGCTGTTGCTAACTCCTTGTCATATGTGCTATAATTTTGCTCTGCAGGCTTAAGCTTTCTACTTTGATAAGCAATAGGATGGTTGTCTTGCATAAGAACAGCTCCAAATCCTTTGCCACTAGCATCAGTCACTACTATAAAGAACAGCTCCAAATCCTTTGCCACTAGCATCAGTCACTACTATAAAGAATGGTATTTGAAAATTAGGTAGTGTAAGAACTGGTACTTATGTTAAAGCATTCTTGAGTGTTGCAAAAGATTTATCTTGCTTTTTAGTCCAATTGAAATTTGTAGCTTTCTTAAGGAGTTCAGTCAAAGGATGAGCAATATAAGCGAAATTCTTGACGAACTTCCTATAATAACTACATAGGCCAAGAAAAGATCTAAGATCATGTATGTTTCTAGGTGTAGGCCAAGAAGCTATACACTCAATTTTCTTAGGATCTACACGAATTCCTTCAGTCGACACTATATGACCTAAGTATTCAATCTCTTCTTGAAAGAAAGAACTCTTTTCAGGATTGACATACAATTCATTTTCTCTCAAAAGGTTGAACACTTGTTCCAAGTATTGTTCATGCTCTTGTCGATCCTTGCTGAAAAAAAGAATGTCATCAAAGAACACTATAACAATTTTTGAAACTTAAGGAATATGCGATTCATCATACGGCTGAAAGTAGCTGGAGCATTGGTCAAACCAAATGGCATAACCAAAAACTCATAATGACCAATTTGGGTTCTAAAAGCTGTCTTGAAAATGTCAGATTGAGTCATACGGACTTGATGATACCCAGACTTTAGGTCAATCTTGCTAAAGACCTTTTATCCTCTAAGCTTGTCAAGAAGATCATCTACCCCAGGAATAGGATATCTGTTCTTGATAGTAATCTTATTTAATGCACGATAGTCTACACACATTCGGAAAGTTCCGTTCTTCTTCTTAACAAGAAGTACTGGAGCTCCAAAAGGTGAACTACTAGTCGAATAAGGCCTCTCTCTAGCAAGTCTTCTATTTGGCTTTGGATTTCTTTTTGCTCTAAATTGTTGACTCTATAGGGAGCTTTACAAGGCGGAGAATTTCCAGGCAATAAGTCAATACTATGATCCTCAGGCCTAAACTTAGGTAATCCTGGAGGTAGATCTTCCATGAAACAGTCACTAAATTTGGAGATAAAAAGATCAAACTTTGGACTTTTGGATGTGTTAGACTCAGCATCAAGATGTGTTAGACTCAGCATCAAGCTGGTTAACCCATACCATATAAGTCTTGTCTCATTTTCTTAGAGCTCTCTTTGCTTGAGTGTGACTCAACAAAGGACTCATTTCTCCTTTGACTTGACACTGGAGGATAATATTTTCATTGTCCTTCCGTAGAGAAATGCTATGAGTGTCATAGTCTATAATAGGATTGTATTTGTGTCTCCAAGGCATACCCAAAATTATATCTACTCCTTGTAAAGGTGCAACTAAGAAATCCCTCTTTTTTGTTAAAGGCTTGATGCATAAATCCAAACTTTTCACCTCTTGCATGCAATTATACTTTGTTCCAGTAAATGCTGCTTTGACTTTATAGTGTGTAGGTGAAGAATGAAGATTTAATGCTCTAAGTGCCTTTTCAGAAATGAAATCATGTGTACTACCATCATCATGTAAAATAAGAACTTCATGTCCATTTATTGTTCCTTTTATTTTAAGCAAAGAATGAACATGAGGTTTACCTTCTTGTTCTGAGTAATCTGGATCGAAATTACCCTCTTGCTTGAATGATTCTTCTTCATTGTCATCTTCTTCAATCATGTTGACTCGAGCTACTACTGCTGGTGTTGAATTCTTAGTACGCTTCGGACAATTCGGGGCTATGTGTCCTTCTTTGTGGCACTTGAAACATTTGATAGTAGATGTCTTCGATTTTCCACCATTGACTTTCTTATTGGTACTCATGTTGCCTTTTAGCCTCGTCCTTGCCTTTGTCATAACTTGATTTATACATCTTCTTTGAAGCATAAAAAGATTTAGTAAATGGTTTAGAAGAAGTACCCTCATGTGCTTTAATCTCTTTAGGAAAAATCCTCATCGCTTCAAACAAATCCCGAACAATTCCGCGTGATTCACGAGACTTGGGCTAGTCGAATTGTTGATGAAATAATTTTTCTGCACTTTGCAACCTGCTGAAACAGTCCTGTAAACCTTGCCCAATCTCTGCAATATTTTCTAAAGTTTTTTTCAGAATTTTCCAAAAATGATTTCGGAATTTTCTGGCCTTTTCTAGGTAATTTTTAAGCCTTTTAAAACCTGTAAATCACTTTTCTGCACCCAGAAATTTTAGATTTGGAAACCTTTTGTATTTCTCTTCAAATTTGAAAATAGGAGAAGTAAAGGCTCAAAAAAAAAGTGATGTGACTTGTATGGGGATTGGAAAAAGTAAGATTAGATTAGAAAGTGATTAAGCTTATGTAGATTAAGCTTGTGGGTTTTTTTAATCTCCTCCACACGTCGGCAGGCTGCCGCCGTGCGCCTTCTCCTTGGGTTTTCTTTTGAGAATTTTTTTTGATGGCTTTACACTGATTAATCTGCTCCGTCTATTATGGATTTACTCATGCTTGAAGCTTTCTGATTTCTGAGAGAATCGTATGAGGTTTTTGGCTATGAGGATTTCATCCATGCGGTCAGATTTTGATTTCACTGAGTATTTGGAAAAAACCACTTTTTGATAGGGAGGGATGGTTTTGCAGGGTGGTGAGTGGGTTTGAGAGTAGATCTAGTTTTGAATCTTTGATCTTTGGGTAAAGACCTACAAAACACCCTTCTGTCCACTGGATAGTTTCCTGCACTTTCTTGATTTTTGAGAAGTTGAAGCCCTTTCCTATCTTCTCCACAAATCTCCTAGCCCAAGCTCTGATACCACTGCAACCAGAATCTTATTCTAGGAATTGATTGTGGAAGAGTAGAGAATTCACAAGAATTGATTCAACCATAAAAACCATTGCTTTGCAAGCTTCAACTAAATCAAATCAATTAAAATTTAAACACTTAACAAAATTAAAATACTTAGCTCAATAGACCATATTGGGTGCAATCTTCCCCCCTCTTGTGCGTGGCCTCTCCCCACACAAGAGTATTTCTTTATTAGCTTTCTTTTTTTTAAAACCAAAATTAGGCCATAGCCCCCATATACAAGATGTGCTTTTTAGAGAGCACGGCACTCTTCTTTTACAAAAATAGAGTGTCAAATATTGGGACTAGGGTAAAGCCATAGGCTTTAATAAATTCCACATAAATAAATGTATCTTTCCTAAAGTTCAAAATGGAAAAATCATTTGCTAAGGTTGCAAGCTACTATGCTTGCCAAAAATGAAATGTGAACCAAGACATTTCTTCCAAAGTAAACTCTTCAATTCCCATAGTCTTCATCACCTGAAAATATAAGCCCAATTAATTATTAAATTAATCTCACAAATATTAAACAGGCACAAATCATCACCAACTTATGACTACCAGGCGTAAGACCCCAGGAATCACCCTGCCATACAAACCTAACTGAAATAATCATAGGTGGCCTCAAACATACGTCATATACCGCACGTATTAATATTTATAGTGGTATCACCCACGATATTAACCTAGCCGGCATGACGCAAGAGTAATCTAGGCGTCCCCAAATTACTCAAGAGGGGATAAATAATATTTTTCTAGAGGACTTAAAATATATTCTCATGACACTCTTTTTGCTTCACCTCATAAAGTTGACTAATTGGGCTCCATTTGGTCTATTCAGGGCAAATCCTATGATAAAGGCTTTTCTCAATGTGGCCCAATTTATCTTTTCTTTCGATGTCAAGGCTCTGTACCATTGGCCAGCTTTGCCTCGAGACTCAAGCCAAAGGCATTGACTCTCTCCAACTCACCTCTCTCTCCGAAAGTCTCGCATATTTGCTCGAACCGTTCCACATGTGTGACTGGATCACCTTCTCCTATGAATTTTGTGATCAGTTTGGAGATGGTTATCGGTCTACTCCTTGGAGGATGAGGATCTCTTCCTATCATAACCGGTGCGGCGGCCCCCCTTCCTAGTGCTTGCACTAGGGTTGTCATGGCATCATCAGTTAGGGTAGACTATGCTTGGATTTACCATCGGTGGTGGCCTATTCCCACCCGGAGGTGGAAATGGAACCATTGGAGGGGTACCGTAATTTGGCATTGGTGGTCTTGATGGTCTTATAGGATGAGTTGATCCCGATCCGTTGGGCATTGATGTGTGCATTGGATATGAAACTGGTCTTGGAATTTGAGTGGGATTTCCTCTAGGGATTGGCATTGTGACTCCCATTGTTGGCATGTAGGTTGTTTGAGGCATGAATGGTCTATAAGGAGGTACACTGTCCAGAGGGTCCTCCCATAGTCTCCACATGAGGTATCTAGCCTCCTTGCAAGTTAGGATACCATGGTTTAGAGCTGACATCCCTCCTTTGTTGTTCATATCTAGGATAGAATTGGAGGGTTGGGTGCAGATTTTCCCTTAGTTGTGAAGTACTTGGTTCTCCTTGCTTAAACTCTTGCTGAGTCCATGAGGACTCCATTGGATAGCTGGCTTCCATGGATGGCCTCCACTTTCTAGCCTACCTTGGCAAGGCTTATCTTCTAGCTATCCTATAGCTATGGTACAAGTGGAATTCTGTGCTAATTACCTAGATTGCACCAAAATCAAAATGATATCCTATGGTGCCACCTCAAAATCAACGTGCCAACCTCCTTGCATGGAAATCCAGCAGAAGACCCCCCATGTGATGTATCCTAGCCATCCGAACGATGATCCTAAGGGCAAACTACCAGATCCTCCATGCACTCCCAAAGACAGTGCTTTGGGGTATCGATCATGTGGCTTCCGCATCTCCAATACTCCCCAATCTGGCCCATCTGTGCCAGCCAACCCCATCAATATCCCCTTATGGGCCAAAAGCCACATGAAGAGCGTGATCCGTCGAGGCCTCCAGCTGTCCCACAAGGCTCTCCAAAAGGCTCGAGGAAGAGAATCAAAATCCCCTAGTGATACCAGTACCGCACTCGAGTCTCATGATCTTGAAGCTTGCCAAGTGCATAGCGTCCGATCCTCGCACTATAGGAGAAGAACGGGGCAACCGCCTGTTAACCACTTTGTGAAGGGTTAATAGAGCCAATGGGCCCCGCCTACATTTTGTACTATCCTTTTATACATGTGCAAAAATGCATCATTTATTGTATATAGTGGAGTCCATTTAATTGAAATGTAAGGAGAGGAAGTAGAGAAGCCTTGTATTATGTTCCCAACACTACTAGGAAGAGGTTGCACCAATCAAATCTCAGTTTGGGTCAATTTGGACCAAACTAGAGAAATTAGGTCTAGTAGGAAAAATTAGGTTTAGGGTTGGACTTCCCTTTGGAAAAGGCCATGTATAAAATCCAAGTCTCTTGACTTTGGTCTTCATTCTCATTTGCAAAGAATACAAGCTCTCTACTTCCCTCCACTCCCTCTTTTGTGTGTGTTTGGTTGTTGATGCTTGTTTCCATTTTGCCTTGCTCGTTGTTGCCACGGTACACATTCCCCATTCCCCTACACCACGCTCTCATGCATCCTCTCATCCCTTCCCCCCCTTCCCTCCCCTTTCCCGTTCTTGTGGAGCGACGATCTTGAGAGATTCTGGAGGCCACGGGCGTGACACCCGCGAATCGAAGCACAACGGAGGCGTGCATCGACTTATGGCAAGCGGATGGAGGCCTTGAACACGTCCACGGCATAGCATCTCCTCCCCACGACATGTTATCTCGAGGTAAGCTTCCTTGCGTAACATTTTTGTTGTCGTTGTCGGGTATTGGATGCATGTTTCTTTCTGTTGTCCTTCTTCCTTTGATAGACCCATTGCCTAGCTTTGCAAGAAGCTAGTAGTGGAGAAATTGAGAGAGAGAGAGAGAGAGAGAGAGAGAGAGAGGGGGAGGGTAGAAAAAGAGACTAGAATGGTTTTTAGCTTTTTAGTGAGGTTTTTTGTGATAGAATTATCTTAGATTGGTTCTAGAGTAGCAGAGTTGCATTGCTAAGCTGCTAGTGAAAACAAACCCCACCAAAAACGCACAAAACTTGCATTTTTTAGTCTTTTTTCGGACGGAATTGTAGGGTAAAACGAAAATTTTCAAAAATTCCATTCACATCAATTTTCACGTTTTTCTTTCATTTTTTCGTTATACACGCGTAGTTTAGCCTCCCCCCTACACCCCCGACACATCACAGATCGAAAAAAACACCAAAAAATACACCCAAACGGACGAAATGCATGTCGAAAATGGACGAAAATAGGTCGGAGATTTTTTTATTAGCCCAAGTTCCCCACGTGGATCTTGCCAGATCCCTGCGTGGAACTCGAAACTTTCCCGCACAGAACTCACAACTATCCCTCGCAAAACTACCCTGTTCTGCACGTGGATCTACATATTTTCCCGTGCCATTTTCAACATTCTTCATGTGAATCTCGAGGTGAATATCCACATGCGGATCTACGAGTTCCACGCATGGAAGTTCTAAATGTGTCAGACGGCCGTTGGATATTTATTGCACAAATTTTTAGCGCAAAAGTCAACAGTGAAGTGCGAATCAATGCTGAACTCAATTCCACGTGCGGAACTGGAGGCTTCCCCATGCGGATCTTCTCCAGTTCCCCACGCGGAAGGGGAAACCCATATCCCATTTTAGCACGTTGGGCTCACAGTCCAATGTATGGAGCATGTACGTCCCCCCAAGCCAAAACCTAGGAGATTATGAGGATGTTACGCATTATCAGGGTACTCAATACCCTGTGATTTCCACGAAACCAACTCAAGGGTGGAGAATCCCTTATCAACCTCCACCATATTAAGATCCATATTTCAGAGGAGAATGAGGATCTAGAGACTCAGTCCCAATCTGCGGGGTTGAGAGTTCCGATCCCTCCTCCAGCAGCTGTCCCCACACAGATTAGAGACTATAGGGGCCCGCAACGGCCCTTGTACCAGGGACAATTGCTAGCAGTCCCAGTCTTGGGACCGCAGCTCCTATGTACATCCTAGTGGGACCAAGACCCCCACCACTCACCCGATACCCTATTCAAGTAAACCAAGGACTGCGACTCATGCGTACAGTGGTACCACCGCACATGGCAGTACCACCACCTGCCAGACCAACAGGAGGTGCACCACCACCTCAAGGGTACGATCAACCAGGACATGGGGATCCATGGGCACCTTATGGGCCCCCACCGATGTACTATCCACCGGCCATTCTTTGTTGCCGAAATACTCATCCGTGTTAGATACTCATTCACACTTTGCACTCCATGCAGCTTAGTTAAAAAGTCTAATGATAAAAAAAATTGTAAACAATTTATTGCTTTTTTCTCTTGCTTAATTAAAGAAGTCTTGAATTGTTCTATGGCTGCAACTCATAGCTATTCAGATGTTAAGTCTATTTGCGTTAACAATTTTACAGTATCAAACAAACAATCACCTGGTGTATATTTGTAATTTCTAATGCAACATAATTGTTGTTAGTATAAGGTTATGTCAATTGATTGAGCTTCATCCATCTGAGTTAAAGGAGCTTAATTTGTTTCATGCATAAAATTCCAAGACACAAAACTACTACTTTATTTTTTACAAAAGATAAGTTTTAAAACCACATACATAGAAAAGAATTATCGTTTTCAACACACAGCATCATAATTTTACGGCTTCTCCACTACGATTCCGTTAGTACATATGTAGCCATTCAACAAGTTCCCATAAGTTAATGTGAAGTCACCATCCACATGTATCTGACTGATTTTCCGCTGAAACTCCTTTTTTCTCAAAGTATTCATTCACTAGAGCATCTATCCCAAGTAAGGGAGATATCCAAGGATCTTTGATGTTTATTCGAACATACTCACAAGTCTTTGTTTTGATTGCAGTAGTCATAAAGTTAACACAGTCAGGCTTAACATGCTTCTTGCAACGTAAGCAGTTGTAAATGTGTTTACCTATCTTTTGTATACTGGTTTGTGATTTGCACAAAGAGCAAGCGATGTAAAAAGGGCGCGCTATTTGAACAAAGCTCAGTTCACTAGACACGTCAAGAAGCCATATTAGTAGTAAACTAATGAAATAACAAATGCTATTACATCACCTTTTTTGCGAGAGATTATAAATGCACATAATTACTTACTAGTTGGTCACTATTGTTATATCCCTCGTAATGTTTTTGAATGGATTTAATCCTGGTTATGGTAGCTACATCCGTTACTTGAAGTGCTATCGAGTAACTAGCAAACTATAACTGTTTTTTGGTGGTTGTGTAGCCCTTTTGGTCTTCACGTGTCATGGGGATCTTGCGGCTATGTCGATCAAGGAGCTCACCCTCAATCTACCCTCATAGAGAAGCGATGCATAGGTGTGCGTCGATGGATGTCACATCCGTCATCCCTCGGATCATTCGCAAGCAATGATTCCATGAGAAAAGAGTAGAGGTAAGGGAGGGGGAGAAGGTAAGGAGTACGAGCGTGGGGAAGGGGGAAGGGAGGCGTATGCTTCATTATCAATGTCTAATTTTAAGGCCTTTCCAAAGCAACACAAACTTTATGGGCATACTTTGGTTATGTTTGTTTTTTTTACTAAGCATGTATGGAGGGGTGGAGCATGGGGAAGGAGGGAGAAAAGAGGGGGTTGATGCCCAAGCAGAACGAAGGGGATGTTGCGCAAGAAGTAGGGAGGAGGGGTGGTTACACATGCGTGCAAGGGGGTTTGGTGCACATAAGGGGTGGAGGAGGGGTTTATGCATGCATGCAAGACAGGGGTGTTGCGTATGCGCACAAGGGACAAGGAGTAATTCATGCAAAGGGGTGTGCATGCACGCAATGGGATGGGTGTGTGCAAGGGGGGGTGCGGTGCACATGTGTTGAAGACGAGGTTGTGCATGCATGCAGGGAGAGGAGAACTATTCTAGTGCTTGCACGGTGATTGGACTTGGATCTCCACGTGTTAGGTCACCTACCCCAATCTAGTTATACACACGTGTTGTGGAGCATTAATTGGCCCTCCATCTAGTAAACTCAAGTCTGTGCTGGGACTTGGAAACACCATCTAAGAGCTATAATATTTAAGTGACACGAATCTAATGCACCTACTCGAGGTACTCAAAAATTGAGCATAAACCTCCCAACTCAAGTCTTTGCAGGGACTTGGAAGTGTGCCTCAAACCCAAGAAAACTTCATTTTGGAATGAATTAAACAAATAGACTCAATTTGATCATACATTACCTCCACGTGTTCTTGGAGGTGGCCTCTAGGTGTGCTTCCAAGTTATAGTTTGACTTTAAAAAGATAAAACTGAACTTCAATGAAACCTCAGGTGCTTAGTTGCAAGTCCACATAAGGACTTAGCATCGACCAGTGACCTCCACAACATAGCCATTTTCACATATTTACCACCCCAAAACAAAAACATTTGAATCTCCATTCAAAATTTCTTCCATCTTGAGACATTGAAGGTTGAAGCTCCAAGCCCTTGAAAGTGGCATAGTCTAGGCAATGGGAGTTTTCCCTCAAAAAGGCTTCTTATAGTATTGATTTTTTAATCATTAAGAGACATCTTTCTCATATATTAATATTTCATGCAATTTATGGACTTAAGGGTATAAGGAAGTTCAAAAATTACATTGTTAATTGTGCACTATTGGGACAAAACTAGGATGGGGGGCCTCTCTGGAGGTCTCACTTTGACATAGTTACGAAAATTTTGGCTTGCAAATAGCTAACCAAAGGTAGGTGAGTGTTGTCCAGGAACTTTCCCATCTAACACCTTTCCCAAGACCTCTCAAACCACCCTAATTACACATTTGAAATCTAGAAAGGGAGGCAACAAGGAGCTAGCACTTAACTCTCCATCTAGCCAAACTCAATCCTATTTCTCAATGAGATCTAGAAGATTGATTGAAATAGTACCAAAGCTTGAGGATAGTGCCTCCAACGTAGTGTTATCAAGCTACATCCCAAGATTTTCATCACATAGATCTTATGATTCCTCGGTCAACTCCAATACCAGATTCAAACAAAGTTGGGACTCTAGTTTAGAAGACTCCATGAGCATGGATAGTAACATGAATACCCCTTTGGTAGCTATAGCCAACAACAAAGCCCTTTACTCAAGTATCTCAATTCCACCATCACCTTTAGCATTCTCATCTAGTTGTTTCAAATTCTTGATGAATATGCTAAGTAGTATGATGGGAAGTGAAGAGATAAGGCAAACCACCCTTGCAAATCTTCAATCCATAAATCTTTTTGGTGGACAACAAGGTCATGTACCAAGAGCACTTCATGTACTCAATCCACCTGTATTTGAGCCCATGCAAAGGGACTATGAATTTGTAGAGGTGTGAAGAACAAGACAAGAAGTGTCCTAGTAGAACCATTCATGTAAGCAATTGCCCAACTTGCTCCTCACCTAGGGCCCAACTTTCTCCCTACATAGGGCACAAGGTTGGCACAATGAGTTTAACATTTTTTCATGAGATGCCACTTAAATAAGTAGATATCCAAGAGAGTTAGGAATTTGATATCATGCATCCTTTATATTAATGAATTTCCATAAGCAATCAGACTCATACAACATCAACCTAGATAGACCCTCCTTGAAAATTGCACGATTAGTCCATGACTGGTGGTTTGATAACATCTATTTGAGGAAAGGAGATCACATCATTAGAGTGGACAAAAAACCATGGAAGGCACATCCCATGAGTAGAAATATATTTGGTGCTAAATATAACACTAAGAATAAGATGGTATCGATAAATGTGCTCTAAACATATAAGGAAGAGAAAAACGAAAAGGGCCTTGAAGACTCTTTGTATGATCTGTTACTAGAGCTAGAAGACTCACTAAATTGGATGCATAAACTACCTACAACAATCAATCTACAAACTAATAAAGGAACTCAAATTATGCATCTTAACAATGATCAATCTAGCTTCATTACACCTTTTTACACAATAAGAGAGGTAATACCCAATGAAAATGAACATGCAATTGGAAAATCTATTGAAGATAAGGAAACAGGTATTTCCCTAGTTTGATTCTAGGTAGGGTTGGATTCAATGGGCCACAAGTGTTAGGTACGATCCCTGATCAACATAAGATTAATTCATAGCCTCATTCCATGGGAGATATGGAAACTTCTCAAATAAGTACCACTCTAGCTGAGCTATTCTCATTTTTAGAATTTAGGAAGTATGCCAATGAATGTTGTTGGTTCTTTGGTTATAAATGTTTCAATGGGAACTCACCTCATGCCACGCAAGTTTTTTGTGACTACCTACAAGTACATTTTCACAAACCACGGTGGTTTGTAGAAGCTGGATCCAAGCTTCAAATTGCCATATCAATGAGCATAGGTGGACAGCTACTTTGAAGAAAAAGGGTAACATCTCCACAATGTTTCTCTAAGATAATTTTGAATAACGAAATGAACCTACCTCTACAAAGTATTTACCTCTTATCCAAGCATCAACATCATCAAAGACAACCACATCAACACAGAAGACAACAATGAAGAATGTCCACCAAGAAAATGTGGCTCCAAAAGGATCTACTAGAGTCCCAAGGATTCTTTGAAGGTGAATCATACATATGGCTTCCCAAGAAAAGTCACCATCAAAAGCCACCCCATCATGTAATTAATATATCCCTCCATCAAAGGAAATTATGTCGACCAAGGAAGAAAGTACACTACAGTTGGGTTCCTAGAGCATTACTTGAAGCCCAGGTCTATTACCTAGGAAACACTTGTATTTGGATACCCAAGGTACAATCTACAAAAGCAAATCCATCATGTTCATCTATAACAATAATGAGGTGAAAAGGTAGAAATGGAGAACAAAGCCTTTACAACAATCATCAACATAAACAAATAAAAGGCTACAATCAACAACACAAGGCCTACTTAAAATGAAAACTAAGGGCCACAAATGGAGAGTAGTATCATAACAACCTACCTTGAAAAAGGTAGGCACAAAAGAACCTACTCAAAAAGATAAGGGGAAGACCAAACTAAAGGAGGACTACACAAGTACAACATTCACCTCCTATCGAGTAGAGACATAGGAACTTGTCCTGCAAAAAAAGGCAATTCCATAAGAACCTACTCATCTACCCAAAATCAACAAGCATTCCATTGAGTTTATCGTATCATCTTCGAGTCAAAGGGTAGAGAGTTACTAGAATAGAAGTCAAACCCACTATGGAAGTCACATAAGAACCATTAGGGAAAAACGGAGCTCATTTTGGGGCCCTGTAAGAAATTCACTATTTCTCGATTTATTTCTCTCCTAAAAGATCTCAAAAATAATAAAATATGGAAACGTGGCTCAGAACTGTCAGTAAGGACCACTGAACTGTCAGTTCAGAAAAGAATAAGATAATCTTTTATCTAACTAACACGATTTTGCATTAAATATCTCCTTAATTTTTTTTGTTTCTCGAAGATTTCGCATCTCTTTTGACGACGTGTGCAGGCCTCTCATAAAGAATCCATCACTGAACTTAATGATTGTATGGATACCGCCACACTTCCACAATTCATGTTACAAAAAGACTATGAGATTGACAAGCCAACTTTGCAACCTCAGAAGCACAAAAATGGCCGATACTAGTGAAGTACAATCTCAGAAGAAGCGATTATATCATCTTCACATCGACTTAGAAGAACAATATGCTCCAGCACAAAAAAGACGAAAGGATACGGTGCTAAATGCTCAACAACGGGAAAATATGAGAAGAGAAGGGCTCCAACATATTGACTTATGGTGTGATGGAAGTATATATCCAAAATGTCTAGTACAAAACTCTACACCTCCATTTGTCAATCCAACCACACTATTGAGGTTTGCGGGCGATGGACAAAATGGACTTCTTGGTTATATTTCAGCACAGTTTGCATTTGCAGAAACATATAAAACAATGTACCTACAAGAAAAGGGAGCCAGGATTCAAGAGATAGCTATTCGTGCAAAATTGGAGCAGCAGTTGCAGAATGAAATTGAGGAGCATTCAAAGAGTAAAAAAGAGTTAACAAGATCAAGAAGGAAGAGAACCATGCTTGGAGACAGACAACGAAGTAGGAAGATTAAAAACATTGCAAATTTGAAGGCTGGGACTGGTGGATGCAAGCGAAGAATTCAGGAAGCAAGGTTAGTTTGTAATTTTTTATTTTTTAAACTAAAAAATACTCTCAAATGACTATGTATTTTGTCCATTAATGCAAAACAGGATTGGAAGTGTTGAATAATATAGGCATATTGTGTTGTTACTATATTGTTACTATAGGAAATTATTGGAGCCTGCAAAAGAAAATATGGATCCCAACCTTCTTCCAGTTAAACAAATGAAAGGATTGCTTTCTTATGGTGTAGCAAAAGGTTTGATTGAAGAAAAAAAATACAAAACAATCAAACGCAATATTGTAGAGGACTTTATATCCAATAATCAAGTTGATGGTACTACAATCCAAGAGGCTCTTGATGTTAGTGGAGTTAGTAGGAAGGGATATAGTTCGATTTTCCATGCGATATCCTCAACTTTGAGAGATCAAAGGATTAAACGAGTTTTACTGCCAAATCCAGCAAACAGTGTGGAAGATAAGAGGTCATTTGAATGAAAGTATAGATGAGTTTATTGGACCATATATCCATATTGAAGATATATTTCATGGTGCTAAAGGAACCACCGTGTATGACCCTTGGAACAATATATTTGTAGATCTACAACAACTTCAAAGAAGAATGGTCGAGTTTTATGGAATAACATTTGAAGAGTGCAAAGGCATTTTGAAATTTGTTATCAAACTGGATGAGTGTGAGGTTGTAAAGGAAAAGAAAATGGAAAGGATTACTATCACATTGATGAATGGAGCACTTGATACATCATTGAATGAAGCGAGTTCGAAGTATTTTAGTGTGCAGTCGGAGAAACACATATGGTGGTTGGGCTCATTCCAGGTATGATCATTTTTTATTTCGTACTTGATTTTAGTCAATGTTTTCAAATCTTTTATAGTAAGACTTTTGTTTTGTATAACCACAGGTAAAGACAGAAGACCATGAAACACTGGATTGGGTGTTTCACCACACGGAAATACCAAGAATAATTAAAAGACAGGTGCAGGGAGAGAATCTCCATGTTGCAAGAAAAGGTGATTTTCAAGTAGAGTGGCACATGGCGGGGGATCTTAAAACACTTAAGTGCATGTATAACGTTAGTAAAGGAGGTAACTCAAAGTCTCCTTGTCTTTACTGCAAAGAATCAGCGCAAGTAATGGATTCTAAATGGTGGAAGAGAGCACCTAATAGAGATAAAGTTGACCCTGACTTCAAGGCCATTCTTGACATTCCACTATGTAATGTTCACATATGCACATTGCACGCTCTATGTCGAATTATTGAGAAATTGGTATTTTTGTATATTGGATTTGCTTGGAAACTCCGTCCCGAAAGAAATAGAAAGGATGCTCTTCATGCATTGGAAAAAGTGTTATCCGATATAGGTCTGCATGGAGGTGATGTTCATATCACAAAGGATTTTAAAAAGTCTAGCAATGGCAAGGAGGTACCAATCAAGCCCTCTATTGGTGGTGTTAAGGCAAGAAGATTCTTGTCTCGACCCAAACACAATAGTAAGCAAGTAAGGCAAGGTAAAACAGTTTCAAGGATTAGTTATGGATTGTGGAAGCAAGTCCATAATGCCGTGAAAGATCATGAGGCAGATGGGGAAGCACGAAATGTGAAGGCAGAGGTGTGGAGGTCTCTTGATCAACTCTTCATGTTCTGTGACAATGTAACATGGACAAAGAGTGATTACAAGAACTTTGAAGAGGCAATAAAACATTTTGGGAAGTCAATGAAAGACGCATGGACAGCCTGCAATATAACTCACTACATGGTAAAGTGATGTCTTCTTTTTTTTACTTAAGTGTGATCCTCTTTTCTTTTATAACTTACTATGCATTCTTATGTCTTTGTGAAAACAGCATATCATCTACAACCACCTTCCCTATTTTGTCAAAAAGTATGGATGCCCAGCAATTTGGTCTACCCAAGGCATGGAGAAGTCTCACTACATGGCACGTAATGCATTTTTCAGACACACACAACACTATGGAGGGAGTCAAAAGGCAAATAGTCTGAAGGAAGTCTTCCAATGGTTTTACCGAGGCATTCTACAAAGGCTGCATGCTAAAAGAAAAGTTGCTAGCTCCAAAGTCAAGCTTGCTTTTATTCTAGCCCAAAAGCAAAGACGAAGACAAACTTTGGACAATTCAATGGCAGCAGAGAGACATAGACAGTGGAGGGATTCGAAGATATTTAGAAACCATAAATGGACAAGTAAACATGAATAGCAGTTTGTAACTTATTGGTGTTATGTCCACATGTTTTCAAACTCAATCAATAGATTTTTATTCTGTGGAACAAGTGACTCTTGGTGTAATGCCTATATGTTTTGAGACTCCATCAAAAGTAAGTCTTTTGTGAAACATGTGATCTATATTAACAAGCATCAATACATCCATATATTAACACACAAAAAATTCAATCAATACTACTTAATTATGCTAGACATACTGTTGATCCTTACCAATAAAATACTGAGTGTCAAACACTTTTAGAAGCTTTTGAGTGTGGGAAGAGTACTGAAGTGTCTAAGGACAAGGAACTGATGAGGATCAAAGACTTTGTACAAATCAGTTCAACTTCAACATAATGTTTGTGCTATATTTGATGACTAAATCCTATTACTCCCAAGGCTTGCGAGTCGGAACTCTCTTTTTGAACTTGATTGGACTCTTTTTCTTCCTTATTGGCTTGATGTCGACTTTCTGTTTATCAATGCTTGCCTCTATTGCTTGTCTGAGAGGGGTATCCTTGTCTTCAGCTATCTCCACATGTTCTTCTTCTTGGATTGTGTGGCCTGATGCAATCATGGGTGGCTCTCGAAACCTTATGAGCTTGTGTTTTCCATAGCCCTCTAGATATTTGGGCTCCTTAACACCACATGCTAATGCATAAGAAGTGTAAGACAAAAAGTAAGAGGCCCGAGAGGCCTGCTTATTCACATAATCCCCAAATATATCTATGGCGGACAACCTCTCTATTAAAATGATCTTTTCCTTTTGCCATGGAAGATCATGTCCACCTAATACCCTAGACAAACATTTAAAGAAGTAAACAATGGCTTCTCCATTGTTGCTCAACTGCCTATGGTAAATCAAGATCTTAGCACTACCTAGATCATGAATATAATGAGCTAGGCTTGACATTTTGCCAAACCCAGCTGGCCTGCTTCCACTTGATCTCTGGAGGAATGTGTCATCCTCAATTTGTAGCTGCCATGTATCAAAAGATTATAGTGAGACAATGATACATAACTACAAAACATTTAAACACAACATAAAGTATTTGATTTGAAGTAATAATATCATACCCTCTCATTTTCATCAGCAACAAGAAGTTCATCTTTCCAAAGATTTATTCCTCTCCCCTCCAGTCCAGCCTCTTCTTTAAGTTTTTCCTTATGAAGTGATGAGAGATTCATAGCTTCCTGGGTGAGCTGGAAGGCAGCTTTATCTGGCTCTTGGAAACTTTCAGCCTCTTTGAAACAAATAGTAAGGGCCTCTGCAGGATCAAAGGTTGTTTCCAAAGCTAGCAGTGAATGGTCATCCTCTATGCCAACCTCCTTGTCAAGCCTTGAAGCCTGGGCAATAAGGGAAATGGCATAGTCCTCCCTCAAATTGAACATACACTCTATATCATGGAGGAAAACATAATCTTTACCACCAATCAAGACACCTGGAAGCATGGGCACTGCATAGTTGCTGCTCTGAACATCAAAGTCTTCAACTGGCTGTGCTGCCCTAAGAGTCTCAGTCCTTAGCTGAACAAGGTCAAGAGCAGCCACTTGCAGCCCCTCATCCTCGAGGTTGATATCTTCTTCCTGCTCTGCTATATCTGTTGCCATAGGAATATCCTCTTTTACCTCTGCTATAGATATATCTTCTTCTTCAGTCTCCTGCCCTTGCTCTTCTAGAGATTGCTGTTGGAAGACAATGTACATAAGGAATGCCATGTTTTCCTCAAGCACTCTACACTTTCTGGTGTGCAAGTTACAACTGAATTTATATTCCTCAGGCAGGCTGTCATACCTTCTATTCACATGGTACCTCAGCTTGTCAATGGAGACAATATGATTTAAATGCACAAAAACCTTTTCACCTTCCACAATCCTTCCTGCCTCTGTCAGTTGTTTGAAGGTATCCCAATGGTCTGAAAGGAAATCTCTGTGATGGTTTAAAAGAGAGCTCATAGTGAACTCCCTGTTGAAAATACTGTGGTATATGTGGAAGTTCCTTTGAGCCTTGCACTTGTGAAGAAAGTCAAATAGGAGCAAATCTGGAGATTTGTCCTCTTCTGGTTCCCTTTGTTTTGAAAGGGAAGACTCAGCTTTCTGCTCTAGTCTCTTGCTTTTGCCTGAAGCAAAATTTATATAACATGAATTCTATATGCTCACATATGCAATCAGATAATGTATAGGATATCACCAAACAAAACTCTTCATCAGCACACATGAATCACCTGGTGATTGCTGTGGTCTGAGTACAGCAGCAGAGAAGTCCAACTTCCTCTTGAAAGGAGGGGCCTGAGGATCAACTGTTCCAAAGCAGAAACATTTCTCATCATCAAGAAAGACATCTCCATGGACATAGAAAGCAAAACAATGAGCAAACAGTAAAAACCAAAAGAGACACAAGACTTTGCAACAAAACGCGATGCAGATCCATTTGAAAAATGTAAAGTGTTCTCCTCGCATTTTATTGCAAATTCTGAATTTCTACTGACATCCATTTCCAATCTAATGCTAGGGATATCTCACAATGTTCAGGACAGTAAATGATGCAAGGAGCTATTCCCCAGTGCAAAAGAGATTAAAAGAAGGAGAAAAAAGAAAAACTAGAACAAGTATCAGAATTTGTAGCAAAACGCGATTTGGAGCATTTGGAAAATATAAACCTGTCTAATCGCATTTTGTTGCAAAATTCTATGTCCTACTCATATCCATCTCTAATCAAATCCTAGGGTGATCTGCCAGATTTCTAGGCACTGAGATTTAAGAATTCTACAGATGGAAGAAACATATGTCAGAAAACATTGGAAATGGTATATATCTCTGACCTTTCTTTTCCTCTTCCATACTGATGAAATAGCCCTGGAGATTGTCCTGCTCTCTTCCAAAACTGAGCTGTAGCACTGGTAACCTGGAGATCTGGTAATGGTAGTAGTCTTCAGACAGGTTGCAGAGTGGATGGAGTGTGTTGGGTAGAAAGTGGTCAAGGTGGGAGAGAAGAGGATGATGGGAGGGTGCTGGCAGGGATGGAATACGGGGAGGGAAAAGTGTTAATGGATCTAATTATGAAATCATGATTGGCACAATTTCCAAGGCAAAAAGTGACCCACAAATTTAAAATCCCAAAAGATTTGGTGGGACCCACACGTGTTAAAAAACGACTATATCTCACACGTGTGGTATTAATAACTCCATTATTTGTATTTTGTAATAATCTACTCTCCTAACTCAGTTCTCTTGCATCTCTACCTCTCTACTCCACAGCATCAGCATCCAGACCAGCAGCAGAGATTCATACCCAGCACAGGATACTCATCATCAGCACAGAACACTTGCAGATAGCTTCCAGGTTAGTAAGAAAATCTTTTTCCTCTTCTTCTTGTTTAATAGTATATTAGGGAAAGGAATTGATTGATGTGATGTAGGTTACATATTATGATAAATACTATATGCATTTTTTAGATTTTCTCCACTGCATGTAGAAGTAGGAAGACTTTTTATTTGGCCTTGTTGAATGAGAGTTTGATCACTTCTTGATGTCTATATGCTCAATCCATGTTGCACCAAGCTGCATACACACTAAAATGACTAAATGCATGATAAAGTATGTTGTCTCTAGGATTTGCAGCAAAACGCGAGGAGGGTATTTTAGAAATCTCAAAATAGTGCAAATCGCATTTTGTTGCAAATTTCAAAAATCTTCTTCATCCACCCATTTCAAGCCTGCATAGTTCTTCTATAGACACAATACATATAGTTTATAGTTGGAAAGATAGAGAATTCATTATATGAATGCAAAAGCATGTTGTTTCAAGCATTTGCAGAAAAACGCGATTTTGAGCTGTTACAAATTTCAAATGTTCATAATCGCCTTTTGTTGCAAATTGTTCAATTTTGCTTCATCCAAGTTGTCATCACCTTCTTTAATCATTCTATGTTCTCTATGTTTCTAATCTTTTACTATTGTTTTATATGGACCTTTTCAGAGTGATGGCAAGAACCAAGGCAACTGCAAGGAGGACTGGCAAGGGGCCAGGGCTTGCAGCAGCAGCAGCTGGGCCTGATGTCAAGGAATCTAGTGTGCCTACAAAAGGAAGAGTTGCACATGGCAGGAAGGGGAAGCCAATGAGCATGCTACAGCAGAAGTCCAAGAGGTTAAAGCATTCTGCTGGTGTGCTAAAGGAGATCAGGAAACAGCAAAAAGCTATAGGCTTTGCAATCCCCAAGGCACCTTTCCAGAGGCTAGTCAGAGAAATTTGTGATAGCTGGCACCTTGGTTTCAGGTGGAATAGGACTGCCATTCTTTCCTTACAGGAAATGGCAGAGGATTACCTGGAGAAGTACTTTGAAGATGCAATGCTTGTAGCAGCCCATGCTCACAGGGTAACTCTGATGGCCAAGGACTTCAACACATTGTCCAGAGTGAGGTGGAGGTATGACAAGCTGGTCCATCCTGTGGAATGGCAGGACATAAAAATGAGAGACATATTATTAATTCCACCTACAAGGAAATTGAAGGCAGACAAGGTGAAGGTTGTTGAAGTGACCCACTCAATGAGCACCAGAGGGAAAGCTGCTTATGAGGAGTCACTGAAGCAGCAAATAGAGGAATCCAAGTCTGCTATAAATGTGGAGACTGTACAGATGGAGCTACAGATACAGAGAAGGTTGCAGGAGCTGGGCCCTAACATAGTTGTCCATATTGAAGATGATTTTTCAGAGAATAATTTTGACTTGACAAGAGCATGCTTGGCAGCATTGGCTCATAAGAATGAGTATTGCTCAGATACTATCATTCTTGCAATGCTCTAGTAAGTGTCTTTTATTTTACATTTGTTTGCAAAACAATCCTTATTGTACCTCCTCCCTTACACCTTACCTTAATTATTGTTTTGTCCAATGTAGCATGATGAGAAGCTGGCTGAACCATGCTGTACAGCATACAGTTTATATTATTGATCCTGCAATTTCCTTCAAGTTGAGAGATCCAAAGGAAACTCCCATGGATATTTCCAATTGGTTCAGACACTGTGATTTTGATCATGTTGATATTTTGCTACTTCCATACCATAACAAGTATGTGTGTGGCTGCTTCTTTTGGGATTTTCCTTCAAGATTGAGTACTCTTGTAGCCTTTGATTTCTTAATGCTTTTTTCCTTATGCAGTGACCACTGGAGCTTTGCTTCTATTGACATCCAGCAGAAGCAATGCTTTTTATTCAACTCTCTTAGAAACACACACAGAGAGGTTAAATTGTAAGTGGTTTGTGTGCTATTTTTAACTTTAAACTTCATTATTTGGATTTAATGCACACTAACTGAATTATATGTATTGCAGTTGTATTAGAAGACTTCTAGATGCATTGGATCAGTGTCCTCCTAATGTCAATCTTTTGGATTCAATAGAGCCAATAGATTTAGAGGTAGAAAGTTGCTCCCTCTACTGATGTCTATTTCATGCTATGCCTTTGAACTTATTGAATAATTTTATTTTGTTCAGACATTAACAGTTTCTAACATATCTTTCCAACTATCCAGACACCACAACAAGATGATTCAAGTAGCTGTGGCTGGAGAGTGCTGATTAGTGCCAAATATATACTTTCAAGCTATTTTGAGATAGGACAGCCAAAGCTTGTAAGAAAAAATAATTTTCATTTAGCTTCAAAAAATTTGATATTGGTACAAAGTGTTCTAAATCATCATATCTCATTGCAGATGAGAGAAGATAGCTTCAACTCGAGCTATGTGTATAGTTTCAGAGCTGATATAATTTGGAAGTTTTTGAAGTATGCCTTCCCCAAACCTATTGTACCAGCTACTGTCGAGTTAGGTGAGAGCTCTAAAGTCCGAGAAGGTGTCATACACCTTGATGACACAGATGATGCAGATGTGGTGCCACAAGAACAAAGACCTAGTGCTGATGAGGAGAAGCCACAAGAACAAGGACCTGTTGCTGCTGATGTTATTGAGGAAATGATGGAGCAACAGCAAACAGATGCTCCAAGGGTAGTAGAGGAGACAATGGAGCAGCACCAAGAGACTGTACACGACAAGATGGAGCAACAGAAAGTAGATTCTCCAAATAAAGATGATACGGTGAGCTTGGACCATGTAGAGCAGCCTCTAGATCAACCTGTAGATAAATAGAAAATTGCTATCAAGAATATGTTCTACATATGTAATTAAACACTTCTGTACAGAATTTTACATTTCTGAATATAATACCTTTGTTTATGGAGTCTGTGTTATCTCAATTTTAAAATTTTCAATGTCTTTGCATTTTATTGATCTCTCTCTTCTTTTGAGCACCTGCAAAAAAGCAATATGAAACAATAGGGTAAAGTAAACTAATAGCAGTGCTTAATGAGACTAGGATAAGTCACATGGTATACCTTCTTATTGTTGTAGATAAATAAAAAGTCCTTTGAAATAGAACCTTCTGTCTCAAATAGAATGTCATTGCGCAATTGAGCTAGGGAGCAGCATTGTCTTAATGTGATATTGACTAGCACATCACCATTCTCAACAACATCAATATCAAGAAGTTTATTTTCTGCACCAAAAGAATCTTCATCTTGATCCATAGGGACTAGTTTTGTACCTAGCATTCGACTGCGCTTATAATAAAAAGAAAAAATGAAATTTTGTGATGCAACCATGTACTTCAGTTGCATAGAAGGTTGGACAACCTCACAAAACACTAAACTACATGTCTTCTTATCCCAACCTTTATCCAAAAATTGTGGCATGCATGCCAGACTTGTTGCTTTAACTGTGAACATTGTTTTTGAAACCTTCACTGGAAAGGTATTAAACAAGTCTACAAAAACTGTGAGAGGCATGCACAAAGAAATTTTTATTATCCTTGTGGCAATATTGGGCCTAAGAGCTTTCTGTACTTCTTTGAAAAGCTTGGCTCTATATGCCTCTGTAACACTAAAATGTGGGAGAGGCCAATCCACTGAATTCCATGCTGGAAGGTCTTGTTTTCTTAACACACCATGTGTGTTTGCATTGTCCAGCAACTGATAAAAATGATCAGTAAAAAATATACCGGATTGAGCTAGCTCTGTTGCACATCGACCTTCGTATTGTTGTTCTCCTATCGATCCATGCAAAACATCTATAAATCCCAGAATACAATCGATGTTTTGCCATGTCTCATACGATGAAGGGTATAAATCTGGAATAAAATAACACAAGAATATCAATAAGCAAAGAAAGAAAGCTTTGTCTTAAAAATCCATGCACCTCATAAAAAACAAAACCACAATAGAAAAATATACAATTAGGCCTGTGTTGCGGAAGATCATTTGGATAGTCTCGCAAGACAAGTTCTTTATGCATGTACACATGCTGAATCAAAACTTCTTTCACCGATATCTTTCCTCTGGTGATTTTAAAATCTCGTACTCTTCCCTTCCATGATGCCAAGAAAATATTTTTTGTCTGGGGTCTCTTTCTTTTACTAGGTTGCATGAGCACCCATGCTCCTTTCGAAACAGTAAACCTTTCCCAAGTTCCTTCCGTTTTGACTGTACTTGAATTCTCTACCGAAGAAATAGAAGAAGCAGGTCGACGGGGTAAGGATGTGTGGTATAATTCTGCCTTCATAGCATTATCATCCACAGAGCGTCTTCCACAAGAACGACCATAGTTTTTATTCACCATGGATACCTTGTGAATCTGTAACCACAGCAAAGTAATGTAAACAAGATAACAAAGTGAAGTTTCAAGTAAGAGAAAGTAGGCAGACAGATAGTTGACAAGAAACATCTTACTCTAAGCCAAACTGGATCAAGGGAGCAGTTTTGGAAAAGAAGAGGTTACTGCACAATGAGGTAGTGGTGTAGAATGGTAGACCTTTCGAAGGAAAGGCAGCACAACAATTCAAAGTTCAAAGGGAGGTGGAAGCGGGAAGGCCCTTGTCAGAGAAAATGTCAGACTAGATTCTATCTTCATGTCCAAAGATCTTGTGAGAATAAAAAACCAATCTCCACATTAATGTAGCACGCTTGTACCTACATAAAATATTGTTTCTTTTATCTATTTTCTTTTATTTTTGTGAATTTCCAACGTTACGTTGGCCCTCTGTTCATTGGTTGAGAGCTTATTTTTCCAAACCGTAAAAGGCCCCAAAATGAGCTCCCTTTTTCCCTAATGCATCCTTAGTAAGAAATTCTCCAACATCTTCAACAGCAAGCTTCATAGCAGTTAGACAAGGCATGTCAGATCATTTCTAGAAATCATAGTGGAGCACCACAAGAACTTTCGAACATGGATTCAAAATCATCTTCAACAACAAGTTTTTCAGTAGAACTTGAAATCAAAACAAGAATATCATAGGGACATTACGGTCCTTCTCATATTTGATCCACAAAAGATTCACTTTGCTCAAGGTACAACACAATGTGGAATATGCTGGTTGATTGAATCAGCAAATCAAAAAAATATGCACAAGCTAGCACAAAGAGCATCTATGCACATTGAATTGCTACACACCAAGTGATCTAATAAGGTGCTTGATTGCAAGGTCAAGTTCTGATAGAAGCCAGTATAGTTCTAGAAGAGTTTCTTGTGATCCTTAGAGATTTTCCTCCATTCATCTATTAACCTCCCCCCATTCATTCACACTAACTTTCTCTATTCTTTTGAATTTCCAATTGATATCAGTACACATTTGGGCCTTGTCAATTTTACATTAATCACACTTAGATGACTTTTCTAGAATCCATGGTGTTATACCTCTTCAGCCATCGTCCTCAATTTTGGGAGTTTGAACCATGTATTATTAGGCTCTTGTTGATTCAATGACTTGGACATATGTCTAACGTTAAGGTCCACCCACAACCTCATTGGACTAACAAAAGATATATGAATTGTAGTCCAAAGGATGGGCAGCAAAAGAAACCACTCTACAACAAGCAAACACGATCTATCAAGGTTGCAGATCAGATACCATAGTCTAATAAGAATCCAATTCAATACATTGGAACTTACTCCACTAACACCCCTGTGATCCTTAATCAACCCGTGCTAATTACCTTATTGCTAACTTAAGCCTTAGATTTTTCTTTCTTTGAAAGGCTCTGAGAGGTCACAAGGACCAGTTCACACAATGGTCGCACTCTACATCGCTTCCATGCAAGCGTCACATGTATCCAAAAAGCTATCACTAGCACATGACATCCCAAGGCATGACAAAACATCAAAAAAAATCCACCCAAGAGGATCCAATGCAACACTATGAAACAAATACAAGAGAAGCAATAGTACAAAGATTGCACAACAAGCACAACTAATAATTCCAACAACCATGACCTTTGGATGATCCATGGGACTGGATCGAGATTTAAAAGGGGGGCATGTTGACCCATTTGGTTAACAGTATGTCCTTTGAAAAATATGTGCAAAAATACTTGTAATATTTCATGATTCGTGGGAAAGACATGTATTATCATTGATTAGATAAGCCGTGTTACTTGTCCCTCCACTAGGATTAGATAGAATTGAGCCATTCCTTCACATTGGCCTAAAAGGGTGATAAAAGAGGCTAGTGGAGAATTAGGGCTTGGACAGTGGTCATGTATAAAAGCCAACATTTTGGCTTTGGAGCTCATTATACATGGTGGAGAATGCAATCTATCTTGGTTCCAAGCTTTGGTGTCTTGTGTCTACTTGTTGTTTCCACAACTATGTTCCCTTCCCCTTCACCATGCTCATGCAGGATGCTCTCCCCTGTCCTCCTCCTTCCCCTTCTTCTTTTCTTGTGGACTAGCATTGTGGATGCAATCCAGGAGCTATCGAGTGACACCATTGATCAAAGAGGTGTGGATTAGCCTCCAAACAATAGTTATGCGAGGTAGGAGCACCCTCACCTGCTCCATCTCAAAGTCCCCAAATGAAAATTGAGTCCTTGGAGAGGGGCTTAGCTCAAACCCGTTCAACTATATGCCCACCCAATTAGAAATGCCTAGGAAGAATGGCCTCTCAACCACCTTTTTTCCTCTTTTGATCACAAATAGATAGTCCTCTTCTATGCACATTTTAAGACATATTTGACACATGAAACTTGTTATGAAGCACCTACATAAGATTTATAAGCTTCATTTACAAACTAATAGGACCAATGTTCACTAGTATAACCCACACAATGTATGAAATCCTTGCAAAGATATTCAAGTTATTCCTGTAGCCACTTCTAGTGATTTAGTTCTTGACACATGTTCATCCAAGAATGCAAAATCCTTGGCAATATCTCCCCTTCTTAGGTGCATTTAAAATGGGCATAAGATAGTGTACAACCACAAAGTTTGTCCCATTGCACTTTAAAAAAACTATGATCATGTAAGTTGGTAATTTCTAGAAGTCATTCTCTTTGAGCTAGGCTTTAAGCAGCATTGGAGTTGTGGGATCTAATCCTTGTTATAGAGCCATGTCATCATGGAGAGACCTTTCATGTCTCTTGATCAATTTCCCATTAGCTCACTTAATTACCCATTTTGTTGTAAAGATTCGGTCATACTCCTTCTCACTAAAAGACTATTATGTCTCAACTTGATGATTAAACAAAGCAAGCATTACAAATGATACAATCATAGATGTGGAGGTGTTTTCCTTGCCTTGGAGTTTTTTCCAATCATTGAGAACCAAATTAAATTGGCACAAGCCAACCACTTTCTCAATGGACAAATATTTCAGACGTCTATCGGAAGTTATAACTTTTTGGCACATGCCTTAAGAGAAACATCCCAATGTCAAGGTTTCTATGTTGATATCAATATTGCAATGAGGAACTTATTCACTTTGGTCCAAGCTACTAAAGTAATCTCACATCTCTCTAGCTAGTAGAGCCTTCATATAGTTAATTAAGCCTTGCTAACCATAGTTCCTAACATGGTGATCCTCATTCCCTCACAACCAACAACTATGCCAACTAATGAAAAAACTCTTCTAACATTGATGAGATGGGATGATAAATACATAAGCTAGAGCAGCATACCAAAACACAATTTTCCTTTTAAGCCACATAGGGATTGGGATATTACACTCACAGATTCAAAGCAAGCCCTTACTAGCAAGCTCATTGCATGATTCTTCACCCCAACACACATTGTTGGAAACAGCTTCTAGCAAGGGAATATAAAGCTATACTCATCAACTTGGCGGTGTTTGGGCACATGCAATCCATGGATATTCAAAGAGACCCTCCCACCTTATATCACTAGCCTTTTATGCAAATCTAGCATGGGTATAGCATCTATTTTGGAGTAGTTAATCTATTGCATTCACTTGTGAGCTCCACACTTGCCAAGGTCTCTTTCTCATTAGTTATTGACATGGAGGGTATAGGATTCATTGACAAAGCTCCAACATGTTCTACCACTATAACACCGCCCATGGCATTGGTTGTTAGTTCTGTGAGATGCATCAGCTACATCAGTGTTGCAACACCTTCTCCCATGTCATTGGTTGTTAGTTCTATGAGATGCACTAGTTGTAGGTGTTGCAACAATTTCTCCCATGTCATTGGTTGTTAGTTCTATGAGATGCAATAGTTGTAGGTGTTGCAACAATTTCTCCCATGGGATTAATTGTCAATGTTGGAATGTCTCCTAAGATGGACGTACTAGTAATTGGAGGGATGCTACTCTATGATTGTTCTTTCCTTGAAGTGTCTCCCATGGACTCAATGTATCAACATCTCTTGATTATGTGTGTTGGTATTTCTTCACACACACTTCCTTGCTTTCTTGAAAGAGACCTTGAACTATTCACTACTATTGACATAAGAATGAATCGTAAATGTGAACGAGGGTCTCATCTAGATGTTGACTTCTTATAGTAACTTCTTCTTAATGGGTTGATTTGTCCTCATTTGCATACGTGTCACATTGTGTCACGATCTTATCGCTTGATTTTCATTGGGCTTTGTCATTGACCCGTTGAACTTTGTAATCATTGTTTTCAACTTCCTCCAAGTATAAGCACTCCTTTTTTAATATCACTATACAATTTAAGTGATGTCCCAAATTTTAGTGCAATCTACTACAACAACAATAGTGACATTTCATCCTATACACAACAAACTCTCTGCAAGCATAGCCCATCCTATCGAAGCAAAATTGCCATATATGAAACAAAAAGTTGTCCATTCCTCTATCAATTGTTGTTCAGTTGGTTGTATTCATTGATAAGCTTATCATAATTGGGCTCATGGCATTCCACTTGCAAATTCCTCTTTGGAAGTGCGGGATTCTAATTGGTGGATGGTGCTCCTATTCCCAAGAAAGAATCAACAAAGGTTCCAAAATCTGAACCCTTACACCTTCTACCATTCTTACATCATGAAACACTAAGTGATTGTGGCATACTTTCTTGAAAAGTGGTGTGCCTAAGTGCTTTGGTGCATTGACATTCTGAAGTTCTTTCTAGCACCAATTCGATGATGTGCTTTGATGTTTGGGCAAGCTTTTTTTTTGGGGTAAGGTTTTCAAAGTTTTCATGGTGTTTGTTGCCACATGATGTGAGAAGCAAAGAATGGGATCACTAGCATTAAGCAAAACATTGAGTACAATCTAACTAATGAAAGGAATGATGAAATGCTTGATATATACAAACAACAAGAGGTCAGTAAGGACATTGTGAGAGAGGTTTGCACAAATTTGACAACCTAGCCAAGATTGTCAAAGATCTCAAGATGGATTTATGGAGAGAAGCTTATGGCTTAGTTCTCAAGGGCCGTGTTCTAAGTGGACATCTTTTAGATAGTAGTTTTCCTTTTTTGCATTCCTTATTATGGGAGTTCCCTCCCTTTATACTGTAGATGTCTTTTGGTTGTGGTTTCATGATGGCTAGGTTTTAAAAGTTTAAAATATATTCAATAGTGTCAAAAATAAGTTTAAATCATTGCAAAATAGTTGTTAGCTTCTCCAGTTCATCTATATCTCAGACTATGAAATGGTATGGCCTAACCATTACACCTTTGTGGTGAACACACATGTAGCTACCTTACCACGGAAACTTTTAACGATTGAACACAAGCCTCAAGTGTCCTAAACGTTCTTTCATAGTCCCATTGTAGACTAGAATTGTATCAACAAAAATTGGAGATGAGATCTACGAGACAAAACAAAGGTTTTCCATGGCATTCTAACTAACCAAAGCAATGTCTAAGAACATTTTTCTTAAGTGTCATAAAAGTGGAGTGAGCTTTGGTCAAACCAAAAAGCATAAGTCAAAACCCATAATGACCATACAGAGTTCTAAATTTCAATCCTAACATAAGATACACTCATCATATACAAGACTTTTGGTAGCACAAGACATAACTAGGCAGCACCAGCCTATCTTCCATGCGGTGGCTTTTGTGGGCTTCAAAATAGGTCATACTAGCACATTTAGCTCACTATACAAAATCCAAAATCTGATCATGGTCTCAATGCAAGGCAAAGCATAAACTTTTGTTGCAGACCATACAACATATGATGCACATATACAATCTTTGGCTTGCAATTCACCCTTGGCAAAGGATTCACTGCACAAAATATGATTTCAAACATTCAGCCAACAAACCCCACGTAGATTAACCTTTGTTCCAGGGGAGCTAAACCATGCAAGACAATAGGTACTAGCATGTTAAACCATTGTCACATGCACCCCTATACTTGGGTGTAGTGACGCACTGGCCATCATGAAGTACTCCTGTTGTTCTTGTAGTAGATCTCAGTTAGGATGTTTTGTGGTATGCCATGGCCCCTTTGTGAGCCCCAGTCTGCGGGAGGATGAGTCAGGAACGAGCTACCTAGGTCTTCTCCCAGTGATAGGACAGTCGATCAGAGTCAGTCCCTTATACCCAACATAGGAGAACTGAGGCAGTGCCAGTAGAGGTTAGGTCATCTTAGGATAGATTGTCAGCAAAAAGTCAAAAGCAAAGCAGCTTGTACAGGGTTAGAACGGAATCCAGACGGAGCGGGAATAGGAGGGAAGCACCAGCCAGGCAAGGGGCCATGAAGAGGCCAGTTGGCGAGCTCAGGACTTTGGTGATCCAGCAGGACTACCAGCACCCCAGTGCATGGTAGTGTTGAGATCCAGAAAGGACACACGACCTAGCGTAATGGACGGGAAAGGAAGTAAGGAGTACAGTTAGGATGAGGAGCAATATGAGCAAGAACTCTCAACAACTTCTCAAAGAACACAAAAATAGTTCTAGACACGCTTCTGCAAAAGCACTCAGCAAATTGTAGCACACCTCATGGAAGAGAACAAAAGACTTCAAGAGCAAGTATCAAAATTTGTCACATAGCTTAAAAGGCAACAGATCCAGGAAGTGGCTGAAAAGCCCAAAGAACCACAGGGAGGCTGGTATTTTTAAAAACTGCTCTCATTGATGCGCAAAGAGCACCAGCATAACGTGGCACAAACGGAGTGGCAGCAGAAGCTAGAATGACACGCCATGTTGGCTCAGCACCATCATATATGGCTATTATATAGTATACATGCCGAATTTGTTGCCGTCACCACTTGCCACATCCCCCAGACCCCCACCATTCCATCCAACACCAACCTCTCATTCATTTATCTTCGAATTTTACAAAGTACGATGGTAAGTGTGATCACTCTACCATCTCATAGTTCATCCATCGGTTTGTCGCACACTTTCCTTTGGCGTGCATCACGGACCCTCGGGATAAGGTTCACTTGGCGGCACCCCACCTTACCGGGGAGGTGGTTACTTGGTGGCAACATTGGTCCAAGCTCCACACTAATGAGGTAAGCCAGGTAATGGATTACGACTGGGACTCTTTTATTTTAGACCTCACGTCTCGATTTTTGCCCCCACAGTATTTAACTAACGTCGTGGAGGATGAGTTTGCTCATCTTGCCCAGAATAGTTTTCCTCTTTGACATACAGCAATCACGTCATTACAATGGCTTAGCAGCTCGGGGTGTCAGAGATCAAAAAGCTCAAGCAGTTCATTCGGGGTCTTGACACGAATATCCTCGTCGACATGGGCAGTTTCGAGGATGCCATTTCTTTGCAATTAGCTCGCAAATGTCATGCAACTTAGTTTTGCATCCTTTGGCAGTGGACAGTTCTACACCAAGACTCCGCACGTGAGGAAGGCGTTACAGTTGCTACGTGATCATTCCCTCTACATCAACGCTAAGAAGAGCGCATTTGAGTTGTTGGAGATCTAGTACCTAGGATACATCATTAGTGTAGATGGCATTAGCCTTGATCCTAAAAAGGTTCATGCTATCTTGGATTGGGACATGCCTACTACAGCTCAGGAGATCCGATCGTTTGTAGGTCTTTGCCAAGCCTACAACTCGCATATGGATCACTATTGACATTTGTGGATCCGATCATTCTGGACTCCGCACGTGAGGAAGGCGTTACAGTTGCTACGCGATCATTCCCTCTACATCAACGCTAAGAAGAGCGCATTTGAGTTGTTGGAGATCTAGTACCTGGGATACATCATTAGTGTAGATGGCATTAGCCTTGATCCTAAAAAGGTTCATGCTATCTTGGATTGGGACGTGCCTACTACAGCTCAGGAGATCCGATCGTTTGTAGGTCTTTGCCAAGCCTACAACTCACCTACTCAAAGGGGTGAAGACGTGTTGACAAAAAGTAACAGTTATCAAAAAAGCAGTGGAGGCCTTCCACGCATTGCAACGGTTGGCTTCATCCACACCCGTTTTGAAGTTAGCCTCTTGGGAAGATCCCTTTGAGGTCATCACAGATGCCAGCAACCTTGCCATTGGTACAATCCTGCATGATTGAGTATTTACCTAGTAACCATAATCCGGTCGTCGATGCTCCTAGTCACAAGACCATCATTCAAACAGTACAGAGTTCCACGGTTCTCGAGATCATTGGTAAGGATCTCAAGGTCATGAAGGATAGGTATGTCGATTCGCTCGACTTTGGCACGCCTTATCAGTTAGAGCGGCAAGCTTGGAGCCCAACCATTTCTCCTTGCAGGATGGTTGGTTGTTAAGCAAACCATTTCTCCTTGCAGGATGGTTGGTTGTTAAACAAACATCGACCTTGCATCTTTCGGACTAGCGCGACAGGCTCTGCTTCACGATGCTCACAACTCCCTTGCAGGGGGCACCAAGGCATGAACAGCACGTTAGAGAAGTTAGAGCGGCTCTTCTTTTGGCACGGATGAGGAGGGATGTGTACCAGTATGTACATGCTTGTCAAATATGCCAAAAGGTAAAAGCCACTCACAAAAAAGCGGATGGATTGCTTACGCCACTGCCAATACCAGAGGGGCCCTTCCAAGACATCAGTATGGATTTTGTCGGCCCCCTCCCAGCTTCTTCGGGTACACGCAACATGCAATGCACCGGCTCAAAAAGTTTTGCATGCTTATTCCTGCAAGCACACGGCCACAGTCGAAGATGTCGCTCACCATTTCATTCGGTCGTGGTATCCTATTAGCAGCTTGCCACGCACCATCACTTCAAATCGGGATGCCAAATTTACTTTGCAGTTTTGGGGCACCTTGTTTGAAAATTTTGGCACCAAACTACAATTATCCAGTGCCTTCTACCCTCAGACAGACGTGCAAACAAAAATTTATAATCAATTGGTGTTTGATGTTCTTAAAGCATATTGTCATGATATTCAAACAAAATGGGAACAGTACTTACCCCTTGTGCAAGCTATTCTCAATCACAGTCATTCCAGCAGCATTGGTCAAACTCCTTACAAAACAACTTTGGTAAACGGGTCTCATCCATGTTGACAAGGATCGTGTCCCTGTCGCTTGAAGCGAACAAGATGATAGTGACCATGGCGGTCATCACCGAAGCAGTCAAGGACCGATTAGCCAAAGCACAGGAGGCTTATTCCTGCCAAGCCAACAAGTCTTGTCGTCGTGACGTCAATTACAAAGAAGGGGATTGGGTTTATTTGTGCATTATCAAGCAGAGGTTAAAGCAAGTCGACAAGCATTGTCCAAAGCTTTCCTTCCATAGTTTTGGCCCTTTCCCTATTATCAAGAAGGTGAACGACGTCACTATAAAGTTGTAGTTACTAGACACTTGGACCATGCACAACATTTTTCATGTGGCTTTGTTAAAGCCGTATGTCGATCAGGCACTCAGCACCGTTCCCGAAGAAGTACAGCCAAAAATCTTGGACAAAGTAGAAGTGATTGAACCAGAGCAGGTTCTCCTCCACAAATGGAAGCATATGTCGGGTCGATGGATGCGGCAATTTTACATGAAGCTTCGCGATCGTGATACCCACGAGGTGGTTTGGTTGGACAAAGAATTCTTTCGAGAATATCCCCAGGTTTTGGCGGATTATTTGGAAGCCCTAAGCCTACTGCCAAGTTAAGAAGGGAATGTCACATGCACCCCTGCACTTGGTGCAGTGACACACTGGCCATCATGAAGTGCTCCTGTTGTACTTGTAGTAGATCCCAGTTAGGATGTTTTGTGGTATGCCATGGCCCCTTTGTGAGCCCTAGCCCGAGGCACCAGCTACCTAGGTCAAACTCCCATCCATAGAATAATTGATCAAAGTCAGTCCCTTGTACCCACAGGAGAACTTGGACAGTGCCAGTAGAGCTTAGGTCGGCTTAGGATAGATTGTCGGCAGAAAGTCAGAAGAAAAGCAACCTGGACAGGGTCAAAACAGAAGCCAGACGGAGCGGGAACAAGAGGGCAACACCAACCAAGCAAGGGGCCAGGAAGGAGCAAGTCGGCCGGGCCGACCAACTGGTCGGCCCAGCTAGCAACTGGCAAGCTGACCAGCTGGCCGACTAGGAGGGGTCGACCCCCTATAGTTAGTTGCCTCCTCTGGCTGCTGCCTACCCTGCAACCTATAAAGTTTGCCCCCCCCTCACTCTTTCTGGCATCTTCTGTCTTCAGCTCCAGCCTCCAGCCCTGCTCCCACAGCCTCCTCCCCGTAGCCTCCAGCAGTAAAACGATGCCAAAAGCGTTGGCATGATACGCATGTGAAGAAAGGTCGCTTCAGGAGAGGTGATCTAGTGTTGCTTTACACATTGAAGAAACAAAAACGTAAGCTGAAAATGCGAGGACTTGGTCCATTTGTGATCAACGAGCTTAGTGCGAGTGGTGTAGTAAGGTTGGAAACCTTAGATGGAGAGCCAATGACTAACTTCATCAATGGTAGCCACTTGAAGCGCTATGAAGAACCTCTAACAGATGATATGCTGATATGCATACATGCTAGTCAACTTCATCAATGGTAGCCGCTTGAAGCGCTATGAAGAACCTCTAACAGATGATATGCTGATACGCATACATGCTAGTCAGACATGTAAAAAAGCTCAAGCTTTGTTACAAAGTCAAGCAAAAGAAGAAGCTAAGACTAGAGTAGCACTAGCACGAGAGTGTCGCAAGGCAGCTATCATGGCCATCCACTTGAATGATGATGAAGACTTTGTAGATCCCTTTCATATTGATGTAAGGATCCCTACTCAAAGAGCAATCTTTGGAGCGTCTGCACTTATAGATTCAGGAGCCGACTACAGTGTTTTGTCTTATGAAGTGTGGACAACATTAGGCCAACCTTTGCTCACCAATGCATCATTGAACTTCCAGAGTTTCTCTGGTGATGAAACCCCAGGCCTAGGCAAGTTCTGTATTAATATGTCCATTCAGGATCAATCTATGCACGTGACTTTTTATGTTGCTAACAAGAGCCAAGCAGTGGTGGATGTTGTTCTAGGCAGATCATGGATTAGAACCACCAGATGCGGTATGGACTGGAACTCCCGACAATACACCTTGTTGGTAAATTCTACTCACCTTATAGGATCAAGTGCTTCGGCACTCCCATCTTTTCAAAAGGTGGAGACCATCACCACTGTGATAGAGACAACCTAAAAAAAACCAATGATTTGGGTGAATAATGACAATGACAATACACAAGGATGGCATGTGCCAAGATCTCTCTTATATGCACAAGGCTACGGAAGGGGGGAAGCACTTAGAATTCAAATCTGGTTACCTAAAGCAGCTCGCAAGCCAAGACCCAATGCTGCCAAGGAACATCCAAGGAATACAAAGCTAAAGAGGAGGTTCACCAAAACCAACAGTTTCATCTCCAACAAGACCACTCAACAACGGTGGATCCCAAAGAAGGTTCTGCAAGCACAAGGCTACTACTACGAGGGTGCTACTACCTTGTGGCTACCAAAAAAGAATGCAGGGACTACTGCAGCAAAACATAATTATGTTCCTGAATCTACTCAAGAACAAAAGCAGTCAACACCACCTCACTTACAGAAACCAAATCAATACTGGAAACCACGCCTTACCAAGCCTGAAAGAGTCCAGGTGGAAACACAAGCTAACGCATCAATCGGACATCATCAGAAGGTCTCGAACAGGAAGGGATACTCCAAACTGACATGGGAAGAAAAAGGCAAGTGGGTACCTTTACTCACATCTATCTCAGAGGCAACACATCAGAAGGAGGATACTGCAACCAAATCAAGTTTAGAGTCTATTCCTCAAAACACAAGCAATGTCAAAGTTTATCTTACAAAGCCAATAACTTTCAATCAGGCTCCTACACAAGTAGACTCCCTGACTATGAAGGAAAGAGCGTTCTTCCTACAACTCCAACTATTTGGAATGTCGTCGGTATTCTACTCTTTCCCTAATCAAATTACATTACCAGCCATAAGTCTACAGGCATAGGTGTTAGAGTTGGGCACTCTGGAGACCCAAGAAAAATTTTGAAAGCCCAATGGGATGGCAAGAACACATCTGCCATATGGTTGCCAAAGCTCAGAAGTGTTCAAACATCTCCATTCACACCTCCTCCTATTTGTCCCAATGTATTTCCTATGCCTATCGCTATAATCTCACCTCCGACTAAACTTCAATCTCTTGCACATACTCTAAAATGGATACCAAAAAGAGTCTAACAAAAAGGAACCTATGCCATACTCTGAAATGGATACCAAAAAGAGTCTAACAAAAAGGAACCTATGCCATACGTCAACACCCCACAAACAATTTGCATAATGTTACATCCAAAAATAAACTCATTCTTGAAAGAGCTATCATGCTACAAAAGCTACTTTTTGGCAATTCATCTATCGAATCTATTAGCTCTATTTTTGTCATGCCTATACATACTAGCATTCTTCGTTCAACTTGCATTAGATAAAAAAATCTGAACACTTCCTTATGTGTTGTGTAGAATAACCAAATGGAGACTTGGCTGGACACGTGCAGTCCATCTTTGGACCTAGATAGCACTCACCCTGACCATCAAGGGGGCTACAGCATTGCACCTTTTCAGACGCACTCCCGATATTTTTATGCCCCAGTGAGTGAGGATTGCTGTGGAAGACAATTTGTGGAGTTATACTACCAGCAACATCGTCCGTTTCCATACTACCATGACTGTGCTCGTATGGTATTGGTGGGGAATGCTTCCCATATATGTTGGCAGTCGCACATACTTTCGTCGCTATGGCACTGGTATGATGTAGCAGATCATGGGGGTCACACCTCAACGACATAATCTCTGGGCAATTATGATGCCGCAACGTGGACCCAACCAACAAAGACTCCCGGAAGAGGAAAGAGCTCAAACATGGCACGAGGACACCCTTTGTTTGCTAACCCCTCCCATTTTGTAGGTTCTTCTTCCCCATGAATCTACATGTCAGTTTTGGCTCAATGTGAGTGAGTCTTTAGAACGGTTTCAAAACCATAGGTGCCTCTTTAGCCTTCCTACTGTGCCCATACCATATGTTAGTGAAGATGCACTTCTTCCCTTGCCATCTTCTCCATGGGTAGGATTACGTTCTGGGTTATCATTACATCCTGAAGCTATTGATGTCCACCCACCTGAGAATGCAGACATACATCCACCCCCAGTGCAAGACTAGCACTTGTACTCTCTTAATAAGAACTAGAAGCCAGGGCATTTTTTCCCATTGGGTTTTTCCCCTCGGCCAAATCCGGTGTTTAGCACCAATGTTTCTTATTTTTTGTCTTTTTAATTTTCTTTCTCTTTAGTTTGTTTTTGTCGGAATAAAACAGATACAAGCACCAAACTACATCTTCTGCTTCAGTACCGCAACTGACAGTCATACAATCAAGTGCAAACAATTCTTCACCACCCAGCGCTTTAACAGAAACAGGTGAACTCATGCCAATCTCTAATGTTTTCTGTATTTTTCTTGTTGCTTGATTGTTTATAAATTTCATTTTACTAAGCATGGCAATATGCATCTCCTTTGGTCTAGAGTAGGGATAGCATTCTAGTGGCTTTAGACTTGATAGTGTAAGTTTGACCGTAATTGTTTTTACCCGTTTAGCAATACAAAGTAATTAGTGTTTTGTGCTAAAGGTAGAGTTCCAGACCTAGGACAAAGAGACTAAATTAATCATAGGACCATCAGTGGATATCTTGCCCTTACTCTAGGACATTGCGTAGGGACAATCTAATAAACCTTCCATAACAAAAATTGACATGACAAAAATAAAAGGAAAGTGTATATGTTTGTGGCCTATTGCCTTGTTATTCATGGTAAGCGAGGGAGGTCTATACCTTTCCCAGACCAATGCCTTGTGTTGCAAGGAATAGCCATACCGCGGGTGCGCAAACATACTCTTGAAGAGAGCCCTGTCCAAAAAAGAAGAAGAAGAAGAAGAAGAAAGAACAGAAAGGCACCAAGAAGAAGAAGAAGAAGAGAGCCCTGTCCAAAAAAGAAGAAGAAGAAGAAGAAGAAAGGATAGAAAGGCACCAAGAGAAATGCTTGTCTAATCCAGGATGGTCGCGCCGTTGTGCTTAAAATATTAAACCTTAACACTAAGCAATATCAAGAGTCTGCCACTACATAATTATGTTAGATTTATTAGTGTTGAACCGACATTTTTGACTTAGCATAGGCTAGGTATACTACTTGATAGTCCCTCGATTAACTGTTGTCTTTTTCCTTCTAGGAAAAGAACAATACATTTGGCATAAAACATTCTTTACTTTAGTTAGCTGCAGGTAGTAATTATTAAGGCTTGAACTAACCTATTCAATCTCTACACTACTTCAATGTTTCCTTCCTCCAGCTAATTGGACGTTTATTGCCATGTCTTATTCTATAAAATTGCTTGTTTTGTTATTGTCTGTCAGTACTTTTGCTTTCAAAAAAAAAAAAGAACACACAAACCACCTACCGTTTTGCTTGCAGGTACGCACTGGAGATTCTACTCTTCCTTGGCATCTACGCGCTCGAGGACATGCGCAAAATAGGAAGGGAGGAATGTTGCGTGACGAGTGGTGATCAAGGCAAGGATGCAACACAAAGATGGAAGTAGGAAAACAAGAGACTTGACATTCTTATTTAGGGCTCTTGTAGAGAGTTCCAAGTTGTAGGTGACTGTGGGAGTGGGCTTGAGAATAATCCCACATGGGAAGTTTTGGGAGTGTTAGGAGTTTTAGTATAAATAGTGGCTCATTTGAGAGCTCACACACACTTTGGGCTAAACTCATGCTTGAGCTCTCTTGAGACTAGCTCTCCCTCTTGTTCATAGAGGTGCAAGCTCTTCTCTCTCCCCATCTACACTATTGTATGAGCAATGCTCTCCCTCTTATTCATAGAGGTGCAAGCTCTTCTCTCTCCCCATCTACACTATTGTATGAGCAATGCTCTTTTAATTCAATGCAATGAGATGATGTTTTTCTCTCTTCTCATCTCTATTCTCTAGTGTGCATGCTTCTTTGTTGATGCTTGTGGATTCTGTATTAGGCTTTGTGTGGTAGTGGATTCAAGCTTAAGCTTCTCCATAGCTTGTAGCTTATCCATGGGCAAGGCATTGCTTGAGTAGTGAATAAGAATGCATGTTTATTTCAAGTTCCATTAAGCTTCAAGGTTTGTGTGCATTCTAGGGAAGTAAGTGCTTGAGAATGAACTATGCTTTGAGCTTGTGTGTGCATTAGCTTAGCTTTCTTCTTGTATTGGATGTATGAATGAGTGGGAAGATGAGTGAATGAGCTATGGCAAGATTGAGCTTGTGTGTGTAAAGTCTATGTCAAGGTAGTGGTGTTCACAGCATTCTCTCCCGAAAGGGATAAGCTTCCGTGCACCGGTACGGGTTGAATCCCTAGCTCCGAAAGGGATGCAAATCCCATTGGATTGAGCTACACACTGATCATGCTACTCTTGCTACGATTGTAAAGAGTTTTCCGTCTCTCCAAATACCGCAAGGGGCGCCAAGCTTTGGGGCCAACAGGTGTCGTTCTATTTTTAGATTTGGGGCACTCTAGCTCCAATCATATTTGTTTTCATATCTGGACTACAAGTGGAAGGGTGACTGCTGCTAGTCTACCACACTTTGGTTTCTATGAGAGGCCGATTTCAAAACCCTTTGGTTTTTACACATGATGGAACCCTACCCTAATGCAAGAAGAAACCTTTGTTTCTTACACATAATTTTTAGAGTTCACTTCTCTTGTGCTAGATAGTACCAAACCTTAAAATTTAAGATTTGCGGTTCATCACAATTTTTGTTCCCAAGTCGAACCATGATATTTCATCTTTCCATGCATTACCACATCAGACAACAACTTGAAATGTTCTTACTGAGTTAAGATTCCTATCTCATTTACATGACTATCACACACCCGGATTTGAGTTATGCTGTGGGGCTAGTAAGCCAGTTTATGCAGAGCCCCAGAAAACCACATTTGGATGCAGTGAGGCGCATTATGAGATATGTAAAGACCACTGCACATTATGGTCTTCTATATATGGGAGTGGTAAAAGCTTGGATATACATGGCTACACAGATGCTGATTGGGCAGGTAGCTCATATGACAGGAGGTCTACTAGTGGTTATGCTTTTATACTTGGAAGTGCCATGGTGAGTTGGAGTAGCAAAAAGCAACCTACAGTTGCTTTATCTAGTATAGAGGCTGAATACAGGGGTGCAGCCATTGCTACTTGTGAGGTAGTATGGTTAAAGAATCTCTTGGCAGATTTGGGTGAGCCTATTGATGGCAAAGTTGTCATTCATTGTGACAACATGAGCAGTATACAGTTGGCCAAGAATCCAGTATTTCATGCGAGGACCAAACACATAGAGGTCCATTATCATTTTGTCAGAGAGAAGGTGCTAGATGGTACAGTTGATCTACAGTATGTGAAGACTAATGAGCAGGTGTGGCAGACATCTTTACAAAGCCACTTAGTAGGGAAAAGTTTGAGTACTTCCGTACTATGTTGGGAGTACATGGGATGAGCTTGAGGGGGAGTGTTGAGAGCCTTGATATTCCAAGCTCATCTACATCTTCATCGGTAGTACATCATGAGCTTGAGAGGGGCTGTTGAGATTCAAGCTTAATGTCACTGTGAGCCAGCTATGTTATGTGCTAGCATGTTCGGTAGGAACATGTGTGAGACATAAATGACCGCGTGTCTAGCTGGTCATAGTGTGTGGACATTAGCTAGGGTTAGATGTGTGTGGACACAACTCATTGTGTGTTGTGTATATTATGGATTCGAGCATTATGCTTTGTGTGAGAAGGGAGATGGCTTTCCTCTATGGTTAGGGTTTGCAATATACATTAGGGTTTGCTCCTGTGTGTGTGTCTTCTCCCCCTCTACGGTTCTTTCAACACATGATCAACCTCTGAAAGGTGGCTGGAGCATTAGTCAAACCAAAAGGCATGACTCTATATGCAAACACTCCCCATTCTGTAGCAAATGCGGTTTTGTGTTGATCCTTTGGATCAATAGATACCTGGTTGTAGCCCGAAAATCCATCAAAAAAACTGTATGCCTTCTTATCAGCTACCCTCTCCATACATGATCAGTGAGTGGAAGCAGATAGTAGTCCCGGACAGTAGCAGCATTTACTTTCTTTAGATTGACACATACTCGTAGTTTTCCATTCTTCTTAGGTACTACCACAATCGATGAAACCCATTCTGTATGTTCAATCTCATAAATAAATTCAGCCGCTGCTAACAGCTTGTCAATCTCTTCTTTGATCTTTTTGGCAAAATTATCGTTATACGTATAAGGACGCTGCTTGGATGGCTTGGCATCCTCTCGCATGGGAATTGTATGCTGGCAGATCTTTGGATCTACCCCCTTAAGGTCTTTGTAACTCCAAGCAAATATATCTTGATACTCTCTCAAAGTAGAGATTAGCAATCCTTCCTCCGCTTGGGTTAAGTCTGTGGGGCAATCCACACGTTACGTGGCTCTTCGTTTGGTTTTGCCAGGTCTATTTTCTTGGCGTCCTCAGGGCCATCATAGGAAACTCTTGGTTCCTCAGGTTTCTGTCGAATAGATTGTTGCAAGACTATTTTCCGATCTTGTATGGTGAATTTCTTGAAGTTTGAGGGGATATTTGTGGTATCCTCTTCTTCCTTTGAGTCATCACTCATGGAAGACCATGCTGCTTTTAGCATTCTCTTCCTTTCTTGCACTAGAGCTTTACGCTCCACTCTCGTCATGTGCTTTGTTCAGTCTGACTGAATGCAATGAAGCCTTAGATTTTAGCTTCGGTTTTCGTTTCCTCTTCTTCCTTGGGTTGTCACTCTCCTTCTCGTTTAGCTTTTGCACTAATTGAAAGCCGTATCTCCATTTCATCTCGTCTTTGATGCAATCATCGACTCCCAAGTAGTACAAGTACTCATTCTTACCTACAAAGGCTGGAGGTGGAATAAAGTCTTCTTTATCCACATCTTCTCTTTCTTTTTGTTGTTGTTGTCTCTTTTCCTTGACTTTTTGTTTGTGAAACTTCCAGTGACTCTTGCAAAACTTACGTTTCGGTTTGTCACTAGGAATACTCAGCAAGACCTCTCTGCCCTTTAACAACAATCTTATCTTCTCTAACTCTGATTCAGGGACTATGGCATCGTCATCAGAATCCTTCCCATCAGAGGATTCTAGGCATCTATCCTCATCTCCTTTGTCAGCTGAGCTGTACTTAAGAGGGGATACTTCCTCTACAGATACCATATCTCCTAGCAATAATGATTTGTTTGCTTCATACCTAGGGGCTTCTTGAGGTTCCTCTGCATAGATCGGTCCTAGCATTCTTACGGGAATAATGTCATATCCATCTGGATCACAAAACTGTGTTTGCCTTGGCAATGCACAAGTGTCTATGGTAGCTAAAACATGGTTCCATTCTAAGGGATCTATCAAGTTCTCAGGAAAAGGTATAGGGATATACGCCTCGTCCGTCACACTTCTGTTTATGGTAACATTTCTAGGTTGCAATTCTCGACAAGATGCTCTAGAGATCCATAGATCAGCTCTTCCTTCAGACATAGTTGCTCCCGATGCTTCTGAAGAAGCGGAATCAAACTCATCCACCACAGGAGAGTGCATCACATCTCGATAAGCATGGTTTTTCAGATTCACCCTCGTGGTTACATTCAGATATAGTTGCTCCCGATGCTTCTGAAGAAGCGGAATCAAACTCATCCACCACAGGAGAGTGCATCACATCTCGATAAGCATGGTTTTTCAGATTCACCCTCGTGGTTACATTCTCATGTCTGAGGTACAAGTAATTGTAACCCCAATCTTGAATCATTTTGAATTGGCGCATGAATGGCCTTCCTAGGATCACTTCATAATTTGTGTTCTTGCCAAAGTCTAGAATAGCAAAGGTATGTTCATACTCAATGCCACATGACTTGACTATAACGTTCTCAAGCAATCTTATGGGACTCTCTAGATTTCCGTCTGCCAATTGCAAACTCATCCTTGTACTTCTAATTGTAGGTTTTTTCCACATTTCCCATACAGTTTTTGTTGCTATACTCACCCCTGCTCCACTATCTAGAATAGCTATAGATTCAATCTTGTTGATCTCCACAGGAAGCGTAGTATTTCCTTCGTCATCTTCACAATGCTTGCCAACTTTGTTCACAAGAACCGGAATTGTTTGCTTAAGCATTAGCTCAAAAGTCTTCACCTTCAACAACTCCTTAACCTGGATATTCTGGTTCCACAATCCTTGATCAGTTAATTGTGTAGCCACTTCTCTCCACAATCTTGGCCTAAGCTTTAAGAACTCTGCGAGTGGAATGGTACACGTAACTGGTGCCGACATTAAAGCTTGCAAACTCCCTATGTCTCGTTCCTGATGAGGTTGTCGTGTCATTGATGGTACTCGCATGATTTCGCTATGCACTTCGCATAGTCCTAAATATGAGGGTAGTGGCTTGCATGTGAGCTTGTTGCTCCGAGCTGAGACAACAGTCTGAGCATCATCTGGTAAAGATAAAGCATCTAATTCTTGAACCCTTTGATTCGAGAATTCTACTATAGAGAACGGTGGTGACTTGTCAGAAGATGCTAGATCCTCAACTTGTTTTTGCACCACTTCCCACATCTCTCTTGCTACTGCTTCCTCTATTTCAGGAATTTCATCTCCAAAATCCAGGGTAGTCAATGGTTTTGACTTGTTTGCATTGGTATGAGGTAAATCGTCTCCTTCAGGCATTTCTGGGAAATGTAGAGATACAACTTCACTTCCCTTTTCCATGCTTGGCGTGGCTTCTGGTATCGTCTCTAAGTTAGGCTTCAGAGAAGCAGGTCCTCTTGCGTACATAGGTGGTGGGCCGTCTATTAGAGTCTGAGTATCCCTAATCAACTTCTTATGGATAGCCAAGTTCATTGTCTCTTCACGAGGGTTGGGATATTCTTGTAGCTTCTTAGGTAGCTCGGTCAGAGCTGTGATCCTACTATTATATGCTTGAAGCACTGCATCTAAAGGCTCGTACACCTTGTCCACAAGGACTGATCCTCCTGAGCTTTCCTCACACTCAGATGCTTTTCCCTTTTGCTCAGTTTGAGTTTTCTCTCCTATTTGTTTTATTTTCAACATTCCTTCTAGCTCTTTTGGGATAGAATTTCCTCCATCAAAGCTCTTTTGCTCCTTCGACTTCTTACTTCTCTTGTTGCGTGGTTTACGTCGAGTTGATTTCTTTCTCTCTTTTCCATCTTTGGATAAAACCTTAATCTCAGAGGGTTTCTCAACAACCTCTTTGACATTCTTTTGCGCTTGGGCTCTAGTCACTACTCTTAGCGACACTAGCTCGTTCTCCTCCTCAGATGTCGTGGGTGATGGAATCACTTCAACATAGCTGAGGGGTGCTTTATCTTTTTGTGCTGCCGGATTTGCAGGCTTCAACAAGCAATCCTTTGGTAGATGGTCAATGCTACACCCTTGGCAAAACCTCTCTATAGGTGGAAACGTAGATGTTGTGCCTATGTTAGCTAAGAGGGGTCGTTTCTTGTTTGGACATTCTCTCGCCCAATGTGGTCCACCACATTCGTAGCATGGTCCTGTTTGTTGCGTTGGGTATAGTCTCTTTGTAGGATATGGTCCTGGATAACTTTGAGTCTTGGTTGGCTGAGATCCTATAAGCATCAAAGAGCTTGGGTCTCTATTAAAGTCATGAACTAGGCTTGGTCCGGTTGGGTTCTCAAAGTAGGGTTCGACAAGAGGATACTCCACTTCGATGTAGTATGGTTGAGAGCTAACCATCTCCATACCTAATTCAGGATTCTCATATTCCACATATCTAAAGGAAGTTGTGCCAGGTGGATGAGGTTGAGCTCCTAGCACCGGTCGTGCTTGCTCTTGCGCAACTAAGGTTCTCTCATTATTCACAACTTGCTGTCTAGGTGCAGAGTTGGCTGCTTGTTCCCTTTGTATCCTTGCAATGTGATTGCAGTCCGAAGTCACATGTGTGTAGTTCCATTTACAAAGCTAGCACCACTTCTTTGTATTGGTTGATTGCCAACCAATGGTGAGAAGGTTGGGCACTGCTTGGTTTTATGGCTACCTCCACATCCTCCATAGACGTAGGGGCCTGTAGGTACAGTATGCATGTATGATGGTTGGGGTCGGTAGGAAGGTCTGTAGTGTTGCCCCATCTTTTTCAATACTATCTCGGCAATCTAATCTAGATTAACACTAGAGTTAGAGCCCTTCCCAGAGCTACGTTTATCATCCGGATGACTATCTTGGTCTCCCATGCCAGTCATGTCAAAGTTGTCATCGTAATCCATGGCATCCATGCAACACTCATTGAAGATGACATGCTTCTTTGCGTACAAGTGAGCGTGAAGCGTCTTGTTTCGTAAGCCTTCCAGGAAGATAGAAATTAATCTCCCTTGGCTTGGCTTCTCATTGTCAGGGCATCGATTGATGTATTGCTTTAGCCTATTTACACAATCTCGCACAGATTCTTGATCTTTTTGCTTAAAAGTGTAAATTTGAGCTACCACATTGTGCTTAATTCCCATTTTTGAAAACGCAGCTATAAAGCTCTTTTCCAGCCCATCGAAAGACCGCTTTGCCTCAGGCTCTAAATTTTGAAACCATGATAAAGACTTACTCTCTAGTGTCAAGCCAAATCCTTCGATTTGCGTATGCGTATCCGTGACTTGCTCCACATGTATAGCTTCCTTAAAAGCTGCTATATGGTCATATGGGTCACCGGATCCGTCATACTTCTTGACAAGCTTTTGCAGCACAGATGGTCTTACTTTTCTAGAATATTCATCGTCATGTCTCCTATATGAGTCTCGGCCTCTAAATCTAGGCTCTTCAAATGTCAGTTCACTTGGTCTATGGGGTTCTCTTGGAGGTACATATCCACTTGCTCGTGGACTTTCTTCTCCCCTAGATTCTCTAATAGCCCCGGGTCTCCTCGTAGGATCAATAATTGGAAAGACTGGTCCTTTAGCAGTTGTTCGCATGGAAGGTGCTGGTCGAGCCACACTTGGGGTTCTAGCCCATGGTGGTGTTAGTGTTTCTCCTCGAAAGGCAGATTCATCGGGACGTGCCGTGTCTACGGTAGACACCTCAGTGAAAAGGGGCCTTCCTTTCCATGTCATTTCCCTAACCTCTGGCCGTTCAAGGGTTCTTAAGTCGTTCCCCCATCTATCATGAACACGCTTAGTGAAACCTTCTAGATGCTCTACAGTTATTGTATGCGTGACTGGAAGCTCTAAGCTCGGGTGCTTAGTGGTTACATAGTAGGTTTCTACCACATCCCTATAAACCTCTTTAATTGGGTCGTCTCTTGATAGATTTTAACTACTGGAATTTCTTTTACTATGTCCCATGGGTTTTTCTTGGTCTCTTTTTCTTTTCCCGTTCTTTCTCTATCCTCCCAATTCCTGTCAGAAAACAATTCTTCAAGTAAAGAAATGGGCGTACCAGGTCTGTGCGATGTTCCTGGCACATTTGGGTCCGATGGAAGCTCCTTTTTCTGCTTTGCTTGTGCGCTGAGCTCATTGTATGATTCTTCACCCCAACACACATTGTTGGAAACAGCTTCTAGCAAGGGAATATAAAGCTCATTAGGGAAAAAGGGAGCTCATTTTGGGGCCTTTTACGGTTTGGAAAAATAAGCTCTCAACCAATGAATAGAGGGCCAACGTAACGTTGGAAATTCACAAAAATAAAAGAAAATAGATAAAAGAAACAATATTTTATGTAGGTACAAGCGTGCTACATTAATGTGGAGATTGGTTTTTTATTCTCACAAGATCTTTGGACATGAAGATAGAATCTAGTCTGACATTTTCTCTGACAAGGGCCTTCCCGCTTCCACCTCCCTTTGAACTTTGAATTGTTGTGCTGCCTTTCCTTCGAAAGGTCTACCATTCTACACCACTGCCTCATTGTGCAGCAACCTCTTCTTTTCCAAAACTGCTCCCTTGATCCAGTTTGGCTTAGAGTAAGATGTTTCTTGTCAACTATCTGTCTGCCTACTTTCTCTTTCTTGAAACTTCACTTTGTTATCTTGTTTACATTACTTTGCTGTAGTTACAGATTCACAAGGTATCCATGGTGAATAAAAACTATGGTCGTTCTTGTGGAAGACGCTCTGTGGATGATAATGCTATGAAGGCAGAATTATACCACACATCCTTACCCCGTCGACCTGCTTCTTCTATTTCTTCGGTAGAGAATTCAAGTATAGTCAAAACGGAAGGAACTTGGGAAAGGTTTACTGTTTCGAAAGGAGCATGGGTGCTCATGCAACCTAGTAAAAGAAAGAGACCCCAGACAAAAAATATTATCTTGGCATCATGGAAGGGAAGAGTACGAGATTTTAAAATCACCAGAGGAAAGATATCGGTGAAAGAAGTTTTGATTCAGCATGTGTACATGCGTAAAGAACTTGTCTTGCGAGATTATCCAAATGATCTTCCGCAACACAGGCCTAATTGTATATTTTTCTATTGTCGTTTTGTTCTTTATGAGGTGCATGGATTTTTAAGACAAAGCTTTCTTTCTTTGCTTATTGATATTCTTGTGTTATTTTATTTCAGATTTATACCCTTCATCGTATGAGACATGGCAAAACATCGATTGTATTCTGGGATTTATAGATGTTTTGCATGGATCGATAGGAGAACAACAATACGAAGGTCGATGTGCAATAGAGCTAGCTCAATCCGGTATATTTTTTACTGATCATTTTTATCAGTTGCTGGACAATGCAAACACACATGGTGTGTTAAGAAAACAAGACCTTCCAGCATGGAATTCAGTGGATTGGCCTCTCCCACATTTTAGTGTTACAGAGGCATATAGAGCCAAGCTTTTCAAAGAAGTACAGAAAGCTCTGAGGCCCAATATTGCCACAAGGATAATAAAAATTTCTTTGTGCATGCCTCTCACAGTTTTTGTAGACTTGTTTAATACCTTTCCAGTGAAGGTTTCAAAAACAATGTTCACAGTTAAAGCAACAAGTCTGGCATGCATGCCACAATTTTTGGATAAAGGTTGGGATAAGAAGACATGTAGTTCAGTGTTTTGTGAGGTTGTCCAACCTTCTATGCAACTGAAGTACATGGTTGCATCACAAAATTTTATTTTTTCTTTTTATTATAAGCGCAGTCGAATGCTAGGTACAAAACTAGTCCCAATGGATCAAGATGAAGATTCTTTTGGTGCAGAAAATAAACTTCTTGATATTGATGTTGTTGAGAATGGTGATGTGCTAGTCAATATCACATTAAGACAATGTTGCTCCCTAGCTCAATTGCGCAATGACATTCTATTTGAGACAGAAGGTTCTATTTCAAAGGACTTTTTATTTATCTACAACAATAAGAAGGTATACCATGTGACTTATCCTAGTCTCATTAAGCACTGCTATTAGTTTACTTTACCCTATTGTTTCATATTGCTTTTTTGCAGGTGCTCAAAAGAAGAGAGAGATCAATAAAATGCAAAAACATTGAAAATTTGAAAATTGAGATAACACAGACTCCATAAACAAAGGTATTATATTCAGAAATGTAAAATTCTGTACAGAAGTGTTTAATTACATATGTAGAACATATTCTTGACAACAATTTTCTATTTATCTACAGGCTGATCTAGAGGCTGCTCTACATGGTCCAAGCTCACCGTATCATCTTTATTTGGAGAATCTACTTTCTGTTGCTCCATCTTGTCGTGTACAGTCTCTTGGTGCTGCTCCATTGTCTCCTCTACTGCCCCTGGAGCATCTGTTTGCTGCTGCTCCATCATTTCCTCAATAACATCAGCAGGCAGAGCAGGTCCTTGTTCTTGTGGCTTCTCCTCATCAGCACTAGGTCCTTGTTCTTGTGGCACCACATCTGCATCATCTGTGTCATCAAGGTGTATGACACCTTCTCGGACTTTAGAGCTCTCACCTAACTCGACAGTAGCTGGTACAATAGGTTTGGGGAAGGCATACTTCAAAAACTTCCAAATTATATCAGCTCTGAAACTATACACATAGCTCGAGTTGAAGCTATCTTCTCTCATCTGCAATGAGATATGATGATTTAGAACACTTTGTACCAATATCAAATTTTTTGAAGCTAAATGAAAATTATTTTTTCTTACAAGCTCTGGCTGTCCTATCTCAAAATAGCTTGAAAGTATATATTTGGCACTAATCAGCACTCTCCAGCCACAGCTACTTGAATCATCTTGTTGTGGTGTCTGGATAGTTGGAAAGATATGTTAGAAACTGTTAATGTCTAAACAAAATAAAATTATTCAATAAGTTCAAAGGCATAGCATGAAATAGACATCAGTAGAGGGAACAACTTTCTACCTCTAAATCTATTAGCTCTATTGAATCCAAAAGATTGACATTAGGAGGACACTGATCCAATGCATCTAGAAGTCTTCTAATACAACTGCAATACATATAATTCAGTTAGTGTGCATTAAATCCAAATAATGAAGTTTAAAGTTAAAAATAGCACACAAACCACTTACAATTTAACCTCTCTGTGTGTGTTTCTAAGAGAGTTGAATAAAAAGCATTGCTTCTGCTGGATGTCAATAGAAGCAAAGCTCCAGTGGTCACTGCATAAGGAGAAAAGTATTAAGAAATCAAAGGCTACAAGAATACTCAATCTTGAAGGAAAATCCCAAAAGAAGCAGCCACACACATAATTGTTATGGTATGGAAGTAGCAAAATATCAACATGATCAAAATCACAGTGTCTGAACCAATTGGAAATATCCATGGGAGTTTCCTTTGGATCTCTTAACTTGAAGGAAATTGCAGGATCAATAATATAAACTGTATGCTGTACAGCATGGTTCAGCCAGCTTCTCATCATGCTACATTGGACAAAACAATAATTAAGGTAAGGTGTAAGGGAGGAGGTACAATAAGGATTGTTTTGTAAACAAATGTAAAATAAAAGACACTTACTAGAGCATTGCAAGAATAATAGTATCTGAGCAATACTCATTCTTATGAGCCAATGCTGCCAAGCATGCTTTTGTCAAGTCAAAATTATTCTCTAAAAAATCATCTTCAATATGGACAACTATGTTAGGGACCAGCTCCTGCAACCTTCTCTGTATCTGTAGCTCCATCTGTACAGTCTCCACATCCATAGCAGATTTGGATTCTTCTATTTGCTGCTTCAGTGACTCCTCATAAGCAGCTTTCCCTCTCTAGTGCTCATTGTGAGTGGGTCACTTCAACAACCTTCACCTTGTCTGCCTTCAATTTCCTTGTAGGTGGAATTAATAATATGTCTCTCATTTTAATGTCCTGCCATTCCACAGGATGGACCAGCTTGTCATACCTCCACCTCACTCTGGACAATGTGTTGAAGTCCTTGGCCATCAGAGTTACCCTGTGAGCATGGGCTGCTACAAGCATTGCATCTTCAAAGTACTTCTCCAAGTAATCCTCTGCCATTTCCTGTAAGGAAAGAATGGCAGTCCTGTTCCACGTGAAACCAAGGTGCCAGCTATCACAAATTTCTCTCACTAGCCTCTGAAAAGGTGCCTTGGGGATTGCAAAGCCTCTAAGTACTTCTCCAAGTAATCCTCTGCCATTTCCTGTAAGGAAAGAATGGCAGTCCTGTTCCACGTGAAACCAAGGTGCCAGCTATCACAAATTTCTCTCACTAGCCTCTGAAAAGGTGCCTTGGGGATTGCAAAGCCTATAGCTTTTTGTTGTTTCCTGATCTCCTTTAGCACACCAGTAGAATGCTTTAACCTCTTGGACTTTTGCTGCGACATGCTCATTGGCTTCCCCTTCCTACCATGTGCAACTCTTCCTTTTGGAGGCACACTAGATTCCTTGACATCAGCCCCAGCTGCTGCTGCTGCAAGCCCTGGCCCCTTGCCAGACCTCCTTGCAGTTGCCTTGGTTCTTGCCATCACTCTAAAAAGGTCCATACAAAGCAATAGAAAAAGATTAGAAACATGGAGAACATAGAATGATAAAAGAAGGTGATGACAAAATGGATAAAGCAAAATTGAACAATTTGCAACAAAACGCGATTATGATGATTTGAAATTTTTAACAGCTCAAAATCGCGTTTTTCTGCAAATCCTTGAAACAACATGCTATTGCATCCCTATAATGAATTCTCTATCTTTTCAACTATAAACAATATGTATTGAGTTTATAGAAGAACTATGCAGCCTTGAATAGCCTAGATAGTTACAAAATCACAATGAAATGGGTGGATGAAGAAGCATTTTAAAATTTGCAACAAAATGCGATTTGGACTATTTTGAGATTTCTAAAATCCTCTCCTCGCGTTTTGCTGCAAATTCTAGAGACAGCCTACTTCAGCATGCCTTTAGTCATTTCAATGTGTATGCAGCTTGGTGCAACATGGATTGAGCCTATGGACATCAAGAAGTGATCAAACTCTCATTCAACAGGCCCAAATAAAAAGTCTTCCTGCTTCTACATGCAGTGGAGAAAATCTAAAAAATGCATATAATATTTATCATAATATGTAACCTACATCACATCAATCAGTTCCTTACCCTAATATACTATTAAACAAGAAGAAAAGGAAAAAGATTTTCTTACTAACCTGGAAGCTATCTGCAAGTGTGCTGTGCTGATGATGAGTATCCTGTGCTGGGTATGAACCTCTACTGCTGGTCTGGATGCTGATGGTGTAGAGTAGGGAGGTAGAGATGCAAGAGAACTGAGTTAGGAGAGTAGATTATTACAAAATACAAATAAAGGAGTTATTAAATACCACACGTGTGAAATATAGTCGTTTTTTAACACGTGTGGGTCCCACCAGATCTTTTGGAATTTGAGTGGGTCACTTTTTGCCTTGGAAATTGTGCCAATCATGATTTCATAATTAGATCCATTAACACTTTTCCCTCCCCGTATTCCATCCCTGCCAGCACCCTCCCATCATCCTTTTCTTTCCCACTTTGATCACTTTCTACCCAACACACTCCATCCACTCTGCAACCTGTCTGAAGACTACTACCATTACCAGCTCTCCAGGTTACCAGTGCTACAGCTCAGTTTTGGAAGAGAGCAGGAGAATCTCCAGGGCTATTCCAACAGTATGGAAGAGGAAAAGAAAGATCAGAGATCTATACCCTTTCCAATGTTTTCTGATATATATTTCTTCCATCTGTAGAATTCTTGAATCTCAGTGCCTAGAAATCTAGCAGATCACCCTAGGATTTGATTAGAGATGGATATGAGTAGGATTTAGAATTTTGCAACAAAATGCGATTATAGTGGTTTACATTTTCCAAATGCTCCAAATCGCGTTTTCCTGCAAATTCTGATATTTGTTTTAGTTTTTATTTTTTCCTCCTTCTTTTAATCTCTTTTGCCCTGGGGAATTCCTCCTGGTATCATTTACTGTCCTGAACATTGTGAGATATCCCTAGCATTTGATTGGAAATGGATGTCAATAGAAAGTTAGAATTTGCAACAAAATGTGAGGAGAGCACTTGACATTTTTCAAATGGATCTGCATCGCGTTTTGTTGCAAAGTCTTGTGTCTCTTTTGGTTTTTACTGTTTGCTCATTGTTTTGCTTTCTATGTCCATGGGGATGTCTTTCTTGATGATGAGAAAGGTTTTTGCTTTGGAACAGTTGATCCTCAGGCCCCTCCTTTCAAGAGAAAGCTGGACTTTTCTGCTGCTATACTCAGACCACAGCAATCACCAGGTGATTCATGTGTGCTTATGAAGAGTTTTGTTTGGTGATATCCTATACATTATCTGATTGCATATGTGAGCATATAGAATTCATGTTATATAAATTTTGGTTTAGGCAAAAGCAAGAGACTAGAGCAGAAAGGTGAGTCTTCCCTTTCAAAACAAAGGGAACCAGAAGAGGACAAATCTCCAGATTTGCTCCTATATGACTTTCTTCACAAGTGCAAGGCTCAGAGGAACTTCCACATATACCACAGTATTTTCAACAGGGAGTTCACTATGAGCTCTCTTTTGGACCATCACAGAGATTTCCTTTCAGACCATTGGGATACCTTCAAACAACTGACAGAGGCAAGAAGGATTGTGGAAGGTGAAAAGGTTTTTGTGCATTTAAATGATATTGTCTCCATTGACAAGCTGAGGTACCATGTGAATAGAAGGTTTGACAGCCTGCCTGAGGAATATAAATTTAGCTGTATTTTGCACACCAGAAAGTGTAGAGTGCTTGAGGAAAACATGGCATTCCTTATATACATTGTCTTTCAACAGCAATCTCTAGAAGAGCAAGGGCAGGAGACTGAAGAAGAAGATATATCTGTAGCGGAGGTAAAAGAGGATATTCCTATGGCAACAGATATGGCAGAGCAGGAAGAAGATATCAACCTCGAGGATGAGGGGCTGCAAGTGGTTGCTCTTGACCTTGTTCAACTGAGGACTGAAACTCTTAGGGCAGCACAACCAGTTGAAGATTTTGATGTTCAGAGCAGCAACTATGCAGTGCCCATGCTTCCAGGTGTCTTGATTGGTGGTAAAGATTATGTTTTCCTCCATGATATAGAGTGTATGTTCAATTTGAGGGAGGACTATGCCATTTCCCTTATTGTCCAGGCTTCAAGGCTTGACAAGGAGGTTGGCATAGAGGATGACCATTCACTGCTAGCTTTGGAAACAACCTTTGATCCTGCAGAGGCCCTTACGATTTGTTTCAAAGAGGCTGAAAGTTTCCAAGAGCCAGATGAAGCTGCCTTCCAGCTCACCCAGGAAGCTATGAATCTCTCATCACTTCATAAGGAAAAACTTAAAGAAGAGGCTGGACTGGAGGGGAGAGGAATAAATCTTTGGAAAGATGAACTTCTTGTTGCTGATGAAAATGAGAGGGTATGATATTATTACTTCAAATCAAATACTTTATCTTGTGTTTAAATGTTTTGTAGTTATGTATCATTGTCTCACTATAATCTTTTGATACATGGCAGCTACAAATTGAGGATGACACATTCCTCCAGAGATCAAGTGGAAGCAGGCCGGCTGGGTTTGGCAAAATGTCAAGCCTAGCTTATTATATTCATGATCTAGGCAGTGCTAAGATCTTGATTTACCATAGGCAGTTGAGCAACAATGGAGAAGCCATTGTTTACTTCTTTAAATGTTTGTCTAGGGTTTTAGGTGGACATGATCTTCCATGGCAAAAGGAAAAGATCATTTTAATAGAGAGGTTGTCCGCCATAGATATATTTGGGGATTATGTGAATAAGCAGGCCTCTAGGGCCTCTTACTTTTTGTCTTACACTTCTTATGCATTAGCATGTGGTGTTAAGGAGCCCAAATGTCTAGAGGGCTATGGAAAACACAAGCTCATAAGGTTTCGAGAGCCACCCATGATTGCATCAGGCCACACAATCCAAGAAGAAGAACACGTGGAGATAGCTGAAGACAAGGATACCCCTCTCAGACAAGCAACAGAGGCAAGCATTGATAAACAGAAAGTCGACATCAAGCCAATAAGGAAGAAAAAGAGTCCAATCAAGTTCAAAAAGAGAGTTCCGACTCGCAAGACTTGGGACTAATAGGATTTAGTCATCAAATATAGCACAAACATTATGTTGAAGTTGAACTGATTTGTACAAAGTCTTTGATCCTCATCAGTTCCTTGTCCGTACGGACGATCAGTACCCTTTTGCATTTGTCCCATCACCGTACGACACTTCAGTACTCTTCCCACACTCAAAAGCTTCTAAAAGTGTTTGACACTCAGTACTTTATTGGTAAGGATCAACAGTATGTCTAGCATAATTAAGTAGTATTGATTAAATTTTTTGTGTGTTAATATATGGATGTATTGATGCTTGTTAATATAGATCACATGTTTCACAAAAGAAATACTTTTGATGGAGTCTCAAAACATATAGGCATTACACCAAGAGTCACTTGTTCCACAGAATAAAAATCTATTGATTGAGTTTGAAAACATGTGGACATAACACCAATAAGTTACAAACTGCTATTCATGTTTACTTGTCCATTTATTGTTTCTAAATAGCTTCGAATCCCTCCATTGTCTATGTCTCTCTGCTGCCATTGAATTGTCCAAAGTTTGTCTTCGTCTTTGCTTTTGGGCTAGAATAAAAGCAAGCTTGACTTTGGAGCTAGCAACTTTTCTTTTAGCATGCAGCCTTTGTAGAATGCCTCGGTAAAACCATTGGAAGACTTCCTTCAGACTATTTGCCTTTTGACTCCCTCCATAGTGTTGTGTGTGTCTGAAAAATGCATTACGTGCCATGTAGTGAGACTTCTCCATGCCGAGCATCCATACTTTTTGACAAAATAAGGAAGGTGGTTGTAGATGATATGCTGTTTTCACAAAGACATAAGAATGCATAGTAAGTTATAAAAGAAAAGAGGATCACACTTAAGTAAAAGAAGAAGACATCACTTTACCATGTAGTGAGTTATATTGCAGGCTGTCCATGCGTCTTTCATTGACTTCCCAAAATGTTTTATTGCCTCTTCAAAGTTCTTGTAATCACTCTTTGTCCATGTTACATTGTCACAGAACATGAAGAGTTGATCAAGAGACCTCCACACCTCTGCCTTCACATTTCGTGCTTCCCCATCTGCCTCATGATCTTTCACGGCATTATGGATTTGCTTCCACAATCCATAACTAATCCTTGAAACTGTTCTACCTTGCCTTACTTGCTTACTATTGTGTTTGGGTCGAGACAAGAATCTTCTTGCCTTAACACCACCAATAGAGGGCTTGATTGGTACCTCCTTGCCATTGGTAGACTTTTTAAAATCCTTTGTGATATGAATATCACCTCCATGCAGACCTATATCGGATAACACTTTTTCCAATGCATGAAGAGCATCCTTTCTATTTCTTTCAGGACGGAGTTTCCAAGCAAATCCAATATACAAAAATACCAATTTCTCAATAATTCGACATAGAGCATGTAATGTGCATATGTGAACATTACATAGTGGAATGTCAAGAATGGCCTTGAAGTCAGGGTCAGCTTTATCTCTATTAGGTGCTCTCTTCCACCATTTAGAATCCATTACTTGCGCTGATTCTTTGCAGTAAAGACAAGGAGACTTTGAGTTACCTCCTTTACTAACATTATACATGCACTTAAGTGTTTTAAGATCCCCCGCCATGTGCCACTCTACTTGAAAATCACCTTTTCCTGCAACATGGAGATTCTCTCCTTGCACTTGTCTTTTAATTATTCTTGGTATTTCCGTGTGGTGAAACACCCAATCTAGTGTTTCATGGTCTTCTGTCTTTACCTGTGATTATACAAAACAAAAGTCTTACTATAAAATATTTGAAAACATTGACTAAAATCAAGTACGAAATAAAAAATGATCATACCTGGAATGAGCCCAACCACCATATGTGTTTCTCCGACTGCACACTAAAATACTTCGAACTCGCTTCATTCAATGATGTATCAAGTGCTCCATTCATCAATGTGATAGTAATCCTTTCCATTTTCTTTTCCTTTACAACCTCACACTCATCCAGTTTGATAACAAATTTCAAAATGCCTTTGCAGTCTTCAAATGTTATTCCATAAAACTCGACCATTCTTCTTTGAAGTTGTTGTAGATCTACAAATATATTGTTCCAAGGGTCATACACAGTGGTTCCTTTAGCGCCATGAAATATTTCTTCAATATGGATATATGGTCCAATAAACTCATCTATACTTTCATTCAAATGACCTCTTATCTTCCACACTGTTGCTGGATTTGGCAGTAAAACTCGTTTAATCCTTTGATCTCTCAAAGTTGAGGATATCGCATGGAAAATCGAACTATATCCCTTCCTGCTAACTCCACTAACATCAAGAGCCTCTTGGATTGTAGTACCATCAACTTGATTATTAGATATAAAGTCCTCTACAACATTGCGTTTGATTGTTTTGTATTTTTTTTCTTCAATCAAACCTTTTGCTACACCACAAGAAAGCAATCCTTTCATTTGTTTAACTGGAAGAAGGTTGGGATCCATATTTTCTTTTGCAGGCTCCAATAATTTCCTATAGTAACAATATAGTAACAACACAATATGCCTATATTATTCAACACTTCCAATCCTATTTTGCATTAATGGACAAAATAGATATAGTCATTTGAGAGCATTTTTGAGTTTTAAAAATAAAAAATTGCAAACTAACCTTGCTTCCTGAATTCTTCGCTTGCATCCACCAGTCCCAGCCTTCAAATTTGCAATGTTTTTAATCTTCCTACTTTGTTGTCTGTCTCCAAGCATGGTTCTCTTCTTTCTTGATCTTGTTAACTCTTTTTTACTCTTTGAATGCTCCTCAATTTCATTCTGCAAAACTGCTGCTCCAATTTTGCACGAATAGCTATCTCTTGAATCCTGGCTCCCTTTTCTTGTAGGTACATTGTTTTATATGTTTCTGCAAATGCAGACTGTGCTGAAATATAACCAAGAAGTCCATTTTGTCCATGGCCCGCAAACCTCAATAGTGTGGTTGGATTGACAAATGGAGGTGTAGAGTTTTGTACTAGACATTTTGGATATATACTTCCATCACACCATAAGTCAATATGTTGGAGCCCTTCTCTTCTCATATTTTCCCGTTGTTGAGCATTTAGCACCGTATCCTTTCGTCTTTTTTGTGCTGGAGCATATTGTTCTTCTAAGTCGATGTGAAGATGATATAATCGCTTCTTCTGAGATTGTAACTCACTAGTATCGGCCATTTTTGTGCTTCTGAGGTTGCAAAGTTGGCTTGTCAATCTCATAGTCTTTCTGTAAAATGAATTGTGGAAGTGTGGCGGTATCCATACAATCATTAAGTTCAGTGATGGATTCTTTATGAGAGGCCTGCACACGTCGTCAAAAGAGATGCGAAATCTTTGAGAAACAAAAAAAATTAAGGAGATATTTAATGCAAAATCGTGTTAGTTAGACAAAAGATTATCTTATTCTTTTCTGAACTGACAGTTCAGTGGTCCTTACTGAAAGTTCTGAGCCACGTTTCCATATTTTATTATTTTTGAGATCTTTTAGGAGAGAAATAAATCGAAAAATAGTGAATTTCTTACAGGGCCCCAAAATGAGCTCCGTTTTTTCCTAATGATACTCATCAACTTGGTGGTGTTTGGGCACATGCAATCCATGGATATTCAAAGAGACCCTCCCACCTTATATCACTAGCCTTTTATGCAAATCTAGCATGGGTATAGCATCTATTTTGGAGTAGTTAATCTATTGCATTCACTTGTGAGCTCCACACTTGCCAAGGTCTCTTTCTCATTAGTTATTGACATGGAGGGTATGGGATTCATTGACAAAGTTCCAACATGTTCTACCACTATAACATCGCCCATGGCATTGGTTGTTGTTAGTTCTGTGAGATGCATCAGCTATCAGTGTTGCAACACCTTCTCCCATGTCATTGGTTGTTAGTTCTATGAGATGCGCTAGTTGTAGGTGTTGCAACAATTTCTCCCATGGGATTAATTGTCAATGTTGGAATGTCTCCTAAGATGGACGTACTAGTAATTGGAGAGATGCTACTCTATGATTGTTCTTTCCTTGAAGTGTCTCCCATGGACTCAATGTATCAACATCTCTTGATTATGTGTGTTGGCATTTCTTCACACACACTTCCTTGCTTTCTTGAAAGAGATCTTGAACTATTCAATCACTACTATTGACATAAGAATGAATCGTGAATGTGAATGAGGGTCTCATCTAGATGTTGACTTCTTATAGTAACTTCTTCTTAATGGGTTGATTTGTCCTCATTTGCATACGTGTCACATTGTGTCATGATCTTATCGCTTGATTTTCATTGGGCTTTGTCATTGACCCGTTGAACTTTGTAGTCATTGCTTTCAACTTCCTCCAAGTATAAGCACTCCTTTTTTAATGTCACTATACAATTTAAGTGATGTCCCAAATTTTAGTGCAATCTACTACAACAACAATAGTGACATTTCATCCTATACACAACAAACTCTCTGCAAACATAGCCCATCCTATCGAAGCAAAATTGCCATATATGAAACAAAAAGTTGTCCATTCCTCTATCAATTGTTGTTCAGTTGGTTGTATTCATTGATAAGCTTATCATAATTGCGCTCATGGCATTCCACTTGCAAATTCCTCTTTGGAAGTGCGGGATTCTAATTGGTGGATGGTGCTCCTATTCCCAAGAAAGAATCAACAAAGGTTCCAAAATCTGAACCCTTACACCTTCTACCATTCTTACATCATGAAACACTAAGTGATTGTGGCATACTTTCTTGAAAAGTGGTGTGCCTGAGTGCTTTCGTGCATTGACATTCTGAAGTTCTTTCTAGCAACAATTCGATGATGTGCTTTGATGTTTGGGCAAGCTTTTTTTTTGGGTAAGGTTTTCAAAGTTTTCATGGTGTTTCAAAGTTTTTTCGGTGAGGTTTTCAAAGTTTTCATGGTGTTTGTTGCCACATGATGTGAGAAGCAAAGAATGGGATCACTAGCATTAAGCAAAACATTGAGTACAATCTAACTAATGAAAGGAATGATGAAATGCTTTGATATGTACAAACAACAAGAGGTCAGTAAGGACATTGTGAGAGAGGTTTGCACAAATTTGACAACCTAGCCAAGATTTTCAATATCTCAGGATGGATTTATGGAGAGAAGCTTATGGCTTAGTTCTCAAGGGCCTTGTTCTAAGTGGACATCTTTTAGATAGTAGTTTTCCTTTTTTGCATTCCTTATTATAGGAGTTCCCTCCCTTTATACTGTAGATGTCTTTTGGTTGTGGTTTCATGATGGCTAGGTTTTAAAAGTTTAAAATATATTCAATAGTGTCAAAAATAAGTTTAAATCATTGCAAAATAGTTGTTAGATTCTCTAGTTTATCTATATCTCAGACTGTGAAATGGTATGGCCTAACCATTACACCTTTGTGGTGAACACACATGTAGCTACCTTGCCACGGAAACTCTTAACGATTGAACACAAGCCTCAAGTGTCCTAAATGTTCTTTCATAGTCCCATTGTAGACTAGAATTGTATCAACAAAAATTGGAGATGAGATCTATGAGACCAAACAGAGGTTTTCCATGGCATTCTAACTAACCAAAGCAATGTCTAAGAACATTTTTCTTAAGTGTCATAAAAGTGGAGTGAGCTTTGGTCAAACCAAAAAGCATAAGTCAAAACCCATAATGACCATACAAAGTTCTAAATTTCAATCCTAACATAAGATACACTCATCATATACAAGACATAACTAGGCACCAGCCTATCTTCCAAATATACAAAGTTCTAAATTTCAATCCTAACATATACACTCATCATATACAAGACTTTTGGCAGCACAAGACATAACTAGGCACCAGCCTATCTTCCATGCGATGGCTTTTGTGGGCTTCAAAATAGGTCATACCAGCACATTCAGCTCACTATACAAAATCCAAAATCTGATCATGGTCTCAATGCAAGGCAAAGCATGAACTTTTGTTGCAGACCATACAACATATGATGCATATATACAATCTTTTGGCTTGCAATTCACCCTTGACAAAGGATTCAGTGCGCAAAATACGATTTCAAACATTCAGCCAACAAACCCCATGTAGATTAACCTTTGTTCCAGGGGAGCTAAACCATGCAAGACAATAGGTACTAGCATGCTAAACCATTGTCACATGCACCCCTACACTTGGGTGTAGTGACGCACTGGCCATTATGAAGTAGTCTTGTTGTACTTGTAGTAGATCTCAGTTAGGATGTTTTGTGGTATGCCATGGCCCCTTTGTGAGCCCTAGTCTAAGGATGAGTCAGGAACGCTACCTAGGTCTTCTCCCAGTGATAGGACAGTCGATCGGAGTCAGTCCCTTGTACCCATAAGAGATCAGAGTCAGTCCCTTGTACCCATAAGACAACTGAGGCAGTGCCAGTAGAGGTTAGGTCATCTTAGGATTGTCAGCAGAAAGTCAAAAGCAAAGCAGCTTGTACAGGGTTAGAACGGAATCCAGACGGAGTAGGAATAGGAGGGAAGCACCAGCCAGGCAAGGGGCCATGAAATGGCCAGTTGGCGAGCTCAGGACTTTGGTGATCTAGCAGGACTACCAGGAGTGCACCCCAGTGCATGGTAGTGTTGAGATCCGGAAAGGACACACGACCTAGCGTAATGGATGGGAAAGGAAGTAAGGAGTATAGTTAGGATGAGGAGAAATATGAGCAAGAACTCTCGACAACCTCTTAAAGAACACAAAAATAGTTCTAGACATGCTTCTGCAAAGCACTCAGCAAATCATAGCACACCTCATGGAAGAGAACAAAAGACTTCAAGAGCAAGTATCAAAATTTGTCACATAGCTTAAAAGGCAATAGATCCAGGAAGTGGCTTAAAAGCCCAAAGAACCACAGGGAGGTTGGTATTTTTAAAAACTGCTCTCGTTGATGCGCAAAGAACACTAGCATAACGTGGCACAAACGGAGTGGTAGCTAGAACGACATGCCATGTTGGCTCAGCACCATCATATATGTTGGCTACTATATAGTCATTCTAGCAGAAGCTAGAACAACATGCCATGTTGGCTCAGCACCATCATATATGTTGGCTACTATATAGTATACATGCCGAATTTGTTGCCGCCACCACTCGCCACATCCCCCAGACCCCCACCATTCCATCCAACACCAACCTCTCGTTCATTTATCTCCGAATTTTACAAAGTACGATGGTAAGTGTGATCGCTCTACCATCTCACAGTTCATCCATTGATTTGTTGCACACTTCCCTTTGGCGCGCATCACGGACCCTCGGGACAAGGTTCACTTGGCGGCACCCCACCTTACGGGGGAGGTGGTTGCTTGGTGATGGCAACATTGGTCCAAGCTCCACACCGATGAGGTAATCCAGGTAATGGATTACGACTGGGACTCTTTTATTTCGGACCTCACATCTCGATTTTTGCCCCCACAATATTTAACTAACGTGGAGGATGAGTTTGCTCGTCTTGCCCAGAATAGTTTTCCTCTTTGACATACAGCAATCGCGTCATTACAATGGCTCAGCAGCTCAGGGTGTCAGAGATCAAAAAGCTCAAGCAGTTCATTCGAGGTCTTGACACGAATATCCGTTTCCCAGTTCACAACTTCGGACCTCGTACATATAAAAGGGCTCTCACCCTCACACAGAATTAGGAAATGATGTTGAGCGGAGGGAAGCCCAAATCTACCACAGCTCCCAAACCCCAACCACCGTAGCAGCAGTCTCTAGCCACAAGGGATCATGGAGCCCCGCAAAAAGACGATAAAGACATAAAGAAAGACGTAGTCCGATGCGAGCCTAGTGTAAAGAAGCCCCCCAAAGAGAAGATCAAGGAGGCCATCACATGAGGATTTCTTCAACCCAATGAATAGAGGCAATACCAGGCCAAGAATCCGTATTTCCTTTGCCATCAAAGTGGGATTGCCCGAAGTGGCTAGTGGAGAAAGCTGGCAAGGCATCTTCTTCCACAGTCGTCGTGGGCGGAAGCCACCGAGGAACCACCCATGTTAGCAACGCATGCAATACATCTTCTACCCTCTGTCGACCCCATTCCCACAGTCTTCTTCAAAGGTAAGAAGGAGGGCATGGCCGACGAGTCCACAAAATCTCTCATTCGAGCTTATGGCATAGCAAAGGGGCAACAATTCATTATCCTCATCGACATGGGCAGTTTCGAGGATGCCATTTCTTTGCAGTTAGCTCGCAAATGTCATGCAACTTAGTTCTGCATCCTTTGGCAGTGGACAGTTTTACACCAGGACTCCGCACGTGAGGAAGGCGTTACAGTTGCTACGCGATCATTCCCTCTACATCAACGCTAAGAAGAGCGCATTTGAGTTGTTGGAGATCTAGTACCTAGGATACATCATTAGTGTAGATGGCATTAGCCTTGATCCTAAAAAGGTTCATGCTATCTTGGATTGGGACGTGCCTACTACAACTCAGGAGATCCGATCGTTTGTAGGTCTTTGCCAAGCCTACAACTCGCATATGGATCACTATTTGACACTTGCAGCCCCCCCTCACCGACCTACTCAAAGGGGTGAAGACACATTGACAAAAAGTCACAGTTATCGGAAAAGCAGTGGAGGCCTTCCACGCATTGCAACGGTTGGCTTCATCCACACCCGTTTTGAAGTTAGCCTCTTGGATCCCTTTGAGGTCATCACAGATGCCAGCAACCTTGCCATTGGTACAATCCTGCATGATTGAGTATTTACCTGGTAACCATAATCCGGTCGTCGATGCTCCTAGTCGCAAGACCATCATTCAAACAGTACAGAGTTCCACGGTTCTCGAGATCATTGGTAAGGATCTCAAGGTCATGAAGGACAGGTCTGTCGATTCGCTCGACTTTGGCACGCCTTATCAGTTAGCGGCAAGCTTGGAGCCCAGCCATTTCTCCTTGCAGGATGGTTGGTTGTTAATTAAACATTGACCTTGCAACTTCCGGACTAGCGACAAGCTCTGCTTCACGATGCTCACAACTCCCTTGCAGGGGGGCACCAAGGCATCAACAGCACGTTAGAGAAGTTAGAGCGGCTCTTCTTTTGGCCACGGATGAGGAGGGATGTGTACCAGTATGTACATGCTTGTCAAATATGCCAAAAGGTAAAAGCCACTCACAAAAAAGCGGATGGATTGCTTACGCCATTGCCAATACCAGAGGGGCCCTTCCAAGACATCAGTATGGATTTTGTCAGCCCCCTCCCAACTTCTTCGGGTACACGCAACATGCAATGCATGACGATTGTTCACCGGTTCAACAAGTTTTGCATGGTTATTCCTGTAAGCACACGGCCACAGTCGAAGATGTCGCTCACCATTTCATTCGGTCGTGGTATCCTATTAGCGGCTTGCCACGCACCATCACTTCAAATCGGGACACCAAATTTACTTCGCAGTTTTGGCGCACCTTGTTTGAAAATTTTGGCACCAAACTACAATTATCCAGTGCCTTCTACCCTCAGACAGACGTGCAAACAAAAATTTATAATCAGTTGGCGTTTGATGTTCTTAAAGCATATTGTCATGATATTTAAACAAAATGTGAACATTACTTACCCCTTGTGCAAGCTATTCTCAATCACAGTCATTCTAGCAGCATTGGTCAAACTCCTTACAAAACAACTTTGGTAAACGGTTCTCATCCATGTTGACAAGGATCGTGTCCCTGTCGCTCGAAGCGAGCAAGATGATAGTGACCATGGCGGTCATCACCAAAGCAGTCAAGGACCGATTAGCCAAAGCAGGTAAAAATTGTCAAACATCCTTATTTTCGATTCACGTCCTTTGTTTGCCACATCGTTCTCGTTGTGCCGATTCTGTGCTTCTTGTGGGCACATTCTTTAGCAGCTTGCTTTTGGTCCATGCTCACAGCAATGCAATGTTTGTGTATAATTTGGCACAATGTGAGAATTTTCCACCACGCTACAATGTTCTCACAGCTACACTGCTCCAAAGTATTTGGAGACTGGGGAGGTGACGGAAAAGGTGGACGCTTATTTGTTTGGAGTTCTGCTGGTGGAGCTAATTTTAGGGATATACCACAAAGACAACAATTTCAAGAGCGTGAAAAAGCTTATGTTTAGTAGGCCGCACTACGAAATCGGAAGGTGTTGAAGGCGATCTACAGCTGAGGTTCATCTTTGACCACATAGCGTGGGAGGAACATCGTGTAGTTGGACAAGCACTTAGAAGCTTGCGAGATGTCAAATGCACCGCCACCAAGATCATAGATCAAGATGTTCTTCAAGCTAGAAATCATGGTCGTCTTGTCAAACTGAGCTTCGCGGTGACAAAAGCCAAGCTGGCCAAGCAGGCTTGTTATTGTTGGAGATCAAAAGAGACATGATTTTCATTTATAGGTGGCTTTCGAAACCATCGCCTATTTTGGGAGCAGCTCTATTCAATCAAGTGTGCCTAGCCCAGCTAATTTTAGCATGTTAAAGGTCTTGGAGGGCCGTTCTATTTCATCGCTCACCTCTTGAGCACTCATACCTTCAATTACCACCTCCTATTTAGCTCTACAAAGCATCATTTAGCCAGCGGTTGCTCTTCTTTCTTTGCACTTGCTGCGTGAATCCTCCCCAAGTTGGAAACTTGCCCGAAAGAGCTAAATTTGGACCAAACACAACTTGGTTTTTCTATTTCCAGCCACTAGTATAATCTTCCCCATCTCTATAGTCAATCTACATCCCATTTCAGACAATGGAGGTGTTCTAGAACCTTGCTACATTAAAAAATGACTTCTCACATCTTCGTTCTAGCCCACTAGTTGTTGTTTTCTAGCCCCTGCAAGGATCTTTGACTTGCTTCCTTGAGAGAGGTTGCTTCTCCATTGATTGTTGGTTGTTCGAGGTTCGTGGATTCCAGACTGGTTCATGGTTCATGAGATGGTTGTTGTCCTACAGTTTCAGCAGAGACTTGTGACAAGATTGTGCCAAGTGTTGGAGTTTTATTTATTGCTCCTTCAGTTATTTTCTTTCTTTCCTCAGCTTTATTGCATATCTTTTATACCATGGATGAGTTTGTCTTTCTTGTTTCTACCTTGGTAGATACTCCGATCACCTAACTGGAAGTCCTTTGTTCTATGAGTCAGACTGTGGGGGCCAAGGTTAGAGATCGTGTTATGCATAGGGGTGACGAGGATGATTTGCTTGAAGATTCATTAGTTGGGTTGTCCTAGTTTGATGAATTGGAACGTCGTCATGCTAGAATGGAAGTTAAAGTGGACAATATTCTACATAACTAATCTTGAGAATACTCTAGTCCTGTAGTCATTGGTCCCCCTATCATCAGTTTAGTTGTCCACTTCGTCTGGAAGTGTTACTGCTACACTGTCTAGTGGGGTGAGTGCATTAGTGATGTATGTTGCACCACCTTTGGTCACCCCGGTGTCTTTGGGAGTGGGTGGGTCTCGTGACTCCACCCCCGTCCTAAAGAATCTTAAACCTCCTATGTATAACGGGCAAGAAAAAGAGCATAACAAGGATGCGGTCACCACTTTCTTACCAAAGTGGCAAGACTTGCATAGATTGCATCAGACTCTAAGGCATTTATGTTCTCTGGAGAAAAATCTCTCGCTTGGAGGCAAGGTGTTTAAGTTTGACGGCGAGTGAGACGCAATCATTAGGGGAAGGTTGAGGTCTATAGGGGCCCTTTAAGATGCCATGTGATTAAAAGGTTATTAAGGAAAAGGGCCAATCATGTGATGCCATGTATACAAAAATATTGGGTGATTAAAGGTGGTCAAAAGATTCTCTAAAAGATGCCTTTTTGTACTTTTCATTCCCAAAAAGTGAGGGGAAAGTTTTTGAAATTTCGGACATCCATAACTTTCACATATGAGCTCAAAATTTGTCGGAGATTAGAGATCCAGAATTTACTCGCTGAGCTCTTTCCATAGATGTCACATGATATGGTTTTGCCCACTCAATTTTAAATTCAATTTTGGCTAGAAACTTTGAAATTCAAACTTCTGGCCATTTGAAGAATTAGAAGGTATCTAAAGTCAAAGAAACTTAACATTTTAACAAAAAGTAATTAAAATCATAATATGGCAGCTTAAAGGGCCCCTATAGACCTCAACCTTCCCCTAATGCCCAACATTGTGGGTGAGATTCTAAGCACTACTTCAAAAGGAATTCCTTCTAGAAAATGAGCTGGAAAGGAAGAGGGATGCCTGTGTGACAAGTGCCAGATGAATAGTCGGCCCTTGACTCTGTACATCGGGGATTATTGGGAGGTCATCTTGGAATTGTCGAGTATAGATGACTTTTAGAAATTGTGCGGATTTATTCATGGGCTTGATCGTGATTATAAATATCAAGTAAAGCAAAATGAGCCTAAGTCGCTGGAAGAAGCAATTAACTTAGATATTTGACGACACGGTTGGCAAAGGAAAGCATGCGGTTTCTGCACCTAACTTTCCTAGTGTGACTGGCCGGTCTCTGTTTCCTAGACCCTAGAAATGAAAGTTGCCTAAACCTCAAGGCGGGCAAGATAAGCAGGCTTGCGGATCGGGATTCTTATCCTCTTCGGAGTACGAGAAGGAGAAGCAAGAGAAACGGTGTTTCCATTGCTTGTAGGAGTGTCACACTCATAGTTAGTGCCCTTAGAGAAAGGATGGGAAGACGAGAAAGAACAACAAAGGTAAGGAAAAGGGGTCTAAAAAGGCCGTTCATACCATGCATGTATTACCACTTAAAAATTCTAGGAAATTTCGAGGGATAATTGTGGGTCATTCTGATGCTTCTCATGAGTGATGTGTCACTACTTCTATGTGGCTTCCCACATTTGGACCCCATGGTAGCATACATGGACAAAAGAGGTGAATCATGATAGACATAGTGCCACGCATAAGTTCTTAAACTACAAGTTGGTTAAGAAGCTGAAATTAACATACGTTCCTAGTGATCATTAGTATGTGGTGTCACTAGTGAATTGTGTTGACATGGATGTTTGGGACACCATAGTTTGTGATGTCCCTCTTATTATTCAGGGTCATGCTATGGTATTGTATTTTCAAGTTAAGCATATGATGTGTGCAAATGTTATTTTTGGTTAGGAGTGGTTATTTGGATTGGGTCCATCTTTGACTCAGAGTTCATAACTCTTTCCAATTTGAGGTTGATGGTCAGTCAATTTTTCTCCATGTGAAAAAAATGTGCCCCCATCTCCTTTATTTTGTGCTACAGAACTTCATACGCTTGTAAAAAACTCTAAAGTTAAAGATATGTTTTTGTGTTATATCTTATGTGATGATGTTATTTCTTTCCATGATGTTACTATTTTGGATAGTAAAGAGGATATTTTAGTCTATATGGTTTCTTCCAGTGCACACTCTGTTAATCAATAAAAATTCCACTCACAAAAAACATATGCATCTTTACAATCCTTGTTAAATTTAAGGATGTTTTTCCCTTTGAACTTCTAGAAGGTTTACCACCTTTGAGGGGAGTTGAGCATGCTATTGATGTTCTTTCTGGGTCTCACCCCATTTGTAAACCCCCTTATTGTCCAAGCCACCAAGAGGCTTAGGAGGTAGAGAATTAGTTGACAGACTACTTGGCTCATGGGCTTCACCCATTCTATTGGTGAAGAAGAAGGATGGGTCTATGCGGTTGTGCATAGACTATCGTGGTCTTAATAAGATCATGGTTAAGAATAAATTTCCTTTGCCTCTCATTAATGAGTTGTTTGATCAACTCAAGGGTGCAAGATATTTTTCAAATATTGGTTAAGAATAAATTTCCTTTGCCTCTCATTAATGAGTTGTTTGATCAACTCAAGGGTGCAAGATATTTTTCAAATATTGACTTGCATTTTGGGTAGTCCCCTAGTAGTCATGCAATGGGTGTCGTTCTTATTCATGGCAGCTGACCTGACACTTTTGAGAGTAAGAAATTGGATAATGTGCAATGCAATTATTCAGCATATGAACAGAGATTGTATGAAATTGTGCATGCGTTAAAAAGGTGGCAGCATTATTTTTATGGTGCGCGCTTTGAAATAGTCTTTGATCAAGAAAGCATCAAATGGTTGTCATGCTAGAAGGACCTAAAAGGTTGTAAAGCTCATTGGGATAAAGTTTATTTAAGGGTTCTTGAGCATTCCAAGTCCTTAAAGGATGGCATAGTTCCTAAACTATCGCCAAGGTATTACGGTCCCTTAGGAATCCTTAAAAGGATTGGAAGTGTTGTGTATTAGTTGGCCCTGCCAGAGGGTAGTAAGGTGCATACACTCTTTCATGTTAGTAGATTGAAGAAGGTTTTAGGTGCCTATGACATTGATGTACTTGTAGATCTTATTGAGCCTCCGTCCTTACCTCATGAGGCTGAGCAGATCTTGGATACTCGTGAGAAGAGAACCCGACATTCTGTTAGATGTGAATGTTTGGTTTAGTGGAAGGATAGGCCGGAGGAAGATCTACGTAGGAAAAGTTAAGCACACTTCAAAAGCGCTTTCTGGATTTCATTTTCGAGGACGAAAACTCTCTTTAAGGGGCGATAATGTTACGACAACAATATTCCCAAGAATGCGGTGAGAACAAGACCAATAATGGACGGTTGTGTTTGTTAGTCGGGGGTCCGTGGGAGTCACCATGGTAGCTAGTATTTCTCCTACAAGCCTGAGGTCACATGGTAGCATGTACACATGGAACTGACTATGTGTGGCTAGTAGTAGCCATATGTGGCCAGGGTGACCAAAATAGCGTGTGGTGGTCAAGATTAGCTTGGAGTACCTATGTGGTGGCGTGGCTAGGTGGTTAGTGTCTATGCTCTCATTTCTCCTCTCCTACAAGTGGTCTATCACAGTGTCTGTTCATGGGCATGCCTATCTACCTAGTAGTTTGGTCTCCATGTCCTTGTGATGTGGGGGCATTCCACGTTTGAAAGAAGGTCATGATGGCCTACTAATTGGGAGGTCACATCTTATGTAAGAAGAGTGTAGAGCGAGAGAGAGAGAGAGAGTACAAATCTATTAATGTTTGTGAAAAGATGAGACCAAAGACACACGTACAAGATGTGTCTCAATCCTAAAAGGACGGTAACTAGTAGTGCACCTTTGATATACTATTGCTATTAAATATGTTGCAAAAATGAGAAGACATGTGATGAAAAGATAAACTATTAGAGTACACCAAAACACCCATACATCACCCCATGTATTAGTAACCTTTTGGAAAGTGGAATGAAGGAAGCCTCATGATAGAGATATATGTCTTGGGATGGCCTCGATGATGAGAGCAACCAACTCTAATGAAGTACGCGGATCTTGTGGTGTTGTCCTTTTCTATAAGATGTATGTGATTTTCTTTTAGTGAGATAGTGTCTTTGGTTCTTTGTATCATCGGGTCCCTAATGGTAGCATGCCTATGGGAGGCCTCAATATGGACCCTTAAGAGTAGGTATGATTGACTCTTAGCAAACAATAAGATGTGTGTCACCAATATTGTAGTGTCTATTCATGGGCATGCTATCTACCTAGTGGTTTGGTATCCATGTCCCTAGTGCAATGTCCCTATGATGTGAGGGCATTCTACGTTTGAAAGGAGGTCATGATGGCCTACTAATTGGGATCTCATATCTTATGTAAGAAGAGTGCCACAAAGAGAGAGAGAGAGAGAGAGAGAGAGAGAGAGAGAAGGGGAGTGAGTGAGTCATTAGTATAATTTATTAATAATCTTCAATTCAAAGTATTTTATCTAGTATCAACAATAAGTGGTAGTGCTAATAAACAACATGGACTTTACCTTGATAAAGGCTTTGTATTTGCTATTGTAGCCATTCTCATGATGTAAAAAGAAAATGGTATGCATTCTTGTGTTTTACAAGACCCACCTTAACCATCATGGTAGGGATTGGGTCACTAGCTTTGACTTAGTCTTGTTGCTAGCTTGCCAAATTCTTAGCTATAGTAGTTGTTGAGCATCCATTCTCTTTTTCACTAATATTAAATGCCACGTATGTTTGAAAATTACTTATCACACCAATGACTAATCTCTTCTTAGGATATTGGCAAGTTCTTTGCCAGTGCAAGCAATAGTATGTTCATTCCTTACACTATGACTAACACCTATTACATGGGGAACGCCTCCCTCATTGTTGCATCTACAATATACATTCTCCTTGAAACAAAAAAGGCCTTCCATATGGAGTGTTAATGTTTGTTGACAAGATAGAGCTCAAAGAGAAGTCATAGGGGCCATCCACTTGTGCACTGTAGTAGCAATTCAAGATTTGGAGACCATTGGAACTCTGGTGGGAAGTTTGGAGACCCAGATAAAGTCCATCGTCTTCAACATCGAGTTTGTGAAAGAGCATAAAGATGATGTGGCTCTTAAGCTTACAGTAGACAAAATTGCCTCAAAGAGAGAAGGTTTCGTGAAGGAGCTTGATGATCTAGAGGTGCATGTGGATGGGGTGAGTACAAGAATCAGTAAAGCTAGGGACATTTTTTCTTGCATCAGATTGCTAGGTATATAGATCAAAGCTGGCTCTGCTATAGTTCCTAGTGGTAATTTTGAGGGTCAATAACTTTTGCGTAATGTTTGTATCATGTAAATCATTGTTGCAGCAATAAGAAGATCGATTACTGCTTTGACCTTCCAACAACAAACAATTTCAATGAAGGTCCGTGTTTTGTGATGCAACATGGAATTTTTAGAGAGTTTTTGAAGAATTTTAACAACTCTGAATGCATACGCAAATCAAATTATTGAAACACAAAATAGGAAGACATTTGAAGCCATGTAAGAGCCAAAAGAGTTATGAGAAATTGTAATACATATAGAAGCCCAGAGGCAGTTCTAAGGATCCGGTTTATGTCATTCCATATGTGTCGCTAACAATGAGACAATTTGATTGTTTCTAACAGTTTCATGTAGTTTTAGTGAATATCTTTGGGGTTTCATAGGGATCATAGATTCGCCTTATTCCCTCTCTTTTGATCCCTCTAGCGTTTCATTAAACTCGAGTCCATGAATGTCTTTAAACTGTTGTACAGTTTCATAGGTCAGCTACACTACAAGACACTGCTGCCATACATGCGTTCGATACACGCGATAAGTTACGGGCGCGTGTATGGTTGTGCATATATATGAGTAGTATCGGGCGCGTGTATACTGGCATCTAAATTTGCATGTATACTGGTTTCAAAAACGCATGTAACAGAGCGTGTATATACGCGTAAAATCTGTTTTTTACATGCAATGATACACGCTTTATTACACGCGACACAGAGACCTTTATTAAAAAAAAACTCCATTTCTTTTCAAAATTAAAAACTATTTTCTTTAAACCATCTCATAGTACATTACAGTATATATATATCATTACACAATCCCACCATGCAACAATGTAATATATTCAAAAATAAATCATGAGATGATAATTAAAAGACAACATATACAATAGAAATGTCATCAATTTAGAACGATACAGTGATGGATTGGTTAGGGTTCGATCCCATCTTCAATAAGATCCATCCTTGCCAAAGGATCAACATCAATATCCATTTGATCAATTTGTAAGGCTACGATTAAATTTATTCCACTATCGATATTATGTCCATTGATAATGGTATCGATGCCCTGATCATCCTCATCAACATCACCATCATCCTCAATGGTAGGGTCATCCTCATGATCATGAGAAATGACACGCTCATCCTCATTATCATGATCATCTTCATTGGCATGTTCGACATCATCTTCATTGCAACTTGCTACATCCTCCATATGCTCCATATCAGTGAATGTATTATACATCACTTTGGAAGGTGGTGCAATAGGGATGACGTACCACCATTTAATGTCATGCACCATTGGCAGATAGATAACCTACTCAAATACACATACTGCAGTAATTAATTAGCATATCAAAAGTCAAGGGGTATGCGACCTTAGATATATATGTACATGAAACACATTAGTAAAAAAATGCATACCTGCTCACATTGTTGTGGCAATACGAGCCTATCTTTCTTTGTTTGCCAAAACTTTGTAGAGTCAATAGTTACATAGCCACTTGCATGGCGTTTTATCGTTGCATTAGGCCCTTTTTCCACCACGTTCATTTGCCATTTGACATCCAAAACATACACAAAGAAGCGACGAAAGTCAAGCCTAAATATGTCTTGGATTCTGCCACAATAATCATCCATTTTTCCATTGGCTCCCTCAAAGCTACTAATGACTGCGCAATCTTGTGTATTCCTCTTTTCATTTATTCTTTGTGTTCGAAAATACTTGCCTTCACACCATATAGCATTGAACATAGTGCACTGGACCAAAATAGAAGCAATATTTGTGTAAGCAATGTGAATAAATATTAAAAGCAAATCACTTACAACTAATGCAAAATATTAGTTCTATGTACCTTTAACATGCATCCTCGTGCATACTCCCATTCTTCTGCCGTGATATGCAGCCCCTGGCCACTCTCTGCTCTCTCCATTTCCTCATGCAACCAATCAACATGGATATCATTCAGAAGTGTTGCTAGATGCTTAGGATATGCCTTATGAGAGCCATGTTGCCTTCGAAAGAGAGCTCTTTCTGCTTGCCTTTTTGTCTTTGCATCCTCATATCTTGTAACCCATCTACTCATCACATCACTATTAAGGATGCAAGTGAAATTGAGATCATCAATCAATGTTCTGTCAATTACTTTACTCTGTCGTTTTCCTTGAGGCACAATAGAGGTCATCCTCAAGTCCTCTTCATTGCTCCATAGTCGCGGCAAAGAGCTATCCACCCGACCAAGAAATTCTGAAATATATACAAGAGACTGTTGTATCACCAACCCTCGGCCATGCTTACTTCAATAATGCGTCAAGACTTGCATTGCTCCATCCATAAATTGTTTGTATATTGAGTAGTTCAAGTGAAGTACGTAAAATAGAGAATGTGCACCCTTCAAAAACCGGTGTCGATGAAGCCTTGTAAAGATGCTCTTGTTCCATATCATTATCGTCCATACCTTTGGGATCATCCTTAAAAAGATACCGCACCATATCATCAAACGCTTCCTCTTCCACAACTTCGTGGGGTGCAAGGCTATTATCATCCCTTTCCCACTCATCTCTGACAATAGATCCCGAAGCTCCAGCATCATCTTGTCGACGCTTTGCGTGCTCTCGCTACGCGTATATATAATGTGAGCTTTATCCAGATCTGGGTGATTCAGCACCCACCACATCTCCCTCTCCCTGTGGCTCAGAGCTTGATCCTCCTTTCCCATCAACTGGTATCAGAGCGAGGTCTTGGAATCGAGAGTGAGGTTACTAAGGATGTTTCTTCATCAAGCTGATTGGATACATTAAAACAGCTTTTAGCATTTGCTGTTGTGGAGCTTTTCTTGTTGTGTGTTCTGGATGGCTTTCATGCTGTTCCAAAAGATAGGACATGAGCTATGTTGAGTTCTATTGTCAATAACCGTGAGATTTGGAGAGTTTAACGATGTCGAATCTAAAGCTCTGCTGCTATTGTTTCTGGAAAGAGAAGATCTGATTGCTTCAATAATCGAGGAACTGCTGGGCCGAACACGCAGTATTGCGCCTTTGGAGCTACCATCAGCCTCATCATGCAGTTCTTGTAGTGGCAACACAAGCAGCTGCAAATCAGAATTTTCATCCTCCATTTGCTTTATACTTCATTCCTCACATGCAAGATTGGAATACCGTGCTCAGTTATCACAACAATATTCGCAATCTTGGGGGGTCAAACCCGAGCCGGAGCAGCTCGAGAGGAGCCGACTAAAAATCTTGCAATTAATGGATGAGTTCAAGGGAATGGAGTCATCAAACTTATCCGAGGAACAGGCAACCATATACAACAAGATGTTTGAAACAACAACAGGCCTCCATGTTGTATGCGGCACACATGGGTCAGGGAAAATGTTCATCATAAAGTACATAACCTACAATCACATGCTACATGGGAAGGATTCACACTTCATGAATGGACAACTATTCTTCCAGAATCACTGTGATTGCAATACCTACTACGTTCTCAAATCTCTGTTATAGACACGTGATGCTCAGCACGTTGATTGATTGCTGTTGAATCTTGATTCTACGAGGAGCATTCAGGAAAAGAAAACTGTTGAATCTCGATTCTACGGGGAGCATTCCAATCAGCAAAAACGAGAGATTGTGGTGTTGGTGGCATTAGCAACCTCGATTGTTGTTGTTGTGGGCAGCCAGGCAAGGCAGCACAAGAGCGTAATCTCCAACATCACGCAGAGTTGTGAACATAATTGCCAATGATGTGAAGATAGACGCAGAATCGAGCTACAGAAATACACAGTTATAGAAACACAGAGTCTGGAACATGGCATCCAGCAATCCTTGTGTGGCTGTTTGATTGGTGTAGATGACAACATATTTAGTACGATACCTTCATTGAGGAAACGAACTAGATGCCATAGCAGAAGCACTCACCTCTATAATGGATGCATGCATAGTCAACAAAAAGAGAAATTACAATAAAGAGATGTCATATGACAATCTCCACTAAGGATAGTGCATAAAAAGAAGGAGATGCATGGGTGCGTGAAAAGGTAGTTATCTAGGTGCGTACAATGGATTCTATATTTCATGCCGTGTAACACATCGTTCCCTCTTCATAAGGGTTTCAAATATGTCTCCAAAATGATTTTCAACATAACTTCTCACTAACCTACTTAACAATACCACCAATCTGCATTGAAACTCTCTGCCAATTGAGTACTCATTGAGTAGTTAAATATCATATGCTAAAAGAATATTTCCTCATGAAATCTTGATTTAGTACAAAAAGACCTGTAGTTACTCATGAACCATGATTCTCATCTAATTTTTTATTGCTACCTTAGAACAATTTGCTTTTTAGACAAATAATAGGTGATTGAGATTTTAACTTTCCATTTCCATGTAGGTCTCTGTTCAAATACAAGCAACATCTACAGGAGGAGCATACAAGAAACCCATTAAAGGTAACCTTTTTGCATCTAAAACAAAATTCAAAAGCATAAAACAGGAAACAAAAAAAATGCAAAAAGCAAAAAACTGATTACAAATTACATAAAAGCTGACGAGAGAGGGGCACACTCTCTCATTTTATAAATAACCGGGGTTGCACTTTAATGAAATGATGCTATGAGAAGATAACCAACCTCTCTTTTTGAACGCATGTTCTTGATGTTGAGCGAGTACTAGGAAAGCAAATGAACCAACCGTGGAAGATGAAAAATCAAAACATTCATGTGATCGTAGTCTAGCTCATAATATCTTAAAGGTCACAACAAACAATGATGATTACATGTAACTATGAAATAGAGAACTCACGAGCTCATGCAAGCAATACCTTATCCATATATTTGATGGGCTTCAATTACCAAAAAGCACACTAATCTTTCTCAACCATGAATAATAAAAGCACTATGCTTGGTATTTATAGGGAGGATCAGCTCTGATGGACCTTATGGACCACATGTAAATGTCTAAAAATTTCATGGTTGTTTTTGTGCTTCTTTTTTAAAAAATGTCAAATTTGTAAAACTCTAAATTCTTCTACTGGAAAACATTGATGGAGCATCAAGTGGGCGAGTTGCGACACTTCATAAACAAAATCTATCCGAGCCTTCCGGTATGCCTTCTCCTTGACCGCCCTCCCCTGGTACCCCGTCACCTTTCTCAAACCATTCCATTCCCTAGCTTCCCTTTCTCTGTTCCTCCTCGTTGCTCCCCTTTTCCTCCATGTTCAAATTGTTTGCTTCTGCTGATGGCTCCCTTCCCTATAGGATTGCACTTGTTAGAATATGGATAAGACCAAAGTCTTCACACACACGATGATGGTGTAAATGGGTCCTAAGCAACCGCATGCAACCACTATTCACCTATAAGTGTAAGTGATCCTCATGTAATATACACCCTATTCTTTACCGTAGGTAGCCTAGAAGCATGAAATGAAAAGTTGGCTTGTGGTTGAGCCACATGTCTTGCTTCTTCTTGAGCCAAGTGTCTCCCAAAAACTCAACAAACACTATCTGCTTCATGTTTCCCAAAAGATCAATATAATTACTTTGTATAGCTCAAAAGATGCTTTTCAAATAGTCTAGCAAACCTTGATAGTGTCTCGCTAATATGTGCAATCTAGGGAGTTGTTGGTTCAGCTGCCTGTAAGGTATTTTCGTTACTCGGTGCTCCGTTTTTTCCATCTTGCCACCCTCGTTTCACCTTGTAGATTTGTCTCAGATACGGCATGCCCAAGGTGATCTAAACCAATGATTTAATTAATGCTAGACATAAATCAATTTGATTATACAACCGATTCAATAGTTCATGCACCTACAAAATTCTATGGGATTTCCTTGTCCTGCGATGACAACCCAACAATGTGACTTGCAAGAATCACAAAAAAGTCAAGGAGACTTCCAATGCGCCCCAACCTCATGCTTCTTTATCTCTTCAATCTTGGTCCACACGATCAATTGAAAGATGCAATCAAATTTCTCGATCTTATCAGACTCGTATGAGCAATTCCAATTTTTCATTTCAATTCTCCTGTTAAATACACGTTCTATATTTACAGGAAAACTACAAATGAATCTTCTTAGCACCTCAAAGCCTGACGTTGTTTCCAAGAGTCAGGAGATTGTAACAATTCAAGAGTGAGCCGAAACACTCAGCATTTCGCTAAGGACAAGGACGATTCCTGTCAAGTCTCCTTGACTTCACTTCTCATCCTAATGGAGTGAGAGAGAAAATCAGATAGACATAGACAGCCTGGTGACAAGAAATACCAAAAACCTTCCCTTACCTTGATCTACTAGACAATAATGTATGTGGAATTAAATCACCATCCATGAGTGCCCGTGATTCTACATCATTCTTGCACCTACTTATGAGCTATCTCTTCTCGAAAAATCACTTACGTAAAAAACACTGCATGCACTGGGAACTTACAAGAAATTGAAGCACCCCTGAATAATAAGAGGGACATCATGAACTATGGTGTCCCAAACATCCATGTCAACACAATTCACTAGTGACACCACATGCTAATGATCACTAGGAACGTATGTTAATTTCAGCTTCTTAACCAACTTGTTAATTTCAGCTTCTTAATGTATGTTAATTTCAGCTTCTTTACCAACTTGTAGTTTAAGAACTTATGCGTGGCACTATGTCTATCATGACTCACCTCTTTTGTCCATGTATGCTACCATGCATACGAACTAAATCATGGGGTCCAAATGTGGGAAGCCACATAGAAGTAGTGACACATCACTCATGAGAAGCATCAGAATGACCCACAATTATCCCTCGAAATTTCCTAGAATTTTTGAGTGGTAATACATGCATGGTATGAACGGCCTTTTCAGACCCCTTTTCCTTACCTTTGTTGTTCTTTCTCGTCTTCCCATCCTTTCTCTAAGGGCACTGACTATGAGTGTGACACTCCTACAAGCAATGGAAACACCGTTTCTCTTGCTTCTCCTCGTAGTAGTCTGAAAAGGATAAGAATCCCGATCCGCGAGCCTGCTTATCTTGCCCGCCCTGAGGTTTAGGAAACTTTCGTTTCTAGGGTCTAGGAAACAAAGACCGGCCAGTCACACTAGGAAAGTTAGGTGCAGAAACCGCATGCTTTCCTTTGCCAACCGTGTCATCAAATATCTAAGTTAATTGCTTCTTCCAACGACTTAGGCTCATTTTGCTTTACTTGATATTTATAATCAGGATCAAGCCCATGAATAAATCCGCACAATTTCTGAAAGTCATCTATACTTGACAATTCCAAGATGACCTCCCAATAATCCCCGATGTACTGAGTCAAGGGCCGACTATTCATCTGGCACTTGTCACAAACATCCCAATTCCTTTCCAGCTCATTTTCTAGAAGGAATTCCTTTTGAAGGAATTCCTTTTGAAGGAGTGCTTAGAATCTCACCCACAATGTTGGGATTGCGTCTCACTCGCCGTCAAACTTAAACACCTTGCCTCCAAGCGAAAGATATTTTTCCAGAGAACATAAATGCCTTGGAGTCTGACGCAATCTATGCAAGTCTTGCCACTTTGGTAAGAAAGTGGTGACCGCATCCTTGTTATGCTCTTTTTCTTGCCCGTTATACATAGGAGGTTTAAGATTCTTTAGGACGGGGGTGGAGTCACGAGACCCACCCACTCCCAAAGACACCGGGGTGACCAAAGGTGGTGCAACATACATCACTAATGCACTCACCCCACTAGACAGTGTAGCAGTAACACTTCCAGACGAAGTGGATAACTAAACTGATGATAGGGGGACCAATGACTACAGGACTAGAGTATTCTCAAGATTAGTTATGCAGAATATTGTCCACTTTAACTTCCATTCTAGCATGACGACGTTCCAGTTCATCAAACTAGGACAACCCAACTAATGAATCTTCAAGGAAATCATCCTCGTCACCCCTATGCATAACACGATCTCTAACCTTGGCCCCCACAGTCTGACTCATAGAACAAAGGACTTCCAGTTAGGTGATCTGAGTATCTACCAAGGTAGAAACAGGAAAGACAAACTCATCCATGGTATAAAAGATATGCAATAAAGCTGAGGAAAGAAAGAAAATAACTGAAGGAGCAATAAATAAAACTCCAACACCTGGCACAATCTTGTCACAAGTCTCTGCCGAAACTGTAAGACAACAACCATCTCATGAACCACGAACCAATCTGGAATCCACGAACCTCGAACAACCAACAATCAACGGAGAAGCAACCTCTCTCAAGGAAGCAAGTCAAAGATCCTTGCAGGGGCTAGAAAACAACAACTAGTGGGCTAGAACGAAGATGTGAGAAGTCATTTTTTAATGTAGCAAGGTTCTAGAACACCTCCATTGTCTGAAAAGGGATGTAGATTGACTATAGAGATGGGGAAGATTATACTAGTGGCTGGAAATAGAAAAACCAAGTTGTGTTTGGTCCAAATTTAGCTCTTTCGGGCAAGTTTCCAACTTGGGGAGGATTCACGCAGCAAGTGCAAAGAAAGAAGAGCAACCGCTGGCTAAATGATGCTTTGTAGAGCTAAATAGGAGGTGGTAATTGAAGGTATGAGTGCTCAAGAGGTGAGCGATGAAATAAAACGGCCCTCCAAGACCTTTAACATGCTAAAATTAGCTGGGCTAGGCACACTTGATTGAATAGAGCTGCTCCCAAAATAGGCGATGGTTTCAAAAGCCACCTATAAATGAAAATCATGTCTCTTTTGATCTCCAACAATAACAAGCCTGCTTGGCCAGCTTGGCTTTTGTCACCGTTTCTATCGCGAAGCTCAGTTTGACAAGAAGACCATGATTTCTAGCTTGAAGAACATCTTGATCTATGATCTTCATCTCGCAAGCTTCTAAGTTCTTGTCCAACTACACGATGTTCCTCCCACGCTATGCGGTCAAAGATGAACCTCAGCTGTAGATCGCCTTCAACACCTTCCGATTTCGTAGTGCGGCCCACTAAACATAAGCTTTTTCACGCTCTTGAAATTGTTGTCTTTGTGGTATATCCCTAAAATTAGGTACACCAGCAGAACCCCAAACAAATAAGCGTCCACCTTTTCCGTCACCTCCCCAGTCTCCAAATACTTTGGAGCAGTGTAGCTGTGGCAAAACGAGAACATTGTAGCGTGGTGGAAAATTCTCACATTGTGCCAAATTATACACAAACATTGCATTGCTGTGAGCATGGACCAAAAGCAAGCTGCTAAAGAATGTGGCCACAAGAAGCACAGAATCGGCACAACGAGAACGATGTGGCAAACAAAGGACGTGAATCGAAAATAAGGATGTTTGACAATTTTTACCTGTTCGATAGGTTGGGGAGCAGTCAAAGACGGATCATATCGGGTTTCATGGATCTGGGAGGGAGACAAGAGAGCAATTATAGATTGTTGATTTTTCTAGCCTATCCAAAATAAGCTAAGCATGTCTCATATGTATACAATAGTTGTTCATATTTATACAGTAATTTTTTCGCCCAATTCAATGGTCATCAGTTCACTCGTTGATATTCAATGTTGCTGATAATTAGTCTGAACAAGGTGGCGATGTACAAGTTGGATATTCAATTGCTCAGTCTAGCTTTCATAAGATCAACCACGTAGAAGCAGACGGCGATGGACATGCATAAGTTTCTGATGGCACTCATACAGAACTAAATTATGATGTAGCGGCTTTGCATGTCCAAGCCCATGTTGAACAAGTTGACAAATCAGATGCATAAGAAGATTTATTTTATATAAGTTTTGCAAATTAATTTTGAAAGCTCTCTCCCCAATCAAATTTGTGGAGAAGAGGTGAAACGAAATCACAATACGCAAATTCAAACTGCTATCTGAGGATTGATCAAAACTTTTTTTTTTCCCAAATAAAATATTGGACTGCTGGAATTGTTTTTCCTTTCTCTTTTTTGTACATTCATTCCTCGTCAATATTCTCTACCAAACGCAGCTTGTTTTTAGGAACCATCTCTTCGAAAGCTTGAAGTACATGTTCTTGTGCTCTTTCTCTTACGTCGACTGCGAGTGACCTTGGCCCGTTGCACCTGTAGCTCACCATTGAGTGTGTAAGTACGTCAGCTCTTTTCGAAAAAAATTACAGAACACAGTACTGCGGTGCACCGTCTTCTTCTCTGCACATCCACAACCATTTGGATGCCTCTATCTCTAGCACTCTTGTTTCTTTTTTGAATTCCCACGACCAACTTGCACTCTTGTTTCTTTTTTGAATTCCCACGACGAACTTAATTCTATCAGTATGTTGAATATCCTTCTTCAGTGATTTCGTTAGTGACCATCTTGCTTGCACTTTTTGTTGATCCGGGTGACAATAAAGCATTGAAGTGTTTCTTTGCTCGACAAATATAAATTCTTTGATTGCGCATTGTAAGCAAATCTTTTATCATTCAACTTTGAGATGAAGGGAGAAAACTTTATTTTAAACATCTAAACACTCTTGTTGCAATCACACATTTCTTTTTTGGTGCAGTAGGAGTTTCTTTTTTGTTTATTTCCGTCACTACTATGAGTCGCTAGTCACTCTCCTATTCACTCTCCTATTCGGAAAAAATCACAGCTCCACATAGACAAGGCCGATCAAAATTCTGTCACCACAGATATTTTTTAAATATACCAAAGAAAATTCCTATGGAGTTAGACTTTGTGTCGGACCCGGCTGTCGCCTTTGCTTGAGCATGTTGATTTGCGCCTCCCACTGGCAATTGGCAATTGGCACTTCATTAGATGAAGCAGGAAGAGGACACATTGATACTCACAGTATCCCAAATCTGTAATTTGATAGGTTTGCTTGCTATATTTATCATTCGTGCACCAAACTCCACACCAATGGTAAGATCATGGACGGGTTGAAATCTCTTATCTGTGACTGGAGAAGAAGGCATGATTTGCCTACACCTGGGGGCAAAATAAATGATAAACTGATTTTAATGATCTAATTAAGCTGCTTAATCAATCAATTAGATCAGATGCTAGCCCCAAAAGCACGGAAACAAGGTTAAATTAACCTGTGTCGCCGATGATTATGTACTTAAACAGGTACTGGTACGACATGGTCAGAAGATTGAGAAATGGAAGGCTCCGGTAGAACTTTGACGGACGGATTTTGCCGGACTTGAGAAGTTCCGTTCGATCGATTGATTGACGAACGGGCTTTTGCCGGATTGAGAAATTATCGGCCGACAAACAGACATTCGGGATTGCTGAAGAGGCACCCAACCTCTCCCTCTAAAGGGATGGCCTGGATGCATCGGCCGGACTCGCAATCCCAAACCTTTACCTTCCGGTCTCGGCCCCCGGTGAAGAGGGCAACTGCGCCTTCCGTGTGTGCATGCAAGAACTTGCAGCAACTCTGGTCGCCCTTGGGGCAAGGGCTGCCACGCAAATAGAACGAGCAGAGGGGAAGGCTGTGGTCCCCTATTACTACAGCGTTCTTTCGCAAATCGATGGTGCTTGCGGTTGTGCAACGGACGGAGCCTGGAGTCATTCATGGTGTGAAGAAGAGGAAGAGACGCGCAAAGTTTAATGCGCGAAAGGCTTTAAAACCTTATAATAACCTTGGAAAAATAAAAAAGCTATACCTAGAGTAATTAATGAATATGAATTTTTACTCATTGTGGCCCCCTATTCATGTTCGTTTCGTTTGAACATGAAGCGTCCCCCCCCCCTTTTTTCTTTTTGGTGGTTAGAGTACTTTTCCGTTGCGAAGACGACGTTAATGTTTTCCATGCAAACCCAAAGCAACAATGTATTTACGACACAACTTGTACCACCATCTGAAACTAAACTGGAAACATTTTTATCAAGGCACACAACTACGCGTGTTGAATCAAATGATGTTCCTACGCTTCAAAAAATAGTACTTGCGCGATCTAGCCGGATGGCCCTCGAGCGTGTTGTACCCTAATGGTCCTATCGTGTTGTGTCTCCTTATGTAGAACTGCTCTAAAGTGTGTGCATTGTCTACAGTGCCTGTTGTTTCCAAAACATTAATTTTGAAGTTCTCTTCGAAGGGCTTGTAACGTAGCATGTCCTCTTCCATTTTCGTCTCGCCGGTTTTTTTTGGTGCTGTTTGATCCTCCGCGGCGGCAGGTTGCTCATGCTCCCTATGTACTTTCTGTTGTTGGGCTTGCACGTGATGCAGTAGACGATGAACCTCGTCCCGCTGCCTTGCGCGCGCGCTTCAGCGGAGTCTCTGCCTTGATCTCGTGGCTTGTGTCTTTTATTGTCGCAAACGTTGACAATTACATGGGTCAGCTACTTTTTCATCTTTATTTTTCCTATGAGCTCTTTAAGAGAATGTAGTTATTTACTTAACCTAGTTTTTTTATGTCATCGCGACAGGATCGTTCCCAAGACCGAAGCGCTCCTCGTACAAGTCCTTGTCAAAAACGTACGTCAGCTTCTCCATTGTCGTCACCGGGCTCGTCGCATCGTGCGTCCCTCCAAATTGTTCCATGAATTGTTCAAGTATTGCTGTGCCTTGATCGCACGACGTGTCTCTCAATAACTCCAAGGATACGTGGTACCTGTAGTGCAGTAGCTCGCATGCGTACGCTGTGATCCCTTTGGTCTTCGTATCTAGTAGCTTATGGCCCTCCAAGCTTTCCATCATCTTGTCGGTCTCATCGAACTCAATCTCAAGTTGGACTAGGATCTCTTTGAGAAGTCCTGCAGGACGAGAGTAGTCCATGTTAATTTTGTTGTTGTTGCTATTCCTTTTTTCTTCTTTTTTTTCAAATGTTTCGCTTTGCTTATAATTTTGAAAGCACATCAAAGGAGTCAATGCAGTGCATACCATTTGTAAATCTGAATCCCCCCTGCCTCTCTTTTGGTTGGCCAATGCTTGTTCTAGTTGTCAATGAAGTCTCTCAGTTCTGCGTACGTGTTGAAGCCATTGATGTACGCTCCCGGACATTCCCTCGCATTGTTTGCTAGTCGAAATCGCTTTGTGGTTAGGAAGAACCTCCTCTTGGGGGCTGGTGGAGGCTTGGGTGTCTTTGCATTGCTTTTGTATAGCTCAAATAGCTTCTTGCACGGACGATTCGTTAGTCTTTCTTTTTTAATGAGCTGTTTTTTATGAAAAAATAAGAATTGATGTTGGAGGATTGTACCTTATCTGCGTCCATTTCTTCTGCCGCTGCAGTGTCCCAAACTTTATTATTCGCTGCACCTGTTTTTGACAACAGACAAGAAACTTCAACCATTTTTCTTCTCCGCTCCTCTATCGTAAGTGATTCACGACATGTCCCTTCCTTTTTCATTCTCCGATAGTGATTACCTTTACGTGAGCGCTTACGTTATTGGTTGTGCAAACCCTAGGGGGAATTGGTGTGAAGTGGTCTGGATGAGGGGTATGGAGTATGTGCAGCTTTGTTCTCTCAGTCACTCTAGACAGCATCACGTATCTCAGGCCCGGGGCAAACGCTCCATGAAAAATGAGCAGTGCTTTGTTGGATTTAGTTGTGCCTTGTGACTTGTGTCCCGTGATCACGTACGCTAGCGTCAACGGGAATGTGGACTTGTGGAACCATTTTCCATTTATTGCCTTTTGTGTTGATGCTTGGAGTGTCGTATCGTGAGGACGGCTGAGGTTGTGTCCACAATGACAGCAATTCTGTTGATTTCTCAGATGCATTGATGATGCTCTTTATTCTATACCGCTCCATTTGTTGCGCCTATTGTGAGGTCGATGTTTTGTGTTATCATCGCCTTTTCCCCCTTGCAAATTTTGCTTATCTCGTTGAAGCTTTTGTCCTCCAACCACTCCTGTGGAGAGCTGGTTCATTCTCGGCATTACTTTGAACATGCACAATGGAGTCGGGGGTGTTGAATTTCTCGACAAGTTTATCGTTGTAGGTAGAGATGTCGACTCTGTGTGTGCAAATGATGGTTGTTTCGGCATTCACGAAGAGGCATGCCCCCTGCTCATCAACAATGCACTGACTTGACATTCAAAAATCTCGTCTGTTGGGGGTCTCTTGAGTCTTATGGCATGCAAGAAAGCTAGGAACGGGGTTTCTTCAGTCTTATGGCGTGCAAGAAAGCTAGGAACGGGGTGTCGTGTGCGTGACGCATCGAGAACTGCATGTAGTACATTTTGGCTTGAACCCAATGTGTCGAGGTTGTGATATGGCACGGTTCGTAGAGTTCCTCGCGATGCTTGTAGACTGGCGGTAGTTGTGCCAAGTCACCGAAACGTATGAGCATTTTGTGTCTGAATGGCTCATGCAGTGTGCCATTAGTTACGTTGACAATTTGTCTCACCATGAGATCGAAAGTCATCCTCGTTAGCATGGACATCTCGTCGATGATGATCGCGTCCACTTCCTTGATTGCTAGGTGTCGCTCATCTATCTCATGGATGTTTAGTGGGTACTAACTGCTGCATACAGGGATATTGAATTGGTCGTGCACAATGGTTGCAATCCCACTCAGCTGCATCGTAGCTCCCCCAGTTGATGTGCATAGTATTGCCGTTTTGTTTTGCGCTACCAAATGCGAAACGTAGTACCTTATCAAGAAGCTTTTCCTGCTACATGGAGTTCCACAAACAATGTGCAACTCCGAGGTTGTTGAAGCTAGTCTTTCAAAGATACTCTGATGTTTGACTGTCAGTGCCGCATTGGCGACTGTTCGGAACTCAGCCATCTTTTGCAACATCCTCGCACGTGTTGGTCCTTCGATGTTTTGTTGGTCGACGATTGGCACTTCTAGCGGGCTGTCTCGGATGATTACAACCTTTTCCAAGATCATGTTGATCAACTGGTCCATGTGGTATGTCGCGAGCAAGTTTCGTTGTGTGTATTCTATCACATACATCTCAAGGTCCTCGTTACTCAAGATGAGGCCATGCATTTGGCATTCAATGAAGAAGGATCCAACTATGTTGGTAGGTGATATGAGCTCCATTTTGTTTCTAAAGCTTACTTTCCGCAAGAGCACATTGTAGAAGTAGCCCTCTGGTTGGTGTCCGGGGTGGTAGTCAGTGAACCTGATTACTCTTTCACATCTTGTGATCCTGTTGCTAGAAAAGTCCAGACCGATCGTTCCGTGTTGCATTTTGTTGGGCTTGCGGATCACATATTGCTATGGTAGTTGTAGAACGTGTTGTCCTCAATGTTTCTCGTTCTTTCGCAGTATAAGTCGACCGGGTGCAGGGTGACATTGTTGTTTCATGAGATGATGCATTGTCTTAGAGATGATGCCGTGAGGAGCCCACGTAGTGAACAGACTCGCTTCTTGTGATTGTTGGTATTTGCATGCAATTTAGCGCGGCCTCTGTTGGCGAGGTTGGTTTTGACAGGAGGCTTGCGGGCGATGAGTTTCAGCTTTACTGCGTCGAGATGCTGCAACCCCAAACGTGAAGCATCTTCAGCATGGATGTTCAGTTTCCCCATTGGTTCTGATTTCATCACATACTTGAGGAGGTAGTGAGAAATTGAAAACACCATTGCGTATTAAGTGAGAACTATTGTAGGTTACCCACTTTAAAGATTTCCTCAAAATAATGTCAAATTTAAACTAGTTTTTAAAATTGAGGTAAAATTTAAACCCATCTATTTAAGAAAACATAGATTTTTGTTTTGGGAATAATTTTTAAAATTCTAAATTAAAAAATATTGATTTTTAAAATAAAGTCTTTTTAAAAGAATAGGTGATTTTAAATAATTTATCAACCAAATTATTGATAAGATGCACTTTGTGATTTATATTTTTTTGTTTTAGATTTATATATATGACTTTAAATAGAAGGTAAGAATGTCTGTTGGAGAGTGCTTATTTTCATGGAATTTTTAACTTGCTACATAAGGTTTGATGAACACTTTAATGAATATAGAACCTATATATTAAGACAATCCAGATTTGATACTCTCACAGGGAGAGTAACTTTGAGTTGGGAAGCAAGCTGAACAAAATTGTGTCTAAAGAGGAGACAACATATCTAAACAAGCTGAACAAAGATGATATGATAAACAAAGCTGAATAATACCTATACAAGACTTTCCAAAATAGAATTACCATGACAACTGCATCCTATGGAAATAAATCTTCATTGTCATGACGATTACATTCTACAACAATTACTTTAACAACAACCATGAAATTGCATTCTATAAAATAAAGAAAGACAACTCATATTGAATAAAAGAGTAATTGTCATTACATCAGTTTGCATCCTATGGAAATAAATCTTCATTGCCATGACAATTACATTCTACAACAATTACTTTAACAACAACCATGAAATTGCTTTCTATAAAATAAAGAAAGAGAATTCATATTGAATAAAAGAGTAATTGTCATTACATTATTTTGGCTGACATCTCAAATATCATACAATTATTGATCAGATCCCTCACTAGTTTGTTGGGGTGTTTCCTTTCTAGGATTGGGAACAACCACAATCAAATCAGCATCCTCATACAGCCCTGTCAACTCAGTTTCTTCATTGTTAAAGGCAGGTTGGGGCTCTCTAGAGGCCAACTGTACTGCTACATTATCTTCACAAGATTTAGCACCGACTTCCTGATCAGCATAAGGAAGATCATTCACACCACAGACCCTTTGCATGATGAATGCAGCTTGCAAAGGGTCTTTCTCTACAGCAATACAGTTCCTCTTCTTTTGAAGAGCACAGACTGTGGTTGTTCCAATTCCAGCGAAAAAGTCACAAACCTAATCATCTTGGATTGTAAACAAATCCAAAAGCTCATTGATCAATCTTTGAGGCTTTTGGTAAGGGTTAATAGTGGCTTTGGTTCCATCACAAAACCTCAGCTTCCTAGTTATAGCAGGAAAATTAAATACATTTACAACATTTCTACGTGGGCAATGCAAAATTGTCTTGGACTTCTCTACAATAGAGAAGTAGCCTAATCATCTCAAAGGCATGGATCATCTTGTTTCCGGGAACATGCTTTAGATTAGTCTTCACCTTGTAAATCAAATCAATAAAATCAAACATTATAATGCATTCAAATGTATTTAAAAAAAATTGAATATGAAAAAAACCTGTGGAGTAAAATTATATAAAACTTACCATATCATGTTCTCCTAGGAATGACAATGATCCATGAGCGCTTTGGCGGCTGATGCTGCTTGGGTTGAGGAGTGGAATATAATAAAGCTTCACACTGGAGCTGTGTTGTGAGATTTGAATGCCGATACCATGGCATCAATCTGCTTATGTCCCCATGCGATGTCATTAATATTTCCCTTGAGCTTAAATCCATACGGAATATCAACTATGGCTAGCTTGAAGCCACATCTAGGAATATTTGCCACAAAATCCTCCATGTCGCAACAAAATACATTGTAATGATTCACACATAATGGATCAAAGAGAGAGCTAAAGTTCTTCAAGTTATCATCCTTCTCAATTATAAGGAGACCCTCTCGTCTGTCCTTCTCAATCCTTGCGGATTCAATATATGCAAGAAAATTGCTTAAACAAGGGAAGTCCAAGCTATTTGATTTTGCTCTGGTTTTTTGCATTATCAACAAAAGAAAATCAATGCTATGTAACTTAAATCAATGATATGTATGCTTCGTACAACAACAATAACAAAATTTATTTAAAAGGTATACTTACTATTTTTTTAATGTAATAAAAAATGGTTTTAAAGAATCGAAGGCACTAGAGATTGGATAATCTGCTGTGATTTGCTCCCCGGATTGAACATTCAGCCGAACCATCATTTGTTCTTGCATTTTGACATAAGTCTTATGGCTGCAATGATAAGAAAATATTAAATTAAACATATATAAGGCTATAAATACAAATGATAACATATAATTCAAAAATGGGAATAGAAGCTTACTCTTCAAAATATAAAGACATCTCGTCCAGAGAAAGCTCTCGAGCCTTGACTCGAGCCAATGTAGATAAGATGACCTTTTCATCTTTGATCCCTTTGCATGGATCTCCATATAGTGATCTTCATCTCATCTGAAAGTGCCTTACCAGTAACATATGCTCTTTTGCTTTGACCTTTCATAATAATGTTTGGATCGTCCTTGGACTTTATTTGTTTTTGCCCCTTCACCTCTCCTTTCTTCCACATATCAAAAATTTCATCTTAAAGGTCCCAGATTGGACCTGATCTGAATGCAAGCTAAAAAAATTGATCATATCTTTGCATTGCATCTGAACTTTTGGTCTCGTAAAAAATTAACCCCGTCTCTTGACAACAATGAATCCTGAATTGAAGGGTGACTTTGTCATTGCTTCTTATAAAATCCAGATATTCATTATGAAAAAAACGGATCCTTTGTATGAATGTCATGCCTTGCCGATAATCATTATCATTATTATGGTCCCAGCCAAAAGGTTGGACTCTTCTTTAGTAAGACCAACATAAATCTTACTCTCTACAGATTTGAAATGGGGACAATCAGGGTACTCAGTGCAAAGCTGTCTCGTAGCTTTTGCACTGTGACACCCATCGATAACAAAATAATCATATGTATTTAGCTTTTTCTTTTCAAAACTGCCCTTTTTAGGACACTGAGCTGGATCCACCATGACAAAAAATGGCACCACATTTGCAAAAGGGTTAATCTTCATCTTTGCCTTCAAATTTGAGACATGAAGATGATGCGGTGGCCTGACCTCCAAAGGCCTCCTTCCTGTTTCTGGATCAATAGGTGGCGTGTGAAGCTTTCTAGTCTGGATCATGAAAGTTCTCACATCCACCAGCTTTGTGCACCTGATGTTCTCTCTCAATACATTCTAGTTTGAGGAAACTATACCAAAAGATAACTGCATCCCAGGCAAAGACTTTGGGCCAGGCGAATAGTCTGTTGTCCTCTTCTTACTCAAAGATGTCGAGGACTTCTTCTTCTGTATCTCTGTGGTGGCAATCTTCTCTGCCGAGCCCTTCTTCCTCTGTATATGTGTTGTGGCAATCATCTCTTTAGACTTCTTGCTTTGGCCTATTGTGGTGACTTTGTCAAGATGCATGAAAGGTAAAAGCAGAGGTAATAAATTTGCATTTGTTCTTACTTTCTCTTTTACCTTCTCTCTCAGATCAATAGGAACAATCCTTTCAAAATCACAATTTATTTCTGAGATAGAAATCTCCTTCACAGTCAATTTATCCTTGGACACAATGAAATTCACAACTTCGTTGGGTTGATCCTCATTGTATGTCAATGACTTTATCAGGCCACAACATTTGTAAGTTTTCTCCTCATCAGTGAGGATAGCACCCTTGGCAATAAAGAGCAACAAGCCTTCAATGTCTTTGTACTCTAGATACCACCTATTGTGAGGGTAGTTGTGACTGGAAGATAGATCTTGGGCAGCTCTAGTAGGAATCATTTTTACAGCAGGCACTATCTGTTGACTCTTTGAATTTATGTTCATCAGAGACCTTTGCTGAACATTAGCAAAAATACTTCTTTGAGCAAGTGGTGAAGTCCTTGCTGTTCGAGGATTCTTGGCAGGTCTAACTAGTGTTGGTTCAGGGGAAGATAGCAAAGGGTATGTATCGTCTTTCCTAGTCTTGAGAGGTTTTATTTTAAGTTTCATTGGCCTATAACATAGTCAAAGTATATATATCTTATAAGAATAAAGCAATGAACAAAAGGAATTGAAAGAAAAGATAAAAAACTAGAAAAACATGACTTTTCATAGAAAAATGGCATTTTACTCCAAAAAAGAGTCAAAGAAGCAAATGAAAACAATTGATCTGCAAACTAAACCCATTAAAACACTGGCCAAAAGTTACCAAAACTTGCATATTCTCTCCTTAATTTCCACTAAAAAGGGCATCTATGGATGATTATTCGATCCCCAGTATCGAAATCGTATGGGATGCTTCTCAGTCTCTGCAAGGTTTAACAACAATGTTCAAGGCTTTTTCTATCCAGGGATATGAATCACACATAATTGGTAGCATGTTCGATCCTGGGGATTGAAATACCATGGGAGGATCATGAGTTTCGAGGTTTGCTATAAATCTGTAGTTGATGCCAAGGAGCAAGACATTCATCTTGGGTACCTTGTTTGATCCCGAGGATCGGATTTCTGTGGGAGACCCCTGGGTTTGGAAGGACTAGCAACACTTGGAGGCGTTTTCGATCCTGGGGATCAAAAACACCAGTGAGCAAATGGACATTCAAAACACCAGCAGAGCAAGTGAGCAAGGTTTGCATGCAAATCCGATCTCGGGGATCGGATTTGCTTGCAACATCCAATGACTGGCAAGCGATTCCGATCCCCGGGATCAGAATTGCTTGCCATTCACTCGATGTTGCAAGCAAATTTGATCGGGCCTGGGATTGGATTTGCAAGCAAAACTTGCTCACTTGCTTTGTTGGAGTTTTGAAGGTGCTGTTATTTTCTAACTGTATAGAAAATGAAAAATACCTCGATCCAAACTCGATATAAAAATCAAGAGTATCAAAAAAGAATATTTTTATTCCACTTACTTGCTAGGGGTTTCCTTCATTTTGGAAGACGACTCTAGGAGCTAGGATGTCAGAGGTAGTAGAGGGAGCAAGTAACTTGGGAACAATGTAAAGTGAGGATTAGGGTTAAGAGTGTGATTATATAGAGTGATTATTAGATAAAACTAAATTATTTTTTGAAGTCCATGATTAAACTTTTTTCAAAAATAAACCTAAATAAAAATGAATATGTATTTGCCAAAAATATGTATTTGTAAAGAAACACATATTCCAAAAATATGTATTTGCAATAAAATTGAATTGAAATACATCTTGGACATCATTTAAATTTATTTTGGGTCCCATTTTTAGGCTTGGTTTAGGGTTAGGGTTTTTTTTGGGTCTAAATTAAATAAACCTAAATGACATTTGTCTTAGTATAATACCAGGCTTCTGTTTAGGCCCATTCTGATTTGTGATTGTGCACGCAGTTCGAGATGCCTATTTCGGTGTCAAGCTATGCTCCAAGTTTCTCGAAGTGTGCTCAAAATACAAGCAGTACTAGGCCTCGTGAACCATCAATCTCCTCATACATCCCAGAATTTAGTCCCTAGCATGGCTCTATCCCTCTTTTGAAGTCGTTGGTGATGAAACAAATCTTTCAGTGTCCCATATGAGCCAAAGTCTTCAGCACTGACTAAATCTAAAGAAGCCTTGCAAGAGTTCCAAAGGTATGACTGCCTGCCCAGAGTTCATTCTACTACCTCGCAAAATATGGATGCACAATTGCCTCGTATGATCTCTCCGGTGCTATCTGCACCTTGGCTTTCTATAGTTGAACAAAGTGAATCTACTCTTCCAAGGAACACTAGAAAAAAGGGAAGGATGCACATTGACAAAAGATCCACAAGCTACGGTAGGAGAAGAATACAATTCGTGACATATCAAGCTCAGTTAAAGGAGACATGCACTACTATGTGTTGTGTTCAAAATTGTTTGGCGAGAACAGGTGTGAGAAAGTTGAAAGCTATTAGGACACATTACTTTGGTTTGAATCGTGAGGAGCAAGATTATTACTTAAATGCAACAATCACGCCTTTAAAGAATGACCAAGTAGAGTATTATTTGGGGAGCATATGCGTATGTAGATCAGCCTTTAAAACCATTCATAGCATGGGGAATGCAAGGCTTGCATGTTTGCAGAAGAGGTTGAGGTGCTTTAGGAATCCACGGCTAATTGGTCCTATTGGACATATGGCAATGTCATGGATGAAAAGCTATTTTTCTTTAAATGCAGAAGTGATGCCAACAACAGGAAAGCTGCACTTGATGGATAACTACACAAGATTTGAATTTTTCACACTCTACAGGGAGGAGATGGCAAAGAGCAATGAACGGTTTGCTAGCTATAGTCATTTCAGTAGATTGTGGAAGAACTTATTTAATAATGTGAAGATCCCCAAAAAAGTGAGAATGGGGGTATGTAGTGTATGTGCAAACCTCAACAGCCGACGGCAAAGGGCAACAACTTCAAGTGAATGAGGTATCAGTGTATTTAACATGTATAGTTTCATTCTCTAAAACCATTTTGGGTGTGTGTTATTGATAATATTTGTGTGTTTTAATATGCAAATCAAATCAATGGTGCTCTTAAGCACCATAGAGAGCAACAGGCACAAGAACGATTAAAGTTGGAAAAGCATAGAAGAAAGTGCTTGAAGAATCCCGAAAAGTATCTTGGTCTCATTATGGATGGTATGGATCAAAAGAAGACATATTTGCCTCACTTTATGAGAGTTCCAAAAGATGTGAAGGAAGAGACATTTGTGCAAATGCATCTTGTGGGTTGTCTCATGTATTGCAAAAGGCTCCAAGCTAAGGTGTTCTTCAACTATCCAAATATGCATAATGATGCAAATCTATAAATCACAATAACTCATCGCATTCTCACCTCATGGGAAGGCTCCGTTCCAAGAACCCTATATATCCAACTTGACAATATAGCAAGAGAAAACAAAAATCAGACATTTCTTGTGTACCTATGCATGCTTGTGGATAAGGGAGTTTTTGATAAGATCAAAGTTGGATTTCTCTTGGTTGGTCATACTCACGATCAAATAGATCAAATGTTTAGTACATTCTCCAAGAAGCTTGGAAGAAATGATGCATTCACTTTGGAAGAGATGATGTCTCTTGTGAAAGAATCTTACAGTCCACGGCATAAAGTTTGTCATTTGTCACTTGAAAGACACTTACGATTTTAGGAGATTCACTCAAGGTGAGCCAGGTGATAAATGTTGTATCAAAAAATTGAATGACTTGAGCTTTCAGCATCAATTTCTCATAAAGAAGAAAGCAGATCAAAAAACATATCTATATGGTAAGCAATATGCCTCCTCCCTAGATTGGGTACCCATGGGTGGTTTGCAATTTCTTTCTTTTGTTCCAGTCCATGACATTCACACTTCAGTGCAAGAACCTCTTCTTATTGAGAGTGAGGTAAAGCAGGCACAAGCTCAAGGAAGGGATATTGACTATGACAAGTGTATGTTTGAGAAGAGAGGTTTGATAGAGAAGGCAAAAATGTACTCTCGAAGTGTAGATAGTGGAATGTGGTGGAATACTTTCTTTGATGACCAAGCCCTCATCCTTGAACGGTACAAGAGTAACACTACTACTTTGTACAATGATTTTGTATGGCCAACACCCTGTCCTCGTTCAGACCAAGTTGTTCAACCTCAGAGACTATCAATTGAGGTTGAAGCTTTGATTAATGTACCTACGCGAGAGATGTATTTGGGAGCACGACGAACTCTTCAAAGACGAGAAGAGCTCATGATAAAAAATCTCTTACTCCCATGATCATATTTATCCAATAAATAGGGGCAGTGAAGTGTTCAACTATAGCAAGAAAAATATATTGCCATTAAAAGGAGCACAAAATGATTATCTCCCTCTAGCTTTTATCCCTATAAAAGGCCTCCCACCCTACTTTCCCCATGAAACTACCTTGCCATAAGACCTTCTATATCTTACATCAACCCCCCTTCCAAAAGGCCTCATGCCCTACTTTCGCCAGCGAAAGTACCTAGAAAATGGCCTAGCCCCTCTACTTTCTCCAGCAAAAGTACTTGGGAAGGGACTCACCCTCCTTTCTCCAATGAAAGCA
>NC_141111.1:7423571-7446071 GCF_041138505.1 Cibotium barometz | reverse complement strand
TAACAAACAACATCAATCCTAAAAATTGAGGTCTCATTGATTGTGGATCTAGAGGATATATTGATCCTTCAACCCAAAGATCTACATGCTTCTTACCAGCATTTCTTTCGTCTTGCAACACATGTTCTTGCACTCTACCAACCTTAGTCCGCTTGTACAAGGGGGCATATTCACCCTCTAACTGAAAATGTATATCCCACTTTCTTCTCGTTCCTCTATCCTATATACACACATTGCAAGATGAAAATGTTAACATAACCACATAATTAGAATGGATCACAGTGTCGATTGGTCAACTACAAATGTTGCATGGAACAAATCTCCATATCGTTCTTCAATACTGCAGTGTACACAAGCCTTAAGGCTTGGCTTTTGTACCTTGCTTCTTTTTTTGCTTCGGGTGGAGTGGAGATAGAAAGATGCATCTTCAGTCTTTTCCAATATTGCAAATGCTTGTGCAAGGCTTTGGTTTACGCAAGGTAGCATGCTAACATATAATGCGGATGCAATACAATTTGAATCTTCCATCTTCTACCATCAATGCTCAAGGGAGAGAAAAATGCAAAATAAAAAAATTTTAAAGGTTTGTGCGAGATAAAATTTAACAGGTGCAGGAGTGTTTACTACTGCTGGAGTACTGAGCAGGCACACAAATACAATTTCCTCAGGCACACAAATACAAGGAAATTGATGTTGAGTAGTTATGGTTGTAGGCAGCACGTTTTGGATTGATTTGCAGCTATATTTTTTATCCTTAATATATTCTCGTGAGATATGTGGAAGTCATCATAAAGTACATTTTTATAATATTAGTGCATTAACCATTAACAATTCAAAAACTGATATTGAAGATTCCAAAACAAGAGAGAGAGTCGTATTATTTTACTATTTTTTGGCATATTCTTCTACGATATGCTAAGAGAGAATGCGCTAACAGGGCCCTTTTCGAGCCCATATTTTTCCTAATGGTTACGTGTATTCTCATTTCTGAGAGAGTGTGTGAGAACTTCGAGTATGAGTGATTAAGAAAATCCGAGGCGGCTTGGTTGTAAGCTTATTGGCTGTGCCTCATTGGAATACAAGCACTCTTTCCTCATTGGAATACAAGCTTATTGGCTGTGCCTCATTGGAATACAAGCACTCTTTCCTTTATTGCAACATCCATCATTTATATCTTTCGCACTTTAAGTTTGTGGCACGCATGTTCTCTCTGCCATCATCATACGGTTCTCTGACAAAAGCAGCCCCGATTCTCTGTGTTTATTTATTGTTGATTCTCGTTTATTTATTCCCAAGCACCGAGTCCGAGTTTGTGAGACCAAGCATCGAGCATTGTTTGCAACTGAGTTCTTCTTGTAAAAGAGTTGTAAAATTCCATGCTCAAAGTCGAGTGAATAATTGTTGGGCATCTTTTTGGATCGAGCAACAACTATAGTGTGACCTATTGTGGTCCTGTCCAAAGTGATGGACACAATGTAAAAATCAAAGTTGGATTTCTTAAAGGGCTCGAGCAGCTACCAATGTTAAACTGTAGGCACAAAATGTGGGCTAGTTTGAATCACACAAGCATAAATATGAGTGGCTGCTACAACTAATAAAGTAAACTGGCAGGGTCATGTGGCATCACAATATGATATAAATAATAAAAGTGCATAATCTATGTGCTAGATGACATGGTTCACTAAGCTAGCCTGAAGAATAGGCTAGATTTAACCATGGTGATGATGAATCAAACTCTAGACTAGGTTATGGTTGACGATGTGATTTAAATTTTCATGAATGACATCTAATGCAACCTAAAAAGTTGGGAAATCTACAAATACTTAGGTGATACAAATGATTTAATGGACTAGAAGATAGAAGGAACAAATGGGTAGCAAATAGAAGCCATAAGAATAGTAAAATTCATCAAAATTGGGGGACTAAACGTAATATTATCGTGTACTAAGAAAAATCAGAGTACACCTTTAAATACAAGAACAATTATGCATAAACATAGTAGTGTACAAGCTTAATGGTCTATATCGGTGGACTTGAAGGACCTATAGTTCATACCATGAGTAAATCCAAGTTCTATTTATGTGTGCATGCAATTCAAGAAGTCATATTCCCCACTATGAACTTCCATCGTCATTCTCAAGCTCAAATTTTTTTTTTTAAACGAGCTAGTATCTTAATAGGAAAGAACCTATAGACCTTTACCCTAGCCTTATTGTTTTAAATAAGCCCTAGGGAAATACCAGACAACTCGCTTAGGGCTACAAGCAATGGGGGTAGACACCAAGGACCATCGTCCACCCTCATCCTCAAGCTCATCATCCAACCTTGTCCTTAAGCTCATCAGCCTCGCTTGTCTTCCACCCTATGCAAGCTCAACTCCTTACTTTCTATTCTATCTCTTGCTTTGGTTTAGTCCCTTGTTTTTGTCCCCTGTATTTAGGTCCAAAAACACCTACACCTTACTCTATTTATTGTCAGTGTCCAGGTGGTGGCTCTTTTTTTCCACCATGTGTCAATGTCATCCCAAGTGTTATACTCCACACGTTGGATGTTCTTCCTAGAGCGCTTCATGAAGACCTTAAAAGACTTTGTGAGGCAAATTAGCACTTCCCTTGAGGTAGTGGTAATCAAAACCTTTTGAGTTCTGCTAAGGTCGGCTTGTTCTTGTTACAATGGATGCCTTTGATTTTCTTGTTCATGCCCAAAGTTTCAATATGTATAGCCTTCCTTTTCCATCTTTGACTTTCTTTGGAAAAAATACTACCCCCTCCACATGCATTACCACATTGTTTTGATTGGTTGCTTTTTATGTTGTCTTGAAATATTAGTTTGAAAATTGGATTTTGTGTTATAATGGATGCCTTTGATTTTCTTGTTCATGCCCTAAGTTTTAGTATGTCTAGCCTTCCTTTTTCATCTTTGAGTCTCTTTGGAAAAAATCACTACCCTCAGCATGACTTACTATATTGTTTTGATTGGTTACTTTTTATGTTGTCTTGAAATATCATTTTGCAAATTGGGTTATAGGCATCGTGGAATAGGAAACCTTGAGATTATTTGTCTTTCAAATATTAAGAAATAGTACTTATTTTTCCACTAGTTGTTACTTGGGCAAGTGGTGCATGCACTACTACATATTAGCCTAATACCGGCGCTTATACCGACGTCATTGAACGGGGTCTAAAAAAGCCCCGTCATCGGTATAAACGTCGGTATATGCGCCGGAACCACGACGTCGGTATAAGCATCGGAGAACAATACCGGTGCCTATACCGGTGTCTATACCGACGTCTCACTGGCGCTAATACCGACGGCTATTCCGGCGTCTATACCGGCTACTATACCAGCACTTATACCGGGGTGTATACCTGCCCCTATACCGACGTTCACCGGCATCTATACCGACGGCAGTACCGGCATGTATACCGGCAGATATACCGGTGAATATACCGGTGTATATACCGGGGAATATACCGACGCTGTACCATAAATTTTTTTGGGGCAGAATAGTGTTGCCTGGCTGTTGCCTGGCTGCCTGCAATGAACAGGATCAACAATAGCAAACAGACAGCACCATTCAGTCTAAAATAGAGCACAAAAACAACCGTTCTCGTTTTTTTATTTTCCAGATCGATAAACAAGAAATTAAATTAAACATTAATACTCAAGAATGTTTTGATCATATACCATTAGTTTGAAGGTCATCTTACATCATGGTAATGCCTCCCAATTGACGGTCTCTCCTTCTTCTTCAAGCATCTCAAATAAGGCCACAAGGCCATGTTTGTGAGCGTACTTCTCCTCTCGCCTACTTGGTGGGCGATTCATGGCCAACTCCTACACAAACGATTAACAATTATAACTTTTAGAAATCAACATTTAGCCCACATACATACATTTACATAAATAAAATTGCTACAAATACTTACGAATTCATGGCGCATGGTTTCGTAACCACCACTCCCAAGATGAGAAGTCCCTACTGTTTGGAGTCTTGCCCTTGCCGCCTCTCTTTGTTGTTGAAACCCCTCTGGTGTCTCTGTGAGCTCCTGAGCAATGGCTGCCCACTCCCTGTCATCTAGCCAAACAAGTTTCTCTTTCCCCTCTCTAAATGCATCCCTCGCCTCTGACCTACGATGCCCCATCAAAATGCGAGCTGTATACTGTATCCACTCAGTAGAGACGACATTCATAGGGTCAGATGGCTGAAACTCTTGCTTTATATTTGTATTTATATAATTTTTCTTCCCCTTATCTTGCTGATCCCATTTAGTCATGACAGAGTCGTGAAACTGTATAGTGCACAATTGTCGAATGCGTGTCTTCATTGCCTTCCCTGCACTATTCATTATTGGTGCCCCATCCCTAATTGTGTATATCTTGCTGTTGTCATGGTCATGTGCACCCCAGGGAGTGGAAGGTGACCCTATGGGTGTGCTATCAACAGATGAGAGCGAAGGACGACGCTCACGTGGTGGTGGTGTCATAGCATCTGTGGCACTACCACCACAACAACCTCCCCCTGAAGACCTACTACGTGAGCACCGTCTATGTGAAGAGGTGGTAGATCGAGCTGTAAGAGGAGTGGAAGGCTGTGTGGTATGAGGTGTGGGAGCTGCTATCATACCCACGGGTGTGGGAACTGGCGTCGGGAAGCCAGATGGTGAGGCAGATGTCCCTGCTCCAGAACCCCAATAACTCTGAGCCATGGCTCTCTGCTCTGGAGTCATGGACGAAAGAAAACCATATAACTGCTGGGGACTCATGCCCTACGGTGTAGGATTAAATGAGAAATCAGGACTGTAGTCGTAGGGCGGTGAGTCACCCATGGCCTGTTGGACAAAAAACCATATGACAAACTTGTGCGAAATGAAAATTACACGGTAAACAATGAAAGAACCATATGACAAACATTAACAATGATAAACAACAATGGTAAAACTATATCAACTTGCACCTACAGTAGTGATTATGATGGTAAACATTAACAATGGTAAACAATGAAAGGACCTTCAATGTCATAAAATCATTACAAATATGTCATAACTATTTGCATAATCATTAAGATACATCATTTTAAAAATCATTATCTATTCTATCATCCTCATTAAGATCAGTAGCCCCAAAGAGATCTATGTCTATGTACATTTCAGCATCCTCATCATTAAAAGTCCCTTGATGAAGGATGTCCTCATCATCTATGTCTTCTTCCTCAACATGTTTTTCAGCTTCCTTGGTTTGCACCTCTTCATTTGGATCTTGCTCTAGTTGCTCCTCTTCATTTGCTTGCTCCTCTTCATTGTTGATATCGGCTTGTTCTTGCTGCTCTCCACCACCCTGTGCATCCACATCACCTTGTTGTAGCTCAAATTCTTCAAAAATTTGCTTACTGCGAGGGGCGACTTGAACCACAAATAGCCAGCGTGGGTCTTTTGGATCCGTTTTAAAGACAACCTGCTCACAATGCTCTGGGCGCACAAAAGTATCTTGCTGATCGGTCCATACCTTTGTGGAGTCCACTTGGATGAGGCCACTCTTGTCTCTACGTACAGTTGCATGTGGCCCATTCATGATTACCTTGAACCACTTCACATCAAAGATAAACAACTCAAAACTTCTGAAGCCAACCTTTAATATATCTTGAATGGTTCCAAAGTAATCAAGCATTCCAGTAATTGTGTTATCATCACTTGCACTTGCACAACTTTCTTGAACAAACTGTGATGTGACACCACAATCAAAGGTTGCTCTTCTTTGGTGTATTCGTTCTACTCGAAAATGACGTCCATGTGACCAAAACGCCCCATATTTGTGATACTACAAATAGCACATAAAGATTGTTGATGGAGAAACAAACACTGACGCATGTAAAGAAAAAAAAGAGAGACACGTAGAACTTAAACACTTACATGCCAATCGCATCCTTTTGTAAGCTCCTCCTCCTCCTCTGTTATAGTTAAACCAGCACGTTTGGCTTCTAAAATTGTAGCTTCTAGCCATCTACCTGTGGGAAAGTCCGGAAGAGCTTGCATACCTTCTGGATATGGGAGATTTCTTGTAGTGCGATTCCTTCTGAAACTTAAACGATCTTGTACTCACTGTCGCTTGAGAGCTTCATATGTCTCAATCCACTTCTCCATTACATGAGAGTTCAAGATGTAAAATTTGTTGATTTTTTCCCTCAAATTGTTATCCATCTTTCTCTTAATGCCTTGGCCTTTAGGTTCCTCACCAATGACTCGCCTATTAGACTCTTGAGACCATAGTCGAGGTATCTCTGGATCTGAGGAACTTAAATATTCAGTGATGTAAACAAGGGACTCTTGTATCAGTCACCCTTCTGACATACTACCCTCTGGGCGAGCCATTTGGCGAACAAATCCCTTTAATGTCTTCATAAACCTCTCCAAAAAGAACATCCATCTTGAATGGACTGTTCCAGCAACTGCAACCTCATCTACAACATGAACTAGCAGATGCATCTGGATTGTTAATAAACTTGTAGGGAAAAACTTCTCTACCATGCAGACTGCCTCTATGGAGTTTAAATGCGCTGTCTCCAAAGTGTCTCTCTTTATCTCTTTTGAAGAAATCCAGCGCACCAATGTGCCAATCTTATAGATAGTAGCTCTAATGTCTTCAGTGAGGCAATCTTTTATTGCTATGGGTAGCACAAATTGTAGAAACTTGTGCCAATCATGACTCTTGAGGCCACTAAGATCATCATCCTTTGTAAATGCACTTTTCAAGCAATGCATACAACCTGTAGGAGTCCGAAACTCTGAAATTGTCCTCTTGACTTGTTGTTCCTCCATCTTACTAAAAACCCATGGGGCTCTTGGAAGTAGCACCTTTCCATTGGGTCTAGTGCGAGCCCACAACTCTTGCATGCAACCAATCTCTTCCAAGTCATCCCTTTGGCCTTTAGTCTCCTTTTTTCCTGTCATAGTCTTCCACAGAATGTCAGCTACATTCTTGAAAATATGCATCGGGTCAAGCAAATGGTTTATAAGGAGATCACCCCAATAGGGGAGTTGGTGAAAGATAGAGAGCCTCTTCATCCCAAGACATGCCAAGTTGCCACATTCCTCCCATTTGATCTTCCAATCGCTTGCCTTCAATGCACTTGGAGGAGGTCTTCCTAGATTACCATCCCGCAATTCATGATTTTTTGGAAGATACCTAACATGTCCTTGGTAGACATTCTTTCGTAATGCTTTTGAGTATCTTGAATCAAGTCGAGGACCACATACAGGACATGCATTGTAACCCGATATAGACAAACCTGAGCATTCTCCATAGCCAAGCCAATCATGCATTGTCCACATGAGAATACCTTGCACAGTTGTAAGACTTTGGCCACTCTGCTGCTTTGACATGTCCTTCACTTCAATTCCGTTCCACAAGGTGCGTAACTCATCAATAAGTGGTGCCAAATATACATCCATGTTCTTCACCTTGTACTTTCCTGGAACTAGTAATGAGAGCAACAAATGACCTTTCTTTATTTCTAACCATGGCGGAAGATTATAATTCACAAGGCAAACAGGCCATGTGCTCCATGAAGAGCTCCTTAAACCAAAAGGGTTTACACCATCCATTGCTAGGCCAAGACGGAGGTTTCGAGGTTCTTCCTTAAAAGCCGGCCATTTCTCTTCAATGTGTCTCCATGCGGGTGAATCAGCAGGCACATGCATCACTTCATCTGTGGATCGAGTTGTGGCATGCCATGTCATCAAGCTTTGTATAAGAGAGTATAAACATTCAAAAAGCTTATGCTCTCCATCCATGCAAGGCACTCTACATCAAAAAAAGCTTTACGCATAAAAACATAACGCATGTGAAGCCTTATGCATAAAGCTCATCCATAAGATTTATACATAAAACATTATGTATTAAGCTTTATGCATAGATCTTAATTCATGCATTCAGCTAGATTCATATAGCTCTATGCATAAACTCTATTTATAGAGCTTGCATAAGCTTACAAGCCCTATGTATAGAGCTTTTATAATCTTACAACCTCTATGTATAAAGCCTATACATAGAGCATATGCATTAAGCTTTTACAAGAAGGCTATGCATAGAGCTTTCAACAAGAAGGCTATGCAAGCTCTATGTACAATGTCCATGCAAGTTTTCAAGAAACCTATGCATAGAGATTTTATAAGCTTGCAAACTCTATGCATAAAGCCTATGCATAGAGCTTATGCATAGATATTTCACAAGCTCGCAAGCTCTATGAATAGAGCTTATGCATAAAGCTTGCAAGAAGGCTATGCATAGAGATTGCAAGCTTATGATAGGTTTTATGCATAGATCTTGAATTAATCCTATGTATAAGCTTACAAGAACCCTAAACTAACCCTAAATCATAAAACAGGGATGCAATAATATGTAGAAAAAAGCATAAACAAGGAAAATTGAAAGAGGATCTACCTCTTTTTTGGGAAGCTGAAGGAGAGGATTGGTGAAAGATTGGTGAAAGAGCTGCAAAACAAAATATTAAACAAAATAATTAGTAAATTAAACACAAGAATAAGAACTAATACAAAGTAATACAAAACCCTAAAATCTCTATGCATGCATTAGGAGATCTATGCATACATAGAGAGCTCTCAACATGCATAGAGAGCCAAAAAAAACACAAAACCCTAAACGTCCTATATCCTAAATTAAAAAGCAAAAGCAAGAGCATATTAGTAAAAGTGGAGAAGGAGAAGAGGAGAAAAGAGGAAAGAAGGAGAAAAGAGGAGAGAGGAGAAAAGAGGAGAAGAGGAGAAAAGAGACGACGCATACCTTCTCTGCAACGTCACGAAAAACAGAGAAAATACGCTCTCGGCTGTAAAAAACTTACGAGCGTCGGTATGTGCGTCGGTATCAGCACCGGTATATACTTAGGAATGTGCATCGGTATCAGCAACGGTATATGCTTCGGTATGTGCTTCGGTATACGCATCGGTATACGTGTCGGTATACGAAAATTTCAAATTACCCCGCTCGACTTATCTCCTCCAAGATTACGACGGGCATACCGACGTTCGACATTTGCGTCGGTATTTTAACGTCAGTATGCCCTCAAGCTCTAGTAGTGATGGAGCATATAAAAGGCCACATGTCCTCCAAGTAAAGCATGATTAGATGTAGCCAGTCTTGGATCTAAATGTGAAAAATGCACACTCCAAAATGAAATGGAGTAAAGATAACTTGTTTAAGGTATGGGTTCCATGCAAAATAACAAAAGGTAATGTAATGCATGGACCATATAAGTTTACAAAATTAAAATTTATACCCCTAGTTTTAGATCTTTCCTTTTCAAATGGTTGCACCTAATCATGCTGTAGTATCCCACTAAGAACTAACATGGTGGTAGTCATAGCATAGGGCAATGTGTCCTCTACCAAGAACTAGCATGGTCGGGTAGCAGCATACTACACCCTCCATATCCCTTTAAGACCTACATGAAGCCATGGTCCCTCCTCTAAAAACTAGCATGGTGGTAGTGTGGTGGTTATAGTAGCTAGCTATACAATACACAACACTATGCATCGAGTTAGAACTACCATAGTTGAATGCACGATCCCACATGTCATGCAATAAAACATTTTTAAGGAGAAAGGAAATCATGAAAGAAAAGTGACTAACTTATCTTACATGGGTGCATGCCAAGAGTTTCCTAAGGGTGGTTGCACGAGACCGAAAGCCTAAAATTTTTGGATCTATGGTGGTTCTCAACTTGCAAAGTAGGCATATTCATCATTCTCAATATGGATCCATAATCCTAGACATTTGGAAGGGTGCCAAGGTGGGTGCATTTCATGTAGACAATCAACCAATTTCAATCCTAGAATTAGTTGTACAGGGAGCACACTTGCCAACAATTTAAGTCTTCTAATATATCTCATTGTCAATAATCAAATACGCAGACCATGCCTGCCCACTAACCAGCACCCACATCCTATCACAGTTCACAAATGCCCCCAAAAAATTGCTACAACACCCTAGCATATTTTGACCATTCAAATTGGCAAATTATGTTCATTGGCACTTTGCATCAATTGTATGTAGTTATTTGAGAATTATTTATAATCTACATATATTCAAGGATTGTGCTTCTAACGAAGGTGGTACAGCCTACTGGAAATGACCAAATATTTAAGGTGCTAAAAAGATTCCTTATGCAAAAAGGCATATAACTTTTCTTTGTATAATTGTTGAATATGTTGGCTACCATTTGCTTTAATTTTTTTGAAAAAAATCTATGTGGGAGAAAAGAGAAGCTATAGCTTCCCAAAGTTAATGGCATGCCGTCCTTTCATTGAAAATCTTCAAGAGTTGGTACTCCTTCCTCAAAACTCATAGCTTCTAACTTCTACAATAGTCAATAATTCATTATTCCTCGTATGAGTGTCCTCCCATTGGTCATCCCTTCTAAGGCTATAGAGTAATGCATTAGTATCTTGGTTAGATAGCCCATCCAAAGTGTGCAAATTTGCTTTTCTAAATGTACTTGTAGTTGCCCTTTAGAATTCATATTTAGTTCAACCTTTGTATAAACTATTGTAATGCAATAAAGATAGTACTACTTTGCAACTTTTGTTTAGCTTGAGGTTCATCATTTAGATTCTATCAAAGGTCTTAGGGGGGAGTTTTGGATATTACTAATTAGTAGAAACATCTTGATTGATAGTTCCATGTATATTTCAGCTCTTTCCTCCATAAGACTAGAATGATCACAAGCATGGCCAATAAATTTTGGAGTCACATAAATTTGGAGAATGATTTTAAAAGCAAAAGAATTGAGTAAAGGTGAAGAATTTGGCAGCCAAGTACATCAAGACTTAACCTAGCAAAGAAACACAAAGGATCACGTGATGATTCAATTTTGAACAACATGATAATCTTGTCTAGCACATTATTGTTGCAAGATACATGAGAGCTCACAAATTTTGAATGGTGAGACAATAGTTGATATATGTGGATCTTGTCTTGAGATATGTTGTTTCTCTTTGTGAATACATAACTACAATAGCTAATTCAAAGTTCTTGGTTGGATTCTCCATTAGGTTGTTCGCTGTTGTAGAATTTGCACCCCCACATATCTGCAAGGAGTGCTGAACGTTATATTCAAGAACAATTTACTCATGCAACTGTAAGAAAAGGCTAACTAACTTAGGTTATATGTGTACATGTGAAGGGTGGAGGGTGGCTGCATGATAGCCAGAAAGAACAATCTTTTGGTCGACAGTGACTAATGTCCATAAAGACATTTGCATCACTATCCTGAGTCATTGAAAGGTGCTAGGATTGGCCATAGAGCCTCCCAACGACGCCAGCCAAACCCTTTATTAGTCGACAAAACTTAGAAAGTGAATGGGATTTGGATGTAAAAGGAGGAGTACCTGCCGAGCATCATGACAGTGGCTTGTGGATTGGCTCCAGGGGAGGTGAGGAAAGTGGAACCGTCCACGACTCTGAGCCCCGTGACGCCGGTGACACGATAAGTGGGCCAGTCCACGACCTTGCCGAGCTGGCAGCCGCCGTGGTAGTGCCAGCTGGTGGCCACCTTGTTGTTGCAGAAGAGAGCCATGGCAGTCGGGTCAGCGGTGTTGCGGGGGACCAGATTGCCCACAACAGACAGCCCAGCGCTAATCCCCTTGGGTAACTTTTCCTCCCACCACAGGTATGAGACATTCCTCACGGCCTTCGATCTCACCACCTTCATCCCCATAATGCACTTCTCCATGTCTTCCTTCTCCTTAAAGTAGTTGATGCTCACTGCGGGATTGTCTCTCACGCTCTTGCTTTCAGCCTTAGCCTCCCCCTCGACGCAGGCCCGCTCACCTTCACCAACAAAAACCCCACCCTGTCCCTTAACTCTTCGAAGATTTCAGGCCGTAAGCTCATAAAATGCTCATATACCGAGCTCACTGCATGTGGATCGATCCTTTCTCGCGGTACCAATACGCTCCAGATCCCTACTAACGCTCGGATGTAGTTTGCATCACCCCCGCTTAGCGTCTCGATGAACGTGTCGAATGCTCTTTTTCCTACTACATCGACGAGCGACGGCGGAAGCGGTTGGCGGAAGGGCAGTAACGTAGGCACGATAGGATTGTCTGCCATGCCTTCTCCGACGTTCGGAAGGTCTAGTATCGGGTCGATATTTAGAGAACGAAGATACTTCCTTGGACCGATCCCGCTCAGGAGAAGCAGCTGGGGACTCCCGAGTGCACCTGCAGAGACTATCACTTCGCCACCTTGAGATAAAGAGGCCCGATGCACACCTCCTTGTTCATCAACGTACTCTACTCCGGACGTTTCCGGAGGCCCATTGCCTAACACGGAAAGAGACAAAGATGGCCGGTCACGGAAACTGTCGATTTCAACAGAACCAAGTCAGCCAGTAAATCACTGATCGCAGGGATGAACACCTACGCACCTGGATGGAACAGGATCTTGCCGACTTCTGCAAACAGCAGAACGTCGATGTTTTCAGGCTTCGCATAAGCTAGCAATTCCTGAGCCGACCGCCGATTGCCATTGCTATCGAAAATGCTGCCACTGGTCTTGGTCCCATACCTATCATCCAACGTAACTCCGTTATCTGGCAGCACTCCGGCCTGCAGAAGCCCCACGCGCACAGTGGCCTGCCAATCAGGAAGCTCCGAGGGAAAGCTGACGAGCGCCTTCTCCACCCACTCGTAAGATTCCTTGACAAGGCGCTCGTCCCACCCAACTTCCTCAATGTATGATGCGCTAGCCCGCGTGTAGAACCCAACGTTTATACTGCTTCCACCTCCCAATACTCTTGCTCGATGATTGGCCACTCCTTCCTCGGATGCAAAAGCTTGAACCGGGGAGGTGCTTGAGTTATTGTCAATGATCTGCAAAAGAAAATTGCTTCGCGTGGTAAGAAAGGGGTCCGAGAAGCCCCCACGTTCTAAAAGCAGGACCTTGAAACGTTGTGATAGCGTGGCAGCTAAAGGGCATCCAGCTGTGCCTCCGCCCACGATGACGAAATCGTATTCCGAACTCGGGGACGAGAAAGATGCGTTTTTTACAAAGGAAAAGCTCGAGATACCTGTACAGGCGACGATTCAACATGGAGACAGTTTAGAGTCTGCACTAGCCGCGGCAGCAGCATCCGACGATTACGAAGGTTCGTTCATTAAACGAGTATCCAAATGTGAAATCAGCAAATGCGCTTTGGAGAATGGACTGAAGACACAGCTGCGGCATACCAGCTGTACACTGACCAACTCGTAAAGCAGCCGCAACCAGCACAGATAGTATAGTTATGAAGACAGCCATGTTGCACGAACTGAGCTAGCAATCCTTGAGAGGCTTCCAGGCTCCAGCCTTCCTGTCGCTCTACAACTCGATCCACCGTTCCAAGTTGTAGGGATAGAGGTTGAAAACTTGTGCAGAAGATCCCCAAAACCTGTTAGCAACTTCAATGAATACGTACCTGCAGGATTGATCAATGAATACTTACCTACACCCTCGATAGTGCAGGCGCGAACATCAAGAAATCACGATCGCTTTTTGTGCTGGCTGTACGAATGCAAGCTTTTCCTCGAGTGGAGTCTGGACTGCGATTCCCGTTAGGACAGGATGAGCTGGACTCGGGACTATAGTGAGATGCCTTAAATAGTTTGGGTTTGGTACACCGTCCCATTCACTTTCTCCGACCTGCATCTACGGTGGCCTTAAATAGTTTGGGTTTGGTACACCGTCCCATTCACTTTCTCCGACCTGCATCTACGGTGGCCTTTTGAATTGTTGGGTTTGTCACATCTATCTATCTATCTCGTGGGCAAACGAGAGGAGGGAGAGGGCCACCGTCCACGAGAGGCAGGAGAGGGCAGCCACTTGGTGGGCAAAGGGGATGGACTAGATCATACTCAGGTATTCAAGGTTCCACATATTTACACATGTAACACTAGCATGTGTTTGTGTGTGCATGCATGTGTGTCTACGTGTGTATATCAAACACACACAAACACAGCCACACATAGTTCATACACAACAAATATACACACGTGTATACACATAAGAAAAGACAAATATTAAGGAGAATGTTAGATATCCGTAACGCCGCTACGGGCGTTACCACAAGAGGAGACGGCCTCTGGCTCACCACCCAGCCATAGAGGAAGAATGAGGATTGCCCCTCATCCCCCAGGCTACATAGTGTGTGGCCTGCCGTCCACACTAGCCTGGCCGCCCATGACTCCGTATGGGCGTCCTCTCCCACTGAACCCCGGATATGGCCATCGGTCTGCCGTCGGTCATTCACAGGCATTACAGCCTACGTGACATTACCCCCCCCTTAAGAAGAGTTTTCGTCCTCAAAAACAAACTGGGGAAACCTTTTGGAAATTGCACTACGGCGTTCCCAGGTAGCTACCTCCTCATCCCTATCTGTCCATTTAAGAAGTACCTCCTGGTACACTTTATGTCGGGTCTGTCTATCACGATACTGTAGAATCTTTTCAGGTTCATGTGGTATCTTTGGTGGCTCTATCAAGTCCACCAAAATCTCTGGAGAAACTGCGTTCTCTAACCCGTGAACTGATTTCTTCAGTTTACTGACATGGAAGACAGGATGGACTTGAGAACTCTCCGGTAACTCAAGTTTATATGCTACGTCCCCAATCTTCTTAAGGATTTTAAAAGGACCACAATATCTCGGAGAAAGTTTATCACACTTTCCCGTTTTCATGGTTTCTGACTGCGCAGGAACCTTGAGGAATACAAAGTCACCTTCTGCAAAGGTCACCTTTCTTCGTTCTTTATCCGCATAAGTTTTAGCGCGATCCTGAGCGCTACGAATGCTCTCACGTGCGGCTCTGAGCATATCATTCATATCTTCAAGGAAATCCTTGACAGATTGAATCTTCTCCTTTTCTAGGCCTACAGCCATTGGAGATCTCGGCTGGAATCCATACATTAACATGAATGGTGTAAATCCAGTTGCTGAGTGTTTGGAGCTGTTATAGGCAAACTCCAGTAAGGGTAAGTACTCTTCCCAATTAGATTGCTTCTTACTAACATAAGAACGCAACATATCCTCTAGAATTTAGTTAACTCTTTCAGTTTGACCATCAGACTCCGGATGATCTGCCGTACTCATACTCAGAGTAGTATCCAGCTTTTTGAAGACTTCCCTCCAAAAATGACTGTTGAACTTTCTATCTCTATCCGACACTATATCTGCGGGCAGGCCATATAGCTTGTAGAGATGTTCAATAAAGAGTTTTGCCAACTCTGGCATTTTAACAGTTTTCTTCGTAGCAATAAACTTTGCCATTTTAGTTAACCTGTCCACTACCACCCACACTGAGTCATTCCCTCGACTCGTCTTGGGTAAACCAGTAATGAAATCCATGGAAATGTTTTCCCATTTCCCTTGAGGAATCTCCAGCGAATGGAGTAGTCCTCTAACCTTAAGACGTTCATGTTTATTGACTTGGCACTTATTGCATTTCAGCACATAAGTCTGGACGTCCTTAAACAAACTAGACCAATAAAACTATCTTTTTACTAGTGCATAGGTCTTCTGAATCCCGAGATGACCCGCACTTGGACTATCATGACTTTCTTTAAGAATTTGGGCCCGAAAGTCACCAATAGTTGGTACACATATTCTACCCTTGTAGAGTAAGTACCCGTCGTCAATGGAGTAATTAGCATATTTCTATTTATCACTCCCCTTTGAAGCCGTGGCAGTCAAAGGTAATGAAGGGCCTACGTCAGAACTCTCCGGTTCCAAACTATACCCAGAAGACACGGCTAGTCTCTCCGGACTAACTCTCGCTTCCCTTCCCGTTGCACCTTCGGCCAGTCTCTCCGGACTAGCAATACGTGCTAACGAGGGAGGTGGTCGCGTCTGTGAAGAAGTGTGTACGTGTACAGCGCGCCAGACCTCTGTAAAAGATGGATCGTGCTCACATAAACCACGTAGGGACTCCAAGAAATCATTCTTGAAGACTGTGAAACTAAGTTCATTTATCTGTGGCATGCGACTAAGTGCATCTGCCACCACGTTATACTTACCTTTCTGGTAACGTATCTGAAGGTCAAACTCCTGTAGAATCTCCGCCCACCGAGCTTTTCTACCCTTCAGTTCATTTTGACTTGAAAGCCATTTCAGACTTTCATGGTCCGTCCGGACCTCAAAAGTGGCACCATATAAATAGTGTCTCCACTTTTTCAGTGCATGAACTATCGCTGGTAACTCTCGCTCGTAAGCCGAGTAGTTACGTTGCGCACGATCTAACTTTTTACTTTCAAATGCAATTGGGCGTCCCTTTTGCCTAAGTACGGCCCCAATGGCCTCATTACTAGCGTCTATTTCCAAAACAAACGGCTCATTCGGATCGACAATTGTCAAAACAGGTGCAGCTGCTACGGTCACCTTGAGCTTGTCAAAGCTCTTCTGTTGGGCGTCCCCCCAACTAATGTTTTTTGTTTTTGACCATTAACTGGTCAGTCAACGGGACTGCGATCTTCACGTAGTCCTTCACATACTGTCGGTAGAACCCCGACATGCCAAGAAAAATCTGCAGTTCCTCGAGATTCTTCGGCGGCGCTGGCCATTTAAGAATAGCCTCTACTTTTTCTGGCTCCATCCACGTACCATCGGCGGATGTAATATGGCCAAGGTAGTGAATTTCTGTGTCAAAAAATTCACATTTGCTTTTCTTTGCAAATAATTTGTGCTCTCGCAACAACTTGAACACTAGACGCAAATGCTCTATGTGTTCTTTCTGTGTCTTACTGTACACAAGAATATCATCTAGGAAAACTACTACGAATTTTCCCAGATATGGACGTAAAATACTGTCCATCAGCGTCATGAACGTCGCTGGAGCATTGGTTAGCCCAAATGGCATAACCAAAAACTCAAAATGCCCGAAACGGGTCCTAAATACTGTCTTCGCAACATCTTCTGCTTTTATTCTAACCTGATGATACCCAGATCTCAGGTCTATTTTTGTGAAGTATCTCGATCCATAGAGTTGATCAAACAACTCATCCATGCCTGGCATCGGATACTTGTTCTTAATCGTTATCTGATTAAGAGCCCTATAGTCTATGCACATCCGCATAGACCCGTCTTTCTTCTTTACCAGAAGAATAGGCGATGCCCACGGACTTGAACTAGGCCGAATAAAGCCTTTGTTCAAATATTCCGTTAATTGTTTTTCCACCTCCTGTGCCTCGGAGTGGCTTAATCTATAAGCAGGTTTGCTTATAGATTTTGATCCTGGCATAACTTCGATGCCATGGTCTACTTCCCTAGATGGTGGTAAACCATCTGGTAAATCATCAGGAAAAACATCTTGAAATTCTTCTAATAAATTCGTTAAAGTATCTACGTACTTTTTCTTTAATGTCTCATTCACCTTGGATTTTTTCTTGTTTGAATCACATGCATGCCAAACAAGGTTTTCAAACAGTGGGTCTCGTCCAAGATTATTTTGTTTTTCTTGTTTGTCTACGCAAACATCATTTATCGTTTCATCTACGGAAACAGAATTCAAAAGAGGGTAACAAGCATATACCTCTGCTATCTGGTCTCTGCGGACCGCTGTACACAGCTCCATGGAGGAAATAAGTGGTGTGGCAGGGACAGTACGGTCGCCCTGCAGGGTGATGACTCTACCTCCATGCTCAAAACATAGCGTATTATGTAAGTAATTCCGAGCTAGACTAGGGCCCAAGCCATACAGCCACTCCCTGCCTAGATATACGTCTGCTCTGGCTAAGTGCATGACCTAAAAGTCAAGCGGAGCCTTGTAGTCCTGCATAGATAATGGGACCCCCAATACTACGGTATTCCATACCGTTTTGTCATATTCGTTGGCTAGGCCAACAGTATACTCATGATCACTCTGGGTCTCAGTCAATCCCAACTTCTTGACTAACGAGTAGTTCAAGAAATTGTGACTAGCTCCATCATCAATAAAAACTGTGACTCTACGGCCACCTATGGTGCCATACATGCGCACCATGTCATGCGGACCTACAGTAGGCTGCCACATCGCTGGTGTCACTGAACAAGCGTGATGCTCATCACAATGGCACACTGTCACCTCTCTGAACTCTACGGAACTGAGAGGGAGTCTCTGCACTGTATGCAACTGCCTAGAAGATTTACCATCTTTTTTGGGCTCGTTGCCACTCGTTCTGGCTTTAGGATTTGGACACTCAGCCTTCGTGTGTCCTCCTTCATTGCAATTAAAGCAGCGATTTTTCTTTCGCGCTTTAATATATTGCTCTTTCTTTTGGTTTTCGGTGTCTCTTTTTTTTCTGGATGGTCGCGATTTTTTAGACCAATGACCACCCTGTCCTTCCTGGTCCGTCCTATCCCCTTGTTTGTCATTGCGGAACCCTTTTCTTTTGAGGCCTGACCTCCTCTTTTCACTACCCTCGGCCCTGCTAGAACCACCACGCGCACTACGGCGCTTGATGTCATCGAATATCTGTGCATATTGAATTGCCTCTGCTAAGTCTTTAGGCTGTAGGGGTTCTACGTACTCAAGGTAATCATCTTTGAGGCCTCTCTTAAAGCCTCGCAATGTCTAGAATGCATCGATTCTCTTTAGCTTGAGTACTATCTCCCTGTAGTTTGAGATGTACTGAGTTAGGGATTTGTTCTCCATCGAGCACTTGTCCCATAACTCCTAGCTTCTCTCTGCCTCATTAATAGGCAAAAATTCTTTTCGAAACATTGTTTCAAATTCCGTCCAAGTGGCAGGGCGAGTTTTCAGACTCATCCACCACTTGTACGCTTTGCCGGTTAAAGAGAGGCTAGCCTCTACGGGCTGTATACGGCTAGGCTGCTATCACAGCGCATGCAAATCTGACCACTTCGCTAGAAACATATTGACTGAGTCCTTGTTTCTCTCCTTTTCCTCGCCACCAAAACTAGGCGGCTTTAAGTCTTTTAACAACGACGAAGCTATCGCTACGGACGGCCCCGCAGGCGCATCGGCCTGTATTCCTGCAACCACTGGCGAGGCTACGCTCACCCGTGCCGCAGGAGCTCAGCTACCACGAGGAGTCGGAGTATTAGCCGAGGCGGCTGTCAGTGCATCTAACCATGTGGAGATGCTTTGTAGCATCGTGACTAAATCAGCCTGGACTTTACCCATAGTGTTCAATTTGGCATTAAGATATTTAAACAGTCCACTAGAGAGCTCCGTCTCTGTCAAGACATCAGCAGGATCCAATAGGTCATAGTTATCATCGTCATAATCCAAGAGGTCCTCCTCGGTCCCCTCGGCGACGTCAGTGTTCATGTCCTCTGGCTCATCGGCCAGAAAGGGGTCATCAGCCAATGCGGCCACTGCGGGCTCGCTGGGTCCTAAGGCAGGGTCAATAGACGAGGAGGGCGCTGGCGGATCACGAGTGATCAATAAGCGCGCTCTGGACCGAACAACGGTCGGGGGCGTGTATGGCCTGACAATTCGGTCGGGGCCAAACCCGCGACCGAGGACAAGAGACTGGAAAAACCTAGAGCAGTAGAAGGCGGTGGGGACACACTACGCCTAGCAGACATTTTTAATTCTTGCAAAAAATAATGCGAGAACTCGGAAATTACTAAAAAAACGCTAATAAAAATGAGCAGTGGTGGAGAGAGAATAATAGTCACCCCCCTTTACGGTCGCCTGTCGATTTGTGTTGCGTTGCGAGCCTCTACAAGGACGCTTTCGGGATGCTCTGATCCACGAGAAAATGCCTGCAACTCATAACAAAAATTAAAATGATCGAGAGGTGCCTTGCCGGGATTATTTCTTGCGGGGATGATTCTCCTCCCCAACCGAGAGAGAGAGTTTCCTTGAATTTTTTGATTTTTAATTTTCAATAAATGAATAATAAAAAATAATTTTAAAAAAATAATTTTTTTAAATCTTTAATTTTCAATAAATGAATAATGAAAATTATTTAAAAAAATAATTTTTTGGGTCTCTGGCCACTGGTGGGTTGGCTGTTGGTGCTGGCCATTGTGGCCCTTGGCCGCCCGCCGCCGTTGGCTGGCTGGCGCCGCCGCCGCTGGCCGCCCCTGGCTGGCCTGGCTGGCTGGCCGCTGCCGAGCTTCAGCGCCTCACACTCGTCGCTCTCTTCTACGCCTCACACTCGTGGGCCCTCGCAGAGCTTCAACGCCTCACACACACGGAATTGCAGCTTCGAGTAGCTAATAAGGTTCCTGTGCGTAATGCGACGGCTTGTTTCACCCCACCGTAATGCGATGGCTTGTTTCGCCCCCACACACACACGGAATTGCTTCGCCCCCACACACACAGGGGCTGGTCGTGGGGGTGGTCTGCGCCCCCCCACTTCAACAAGGGATAAGTGGGATTGGCCGGGCTGGTTTCGCCCCCGTTCATCCCACGTTTATTTCGTGGGGGTTGGTCTGCGCCCCCCCCACCTCGACACAGGTTTCAATCCTACGTGCGTATGTCACACACACAAATGTAGACACACATAGTTCATGCATGTGCATAAGGCAGAGACTCATATGCACGAGTGCTAGAGAGAGTGTAAGTGTTCGAGATTTTGTGTGTGTGTGGGGGGGGGGGGGCAAGAGAGAGAGAGAGAGAGAGAGATTCCATGTTGTACTTGAAGACCAAATGGGCCGAACAGTGGGGCAAGCCCAGAAACATGAAAGGTAGTTTCAGCATCCTATTTGCACAATGGGCATAAGTGTGACAACAATCCATCTCAAAATTCTATCTCTGAGAGGGAGATTGTCATGTATGATCCTCCATAATAGGAAATTTAGCTTGGGGGAGTGGGTTGCCTTCCAAACTGAAGTGACTCGAGATTTCCAGATCTGCAATTGATCAAAGGGGGCAAGTTTCTTCCACTTGTCCTTCACTTTGGGAAAGCAGACCTTAGTCCTCCATGTTTTCCAATCTTTTGTGTGTCCCCTCGACGATGACTCACGTGTCATAGGGATCTTCTCGGAATGCCTTGGAGAGCTCACCTCCAGCTACCCTCGTAGAGAAGCAATGCAAGACGGGTGGGCTACGACATTTGTTACACTACGTGGTACACTATACTTGGAATTTCCATGACATCCTTTTTCAAGTACAAGCAACAACACATGCTAGGGGAAAAGAAAGTTATGCATGGAAACAAAGGAATCATCGGAAAGGATGGAAGCATGTTGAAAATGGGAAAGGAGCTATACAAGAGTTTGTAAATAAGAATGTAGATACAATGTCACATCAGAGTCGCATGTCATACTTTGATAGTTCTCAAGAGACACATGTTGTCATTCCATCAATCTACAAGTAAATAGATATCTTGCAAGCGATGAACATGACACTAAATGCGTTGAGCAAGAAGAACATGTCCAAGTCTACCTTTGGTAGAGTTTGGCGAACGAGGTTCAAAACTGTGTGTGTCGAAAACAAGCACATTTTCCAAATGTGGTACTTGCACATCCATAAAATTGGAATTGCAATGCACCAAAAGTCGAGAGAAGCGTGCAAAACATATAATGAGAAGAAGAGCACACATGCTTCGACAAATGAGCTGCATAAATGTTTACTATGGTTGGAGATTATGCTCAGAGCTAGATCCAAATCAATATTTGTACATCATTCGTGATAAGATGGATCAACAGAAGACATGCATTCCACGGCTGCAACCTATCCCAAAATCATTGGGTCATGCAATGCAATTACCAATGTCATTGACCGGAGCTATAATCCATGGTCATGGGCAGAAGGCATATGGCCACTTTGCTATTGGTCTTTGGCCGAGAGACCCCAACTTCACATTGGGATCCTTGGCAATGTGTTTACGAAATTTGGAGAGAAATAACGAACATGTTGATGGAGACTTGATGATTAGACAAGATCTAGGATCCCCATCTAATATTTTTGAAGCACTGACATTGAGGGTGGCATTGGATATAATAGCATGAGGCTTTTAAAAAAAGATAATCCATACATACTGACTCTGCAAAACAATATCAATTCTAGTGAAAATGTCAATTTCGCAATGCAATGTCAAGGGCAAAGTGACAATATGGGATGCAACCAAGAGGTGGGTTCAACTATACCTATTCATTTTCAAGATGATGATGGCTGTGTGAAATATGTGGATCCAAATACTCAAACCTTTAAACGCTTGCCAAAAGTGTTAATGCTTCAACTTGACAATTGCAGATCGGAGAATACAAACAGATATGTGTTTCGATTTCTTTCCTTGCTTGTAGCAAGGGGAGTCTTTGACATGGTTCAATAAGGATTCCTTCACTACTACAAATAACGGTGTAAATCGGTGCTTTCTAGCAACGCTTTTCAAAGAGAAAGCCAAAATTTGGGGGATGGGGAGAAACCATTGCTAAAAAGAGTCGATATACCCATGTAGGTATACGCACTGATATAACCACTGGTATAAGCGACGGTAATAACCGTCGGTATATACGCCATTATAAGCGACAGTTTGCAGCTCTTGTAGCAGCACATATAC
>NC_141111.1:7353571-7421071 GCF_041138505.1 Cibotium barometz | reverse complement strand
TATTTGTCCTCCTGCAATATGTAATTGCTAGGGTATATGGTATGAGCCAAACCATCATCAAAATACTCCTGCTCTGAAGCATAAGACATTGGATCATAATCCTCACAATCCCCTTGGACTTCCTCTATTACCACTTGGTTCATTGTAGATACTCTTGGTGGTGGTGGTTGGGGTCCTAGAATGGGTGATGGCAATGGGGTATTAGCCACTCTGTATTGATTTTGCACTTGTCATCTAGGGTTGGCATTAGATGGGGGTGTAATTAAGGCTAGTTGTTGCCTTTGAGGGTATCCGGGCAATTGTGGTACCTTGGGGAACCTGCACTGAGTTGTCATCTAGGGTTGGCATTAGATGGGGGTGCAATTAAGGCTAGTTGTTGCCTTTGAGGGTATCCGGGCAATCGTGGTACCTTGGGGAACCTGCACAGAGTTGTATCATGGTTCGTCATTTTGCCACAATGTGCACAATACACATATGATATAGCTCTCAGTCTCTGGCACTCTTAATATCTCTTCTAGGGAACATATATGGATTGGGTTGGTTCTCCCTAGGTAGATCACCTTTCATGTGTTGATTCAATTGGCCAAGCAATTTGGCAACCAACTCATTCATGTCTAGTTCCTTGCCTTTACTCTCGGTATCCTTGACATCCTTGGATGAGGTTGCCTTGGATGGGTGTGATATTTCTGATGGAGTAGATGATGTTTTATCCTTTTGTGCCCTCTCCATCATGTTGTCACCAAGCCATATGGAAGCTTTACTGCACAACTCAAAGGATGTAGGGTTCATGGCAACCATGAAGTTTTGAATCATATAACCCTAACAAGAATCTTGGGAGTAATTGTGCATCGCTCAATATTTCATGAGGCTCGCACCTGGAGTTCAAGTGCTTAATCCTTGCAATGTAGTCTCAAAGAGACTCTGTCTCTTTTTGCTTCACCTCATAAAGTTGATTAATTGGGCTCCATTTGGTCTGTTCAGGGCAAATCCCGTGATAAAGGCTTTTCTCAATGTGGCCCAATTTATCTTTTCTTTCGATGTCAAGGCTCTGTACCATTGACCAGCTTTGCCTCGAGACTCAAGCCAAAGGCATTGACTCTCTCCAGCTCACCTCTCTCTCTGAAAGTCTCGCATATTTGCTCGAACCTTTCCACATGTGTGAGTGGATCACCTTCTCCTATGAATTTTGTGATCAGTTTGGAGATGGTTATCGGTCTAGTCCTTGGAGGATGAGGATCTCTTCCTATCATAACCGGTGCGGCGGCCCCCCTTCCTAGTGCTTGCACTAGGGTTGTCATGGCATCATCAGTTAGGGTAGACTATGCTTGGATTTACCATCGGTGGTGGCCTATTCCCACCCGGAGGTGGAAATGGAACCATTGGAGGGGTACCGTAATTTGGCATTGGTGGTGTTGATGGTCTTATAGGATGAGTTGATCCGGATCCGTTTGGGCATTGATGTGTGCATTGGATATGAAACTGGTCTTGGAATTTGAGTGGGATTTCCTCTAAGGATTGGCATTGTGACTCCCATTGTTGGCATGTAGGTTGCTTGAGGCATGATGACTTTGTAGTTAACCTCTCTATATTGATTTGTAAGAATTGCAATCTCCTCGACATCAAAACTGAAAAAATGTGGGTTGTTTCACAAATTAATCTATACATGGAAGGACGGTCCTAGATATTGCAATGAAGCAGTATTTGATTGCCTCGTTCTCCTTATTAATTGCATCTTCTCTTGGAGAAGGGCTCTCTCAGCCTTTCTTGCATCGTGAGCCGCTCTTCTTGCTCGTTCATGTGATTCACTTTCTGTTGCTTCCCTTGCAGCTCTCTCTTCTTCCTGTTCCACTCTTTTTGCTTCCCTTGTAGCAGAGCTGTCTCTGCTTTCCTTTTTTTACTCTCCATAGTTGCCATCCTAGGTGCATTATAATGAGTTCCATGCTCATGGACAACCACAGGAGGCTCCTCAGTCACTGTGATGCTACTTCGCCTTGCAGGAGGCATCTCTAGAATACTATACATCTTCGGATCAGTTATGGTAGGAGCCTTGCACGCATTATCAAAGTTCTCTCACAGAATACGAAGGGTGTAAAGATCTTTGTTCATCATTGTTACTTTGTGTGCATGGGCCGCAAGAACGTAACAATCGGATAAAACTGGACGATGTAATCCTCTGTTACTTCGTGCAAAGTCCCTATAGTTGAAGCCTGCCACCTGAATCCCAGATTGTATTCCTGGCATATGGATCGCACCAACCTCTGGAATGGCAGCTTGCATATGCTTGGACACTTAATAGATTTTCGTCAGCACAGACTTGTGCCGCTGGTATCTTCTCTAGCGGGAGCTTTTTACACTGCTTCTTTGTTGGCTTTCTCTTATTGTTAACTACTCTCAAGGAGCCTATTTTCTTTCCAAACGCCGCACGTTCAGCTACTTTTGGGTCTTTTGAAGATGAGGCTCTTGCAATCTTTTTGGTACGTGGCGGCACTATACACAAAACACAAATACGACAAGACAATTGTGTGAGTTGGAGGTTGCAACTACAAAAGCATCACAACATGAGAAGGCTCTCCAGCTTAGCTCCCAGGCCTCTCCTCGCGTTGTGGTGAGTTTCTCACACTTTACTGAGAAATTGGCAGAAACGCATCACAATGTGAGGGAGGGTCTCCAGCTGAGCTCCCAAGTCCCTCCTCGCATTGTGGTGGGTTTCTCACACTTTGGTGAGAAATTGGTAGAAACACATCACAACGCGAGGGTGGTCTCAAGCTGAGCTCCCAAGCTCCTCCTTGCGTTGTGGTGATTTTTTCACACTGGTGAGAAATTGGCAGAAACTCACCACAACACGAGGAGGGTCTCCAGCTGAGCTCCCAGGGCCCTCCTCACGTTGTGGTGAGTTTCTCACACTATGGTGAGAAATTGGCAGAAACTCATCACAATACGAGGAGGGTCTCCAGCTGAGCTCCCAAGCTCCTCCTCGCATTGTGGTGAGTTTCTCACACTATGGTGAGAAATTGGCAGAAACTCATCACAACACGACGAGGGTCTCCAGCTGAGATCCCAGGCCCCTCCTCGTGTTGTGGTGAGTTTCTCACACTATGGTGAGAAATTGGCAAAAAATCATCACAACGCGAGGAGGGTCTCCTGTTGAGCTCCCAAGTCCCTCCTCGCGTTGTGATGAGTTTCTGCCAATTTCTCACCATAGTGTGAGAAACTCACCACAACGCGAGGAGGGTGAGAAATTGTGGTGAGAAATTGGCAGAAACTCATCACAACGTGTGGAGGGTCTCTAGCTGAGCTCCCACGCCCCTCCTCGCGTTGTGGCGAGTTTCTCACACTATGGTGAGAAATTGGCAAAAACTCATCACAACACGAGGAGGGTCTCCAATTGAGCTCCCAGGCCCCTCCTCGAGTTGTGATGAGTTTCTCACACTTTGGTGAGAAATTGGTTGAAACTCATCACAACGCGAGGAGGGTCTCCAGCGGAGCTCCCAGGCCCCTCCTCGCATTGTGGTGAGTTGCTCACCCTATCGTCCATGCAACAACGTGGAAAATTGGATGGACTTTTCTTATCGCAGCTTGATTGATCGATTGCACAGCAAGGATGAGGAATTTGTTGGAAGAGGGGGCTCGTGGAGAGGAGGTAGCCATGAATCGGAGTGAAGTAAACAGAGAAGTCCAGTGAAAAGGATTATAAGAACTAAACGAAAGTATGTACTCATCCATGAGTTATGAGACACACGTGCAAATGAGATTATTACCTGGTAAGCCTAGATTCATCGACTGTACAAATACCCCATCCGTACGCGTCGAAAGAAATCAGGTTTGTCGGGTGGATTTACAGGGGAAATCATCAAAATGCAATATGGCACCCTTCAATCAGTACAAGTTGCCATCTTCGCGTTCTATTGACTTCCCACACCAAATTGTTGCACCATCGAAAAACAAAATGGTTGAAAAATAGAAAATTGGTGCACCACATGCTGTGAAGAAACACGCCACAACGCGGGGGGGGGGGTGTCTGCAAGCTGTATGAAGGGAGGACGAGGCAAGAGGAGGTGGAGCTGCACTGAAGTGAGGAATGGAGTCTATAAATACGCTGAAATGAGGAGACGTGAGGATTTATTGTACTACACCACCTATGAGGAATGGAGTCTATAACTACACCACGTATGAAGTACTACAGTTCACATCCAGAAGGACTACGGCTTTAGAGTGTGCGGCTACCACGTGTCATTATTCCGTAGGAAGGACCACTCGCTTGCATGTGCGGACTTTAAGGAGATGTGACACTCCAAGGAGTGCATGTGCACCACATGGCACTAGTATGTGCAGAATTTAATGGCATGTGGGCCACGTGGCATTGGAGCGTGCGGACTTTAATGGACATTCAGTCCGATGGTTAAATATGCCTTCCTCGATTATTTTTGGACCATTTCATCCTGCTGCCATCGACCACCCCACTGCTGCCATCAACCCCACCGCTGCCATTGACCCCAAGACTCCAAATCAACTTAGGTGCTCACCACCAGGGATTTAATATTCACATGATCACAAGATTTTTTGTGATAATAACACATGTGAACAAGTTATTCACATGTTCTCATGTTACCGTTCACAAAATAACAGGATCACTTGCCATTTGGGAACCCCTTAAAAGCTTGGCTACACATGGGAATAAGCTATTCACATGTTCTCATGTTACCATCTTCACATAATAGTAGGTGAGTGGCCACCTAAGAAGATTTTTTATGCCCGACAAAGATAATTTTTTTAGGCCCTTGTGAAAGCTTTGTGAATATAACATGTGATCACAAGATTTTTTGTGTTATTAACATATGTGATTAACATGTTCACATGTTCTCATTTACGTCAATGAAATCCCTGCTCACCACAATGCAATCACGCTCCTTGACCCTTCGCTTAGGGCTCTTATCGCATTGTAGTGATGTACACAAAATCTTTCCAAATTTGCAGATTTCTTCGTAGGGCACACTCTCTCATTTTATAAATAACCGGGGTTGCACTTTAATGAAATGATGCTATGAGAAGATAACCAACCTCTCTTTTTGAATGCATGTTCTTGATGTTGAGCGAGTACTAGGAAAGCAAATGAATCGACCGTGGAAGATGAAAAATCAAAACATTCATGTGATCGTAGCCTAGCTCATAATATCTGAAAGGTCACAATGATGATTACATGTAACTATGAAAGAGAGAACTCACAAGCTCATGCAAGCAATACTTATCCATATATTTGACGGGCTTCAATTACCAAAAAGCACACTAATCTTTCTCAACCACGAATAATAAAAGCACTATGCCTGGTATTTATAGGGAGGATCAGCTCCGATGGACCTTATGTCACGTGTAAATGTCTAAAATTTTCATGGTTGTTTTTGTGCTTCTTTTTTAAAAAATGTCAAATTTGTAAAACTCCAAATTCTTCTACTAGAAAACGTTGATGGAGCATCAAGTGGGCAAATTGCGACACTTCATTAAAAAAATCTATCCGCCGAGCCTTTCGGTATGCCTTCTCCTTGACCGCCCTCCCCTGGTACCCCGTCACCTTTCTCAAACCATTCCATTCCCTAGCTTCCCTTTCTCTATTCCTCCTCATTGCTCCCCTTTTCCTCCATGTTCAAATTGTTTGCTTCTGATGGCTCCCTTCCCTATAGGGTTGCACTTGTTAGAATATGGATAAGACCAAAGTCTTCACACACACGATGATGGTGTAAATGGGTCCTAAGCAACCGCATGCAACCACTATTCACCTATAAGTGTAAGTGATCCTCGTGTAATATACACCCTATTCTTTACCGTAGGCAGCCTAGAAGCATGAAATGAAAAGTTGGCTTGTGGTTGAGCCACATGTCTTGCTTCTTCTTGAGCCAAGTGTCTCCCAAAAACTCAACAAACACTATCTGCTTCATGTTTCCCAAAAGATCAATATAATTACTTTGTATAGCTCAAAAGATGCTTTTCAAATAGTCTAGCAAACCTTGATAGTGTCTCGCTAACATGTGCAATCTAGGGAGTTGTTGGTTCAGCTGCCTATAAGGTATTTTCGTTACTCGGTGCTCCGTTTTTTCCATCACAAAATCCAAAGAGTCCCCATGCGCAAGATAACAGGCAAGAGATTCTTCCCGAGTTGTGGTAAGATTGAACTCCATGAGATTCACAATTAAGTTCATATTAGTGTATCCCTTTAGTGCAAAAGACTATGCAAGAAGAAGCTCTATCATCAATTAGATCTTGTAACCTTCTTTTGTTGTCAGTTTGATCTTGGAGTAAGCAATTGCCTAGAGATTGTCTTTTTTTTTCTCTTTCTAATCCCTCTTAGGTGGTGATTATGTTGGTGATCTATAAGGAGGTTTGTGCCATGCATGTAGAGGGTTTGAGACACAATTGCAACTTCCCACATCAAGAATCCGGTAGTTTTGTGGTCAATTTGGTTGGTCAATGGGCGATCATAGCCTTTTTCATCCAATTTGGGTAATGCTTGTGGTTGCATGTCAGAAGTTGCTATGTAATAAGCTATCTTGAGACAGATTTACGAAACATAGATAGACAATATCTTCCATCTCGAGCAATATCTATTTGGTAGATTGATGGTGATAAGATAAGATGAAGTAAACTAAGAAATCCTCCTACGTAATTGCCTTTGTTTTCCAATGACTTAAGCAGCAAAAAGATTTTTACTATGTATCCAAGGAATTCCTCTCTTTGAAATTGTATGCTTGAATGCAAAATTCCTAAAAGCATTGCCAACACAACTCACAATCGTACCATCTTTGATTGACATGTGTATACTACAATGTTTGCAGAAAGTGAAAGACATCCACACAGTTGTTGCTGCAAAGACATTCACGCGGTTGCTATGAATAGGATATTCAATCCTCCCACTCAAATATGTCTACAAGAACAATTACAACAGACATCCAAGTAATATGTACTATCTTGTGCAACCACAATTCTTCGGATTATATTTCTTTGGGGAAGGAAGCACACCGCCTCCCCACCCACACACTGTGTGGTTATAATAATTATACTATATATTATTATATAAATATTTTAACTGCTTGTTCATACAAAATGTGAAACACTTGGTTTTCATATATTTACTTCAATCTAAATACTTACAACATTCCTCTGTTTTGATGCATCTTCTTGATGTGAGAGAAATTCCAAGTCAATAGACATAACCAAGTTGGATGCAAGATTAAAGGATGACAACTTCTTTATTCAGACGACTAGCACAATATTATATAGATTGCAACATCGATAACTTATGAGCTCTTGTGAGCATAGCCTTATTTATGTATTTGTTGGGCTTCAATTCTCATAGGCACAATTCTTTGGACATCACGAGTAATAAAGCACCACCCCTAAAGTTTGTAGGGAGGATTGGGTCCTAATGGACCCTGTGTCGTGTCTCATATCCATCTTTTCTTTTCTTTTTTCCTTTAAAAATTTGATAAAATAGTAGGATTTAAGTTCAATTTCAAGTCAGCAGTTACGTGCTCCATGACAAAAATTGGACTATAAAATATAGGGAGCGATCAATGAATGAATGAATGGATGAGTGAATACCTAACAAGGAAAGTGATGATAAACGGATTTAATTTCTGACAATATGCTATTTAGATGGCAATATGTCAGAACCCCATTGCAACACGGTATTTTGTTGACACTATGTTATTGTCTATTTTGTTTTCTCATGTTTATGCTTTCTTGACAATGGTTCTTGACAAGAAAGAACAACCACGATGGGAAAAAATAAACAACAACATAATCACTCATTCATTCATTCATTGATCGCTCCCTACATTTGACAGTTCTTGGCATGTATTCATTCACTCACTCATTAATCAAACAATCCCATTTTCGTCATGGAGCACATAGCTACTAACTTGAAATTGGACTTGAATCCTAGCATTTTATGAAGTTTTTCAAAAGAAGAATAAAAAATAATGAGTACAAATATGGACATGAGACACGACACAAGGTCCATTAGGAACCGATCCTCCTTGCAAATGTCAGGGGTGGTGGTTTATTATTGATTGGGTGACGTCCAAAGATTTATGCCTTTTGGGAATTAAAGCCCAACAAATGTATGAATAAGGTGATGCTCACAAGAGTTGAATATTTGATCCTTGATTGCAACCTATACAATATTGTGACATGGAGTACAACCATATGAATTGTCATCCTTCGATCTTGTATTCAACTTGGCTATCTTCGCTAAGTCCGAATGTTCCCACGCATCGACAACATGCATGAAAAGAGAGGAATGTTGTAAGAATTTAGATTGAAGACAAGCAATTTTGTATGGATAAGCAATATAAAAATATTTATGTAATAATATATAATATAATTAATATAACCACACAGAGTGTGGGCGGGGAGGCGGTGCGCTTCCTTTCCCAAAGAATTATAATCCGAGGGAACGGACCCTTCCCTGGGCATCGAGTTTTAGAGCATCGAGAGTAAGTCTCCCAAATGGATAAGATACTGACATGTTACCTGAATGTCAATAGTCGTATTCGTATTGCAACTCGAGAAATCAATATCTTGCATGTATGAGTCACGTAGATCTCTTTCACTTTCTGCAATTATGGAAAAATACATTCAAAATAGAAGGCATATTAAAACATGCTATTCATTATTCTTGAACAATGCTGAAATTCTTTTATCAATACTTTAGACACCAATAAAAAACAAAGGTCAACAAACACCAACACCACCCCACATGCCCATAAGAGGAGGAGAACACAGGTTGCCATCTGGCTCATGGTGAGCTGTTTCTTCTTTCTCCACCCTTGAAGAGCAGTTTGAAGCAAAGTGGCCTCCCTTATTACAAACATAACAATTATCGAAAAAGGTCCCAAATATTACCTTAGGGGTGTCTATTGAGAAAAGTACCTTAGAGGACACCTCTAGGGAGGGGGACCCCAAGGTAACTCTTTGGATTGATCCCAAAGGATCTTGCAGTTAAAATCTTTACCCACCAGAGCAAGTCACCTTCATTAGGAAAGAAACCCAAACATTGGTACCCAGGAGATCGAGAGAACCATCGTTCCCCGAAAAGATATCACAATCGCCTCATGCTTTCTTAGTGGCCGTCTTGCGCCTTCTAACATCAAGTCAACAATTGAGCATCCTTCTCTTCTACTGGAAGAAATCCAACTTCGCTAGTTTCGTCTCAGTGCACACCCATCCATCGTAAATTCTCCATGAAGTATCACTCATCCAACATAAATTCTCCACAAATTGGGTCATACTATATGTTCAGGTCTCAAATCGGCCCTAAAATAATAGCATAGGCTTGAAACCTTAACATATACGTGCATCATCCATCTGAATGAAAACTTGTACAAGTCAGTCCAAAAACATATATGTGCAGGTCGGATATATATTAGTGCAGAACTGAAACTGCACGTAATCATCGTATGCCTATTCCTTATCCTACGAAGGTAGCCCTGCACAATCCCGAATGTGGTGCTTTATAAGATGCACATATGCCAAATATGTTTACAATTGGTAGCCTGCAAACCACTAAAACATGTGCTTTGCTTGCATGAATACTGCATATACCTCCCAACTCTTGAAACGTCAAGAAAAACAGTATCAATGGCTCTCTCACAATATGAGGGCATATCGTTGCTCTTTCCCCGCATGTGTCAAACGAAAATAAGCCAGCAACAACAGATCAATTGAAGCTTATGCACGAGCGCCCAGTTGGGTCGTGTCGTCGAAAGATGGCCTCTGAATGCCGAGATCTTTGACAAACGCTCCACTTGCGCTTACACGAAACTACAGAATTTCCTCAATTCTCTATTGGCCTCGGAGTTAGTCTAGTTTTTGGTGTTGCCCATCGATATTTCTATGGGAATAACTCTCTTGACTATTGGAGGGAGACAGGCATAGGCAGAGAGAGTAGCTTCTAGCATATTCACGATGATTGGCTTCACTTGGCTTCACCTCAGTAAAGTACACTCGAAAAGCAATCGTTCGCAAAAGATGAGGATGGAAGGAAAGTTCAAACGAGGCAATCTTTAGATCGAACAACTTGATTGCTATAAAAAAGAAGCAGAGCGTGTTGATGGGAAAGAAAATTGAGTGATTGTTGTCAATGACTGGAACGACTCGGTACCTATAGCAGAAGCTATGATCTTGGCTAAAAGGTCATGCTACGCTAACAACGAGAAAATAGCAGCAATAGGGATATGGAGCATACTATGGGCTGGTGATACATTAGGCAATGGCTTGAGCCTAAGCCGGGTAGATGTAAGTGTGACATCAACAACGTGGAGCATACACGGCATGGAGCTATTAGCAGAGGAAGTGATCAAATCGAAGGGAAGTGATCATCACATGAATATATGGCGATCGATAGGTTTATCCGGTAACCATGGCAGTATCTTGTGTCTTTGTTGCTCTTTTTTGCATCAATGGGTCTCATAGGCAAAAAAAGAGCAACAAAACTGCAATTGACATATTCGATGGAATTCTCATGTCTTATATGTCAACTGCAAAGCTGCGCTTCTGAAATTTGGCGGCCGATCCATTCCATTCAAAGACGAACTATTTATGGCGCTGCGTACAAGGAACCAAAATGGAATTCTTCGGATTGCGCAAGGATCATCAATTTCCAGTCTAGATACATCTCTACATACACGAATTCACAAACCTCCAACTATGATTCTAATAGTTCACGCTATGTAGCCATTGAAAATCATCACCAACGCTTTCAAGTTGCGGACTAGACCTGACCATGTGACAGGATGATACCGACGTTTCGTTTCTCATTCTCACTGCCAAGTTCAGTAAGGCTAGAAGTGCTGCTTCTTTGGCCTCCGCTGAAGTGGATCTCAACATAGACACCAGTGGAACAATGATTGACTCTTGCAGCTGCAAGGTAGGATCGGCTCTTCGTGGACGTCTTGATCAATCTCTTGATTTCCCTGGCAGCTCGTAGCCGAGATTCGCCCATTCCATACAGAAGAGACCACAGGGCGTCTAGATTATGGGTGAGCTCAACCACATGCAGCCCTTTCCATGCATTCAGCCTCCTCGGCATTGCTCTATAGCTTTGGCGAAATTGGCTAAGGTGCGCTGCGGATCGCTCTTGGTCCGTTGAAGGAGGTGCTGGCTACTTTTGTTGCTGTTGGCCATCAGAAAGCAACACGCCTTGCTTTTTAAAACAAACAAAAGATTAGCTTAGAATGCGTCAGATCTTGACGAAGATCAATGCTTACAATTTTTCACGAGGGTTCAGAAAGACATATAACAAGAGCCCTTTTTTTGGAAAAAAAAAAAAAAAAAGATGAAAGCTTATCCAAAAGTGCAACTAAATGAGGTTTTTTTTATATAAAAATTCTAAATGTAAACAAGGTGCACAGGTGCAGCACTGCCCTTCAATATGAGCAAACGTGACACGTAAAGACCATAAAAGCAATTTAGAGAGGATTTCAAGAGACCATAAAAGCAATTTAGAGCCTTAGCACTGCCCTTCAATATGAGCAAACGTGACATGTGAAGACCATAAAAGCAATTTAGAGAGGATTTCAAGAGACCATAAATTGCAAACGTGACATGTGAAGACCATAAAAGCAATTTAGAGAGGATTTCAAGAGACCATAAAAGCAATTTAGAAAGGCTCTGAATATTTCAACATAATTCCTCCACTTTCAAAGGGCACCTTGCATGATGCTACCAAAAGTACGCAACACCCCAAAAATATGAAAAATTTAGGTTGGGATTAACAAGATTGTTTTAAAACTGGTACTTACTTTTTCATAGCTGAAATTGCCTTTTAATTGACTGGTTTGTCCTTTGCATACAACAAGCATGCTTGGCCAGCTGGGTTTTTTTTTTTTTGCATATCCGATTCTATCATTTATGCTTTACAATTCCCTCACCTTGCGCTGCCTAGGATGAATGGCAACTTCATAAAGAGCTCCCTCGTGACTTTTGTAGTCCTGGTTGTTGTTTTGGTCGTGGCTTTAAGTGTACTTTGGCATTTCCTTCCCAAGTCCCCCTTTCGAGTGCAACAACGGCCTCGACAAGCACAACAAAGTTGTGGAAGATTGACTCTCCAATTATAGCACTGTAAACACACTTAATCGCGAGGTTCTACACCCTCTCCTTCAAGGTATTCCAAGGTGAAGCTATGGTGCGATTGTCCCTTTAGGCTAGATGATGGGATGTGTCGACTGCCCGATTGTAGTGTATGCAAGTGTCCATACGATGAGTTTCCTTCAAAGAGCAACAAGTGGGGCATCTTCCCCTAGCTTCTTCATACGCGTATCATTCAAGGGCGGCTAAGGATTAAGAAATGAGAACGAACCATGGGCTGTTGTATCAAGGGTCGAGCAAGAAGTCAGGCACATTGTTGCTACTATGTCGATGTTCTGATAGCTGAGCGTTGAGTTATTGTTTGATGTTATCCACATTCGCTCAGACTGGGGCAGCATCTTTGTTTTCGCACCACTTATATTGGAGCGATTCTTTATCACAACAGATGTGATTCTTCATCTATCTTACCTAGCCGCTAGTCAGGGATTGGTCCAACAACTTTGTCTCGTATATGTAACAATCTCTCTTATCTACTGTTGCTGGGGCAGAATCTATAGGTCTCACATACATCATATTTCCTTGTTTAGTGGCGGCTTGTTTCTGGGAGAGAATTAGCGGCAGCTAGTTTTGATTTTGGATTCTCCTATTCATATTCAGCAGGGGACTGTTGTGACAACTTTTATGCAATATAGCCCATTCTATTGCTGAACGATGATCGGTCACTAAGTAATATCTACAAGAAGATAATTAGGAGGATGTTTATCACTTCTACAGGATGTAACATGTTTATCAGGCTCTCTACCGATTCCATAGGAGAGCTACATCAAACTATTTTCTCACACGAGTGTTTTAATAATTGTCCTAATATCATCTATACGTTTGCACAGAAGTGATTGTGGGCAAAAGAGAAGATGATCTAGAAGGAGGAGAAAAAGATTTGAGCTCATGTCTGCCGAATCTTTACTTCTTTCTGACAATAATCAATCCATCACTAATTTCCGAATACAATTAAACGTAACCACTATGAATGGTAAACGCCATGTCATCAACGAAAACATATGAACTTTCTAATCTGCTATTCTTATCATTTTTCTAGTTATTTGCAATTTGGCAATGAATTGGCATAGCAGTTCTGATCTGATATGATTTTTGTGAATATCTCAGAAGAATCAAAGAACGTGAGATCCTAGCAGCAACCCAGAGAAGAGGAATTCGATGATTTTGTGCATCCTTAAACTCCAGTTTTTCTTTGTGAGAGAGTTCTTGGGCAGTTGTAATTTTGAACAAAACCATTATCATGGTTAGCAGGGAAGGGAGAACAATCAGAGAGCGAGTGGCCATTCATAGACATCATGTTTTGTTTAGCAATGTAGGCACACTGATAGTTGCTTCGGCTAAGTTCTCTTTCATAAAAAATGAACAAATCACAAGGTGGAATAGGAGATATGAAAGAACAGATGACAAAGTAACTGTGAATTGACAGACAGCCAACTCACTAGAATTGTCATAGATTTCTCTAAAGAAAGTTTCCTTCAAAATACCACGAGTACTGTCCCGTTTCTAGCTTGCTCTTCTTAACTCATTAGAAACATGCAGTATTGCGAACTTCTTTACACCGATAAGGGTTCAATAGGTAGTCTGTTGAGATATTACTCTATATTTTCCCTGCAATACATGGAAAGATATAAAATACTAGGATGGAGAAGAAGAGGGATAGTTGATCGAAACCTGATCGAAGAGTCAAAGCATTCTACTGTAGGACGTTGGTGCATTAATCATTTTGCAGTATAAGCTGCATCAAACTCCATGCAAATAGTCAAACGGTCCTTATCGAGGCTACGATAAACGTTGGCATCCAGGTATTCCACACTCACTTGCAGCAGATACAATAGTGGATTTTTATATCAGTTCTTGACGATGCTATATGATTGAAATCTTGATCATCGTCATGGACCAGCCTTGACGGAGCATGAACATCTTTTCCAACCTACTGCATTACGGAATCCGAGGGTAGTGACAACGTCCATGCCACGATTGTAGGAGAGGCAGCCACGCCACCACATAGGTACTCCAAGCTAATGTTGACCCCACCACACGCTATTTTGGTCACCCTGGCCACATATGGCTACTACTAGCCACACATAGTCAGTTCCCTGTGTACATGCTACCATGTGACCTCAAGCTTGTACGAGAAATACTAGCTACCATGGTGACTCCCACGGACCCCGACTAACAAACACAACCGTCCATTATCGGTCTTGCTCTCATCGCATTCTTGGGATTATCGTTGTCGTAACATTACCGTCCCTTAAAGAGAGTTCTCGTCCTCGAAAATGAAATCCAAAAAGCGCTTTTGAAGTGTGCTTAACTTTTCCTACGTAGATCTTCCTCCGGCCTATCCTTCCACTAAACCAAACATTCACATCTAACGGAATGTCGGGTTCTCTTCTCACGAGTATCCAAGATCTGCTCAGCCTCATGAGGTAAGGACGGAGGCTCAATAAGATCTACAAGTACATCAATGTCGACGTTGTCATAGGCACCTAAAACCTTCTTCAATCTACTAACATGAAAGAGTGTATGCACCTTACTACCCTCTAGTAGCAGGGCCAACTAAGACACAACACTTCCAATCCTTTTAAGGATTTCTAAGGGACCGTAATACCTTGGCGATAGTTTAGGAACCATGCCATCCTTTAAGGACTTGGAATGCTCAAGAACCCTTAAATAAACTTTATCCCATTTTGCAAAAGAAACTTTATGACAAGTATTGCCAACATAATGTCTACCACGGTCCTATGCCCATCTAACAGTATCTTTGGCTATCTTTAACATTTCATTGAAATATTGAAGAAAATCCTTAACTTTGCCCAGTTTCTCCTTCTCGAGACCAACAGCCATGGGAGGTTGAGGTTGGAAACTGTACATCATCCTAAAGGGACTATACCCCGTAGATGAATGCTTTGAACTATTGTATGCAAATTCCAATATAGCAAGATATTCTTCCCAATTGGTTTGTCGCTTACTAACATATGCGCGAAGCATATCTTCCAAGACCTAGATGACCCTTTCAACCTGCCCATCACTCTGTGGATGGTCCACAGTACTCATACTTAACTGAGTGTCCAATCGGTTGAACACTGCCCGCAAAAGCGGCTAGTAAACTTGGGATCCCTAATGCTTACAATATCGACTGGTAAGCCATACAAGTGATAGACGTTCTCAATGAAAATCTTCGTCAACTATGAAGTCTTCACTATAGATTTCATTGGAAAAAACCAACACATCTTGATCAATTGGTCCACAATCGTCCATATCGAATCATGACCTCGGTTAGTCTTGGGGACTCCACAATAAAGTCCACAAAGATACTTTCCCACTTACCATTGGGAATCTTCAATAGACTCAAAAGGTTGTCTAACTTCAGGAGTTTTGCCTTATTGGTCTAACACTTCGTGCACTTTAAAACATAATTTTGGACGTCCTGATTAATCCAGACCAATAAAATTGCCTTTTAACTAGCACATAAGTCTTCCATATTCCAAGATGACCTGCGATGGGACTATCATGATGCTCATAAAGAATTTTGCACTGGGTTTCTAAGTGTGCTGGTACACAAACTCTACCCTTGTATAGTAACCATCTTTGATGAAAAAATTATTCCATCAAACCCTCCCATCACTTGTTGTCAAAGACAACTGAGGCGTACCAAAATCCGTGGCATGCCCATCTCATGACCGGGACCACCTCCTCTAACAAAGAGGGTAAGGGTGATGGGGATCTTCTTTGCATGCCACACCTAGGAATAATGCAAGTCTGCTTCGCACTTACCCTTCAGTGATTCTAGAAAATCACTCTTCAATTGAGTAAAACTCACCTCATTAATCATGGGAACATGACTTAATGAGTCTACGACCATGTTATACCGTCCTTTATGATACCTAATCTCAAAGTCAAACTCTTGGAAAAACTCTGCCCAATGAGCTTTACGACCTTTTAGGTCCTTCTAGCATGACAACCAATTTGATGCTTTCTTGATCAAAGACTATTTCAAAGCGGGCACCATAAAAATAATGCCGCCACTTTTTTAACGCATGCACAATTTCATACAATCTAAGCTCATATGGTGATTAATTGCATTGCAGATTATCCAATTTCTTACTCTCAAAAGTGATAGGTTGGCTGCCATGAATAAGAACGACACCCACTGCATGATTACTAGGGGACTACCCAAAACGCAAGTCAATATTTGAAAAATATCTTGCACCCTTGAGTTGATCAAACAACTCATTAATGAGAGGCAAAGGAAATTTATTCTTAACCATGATCTTATTAAGACCACGATAGTCTATGCACAACTGCATAGACCCATCCTTCTTCTTCACCAATAGAATGGGTGAAGCCCATGAGCCAAGTAGTCTGTCAACTAATTCTCTACCTCCTAAGCCTCTTGGTGGCTTGGACGATAAGGGGGTTTACAAATGGGGTGAGACCCAGGAAGAGTATCAATAGCATGTTCAACTCCCCTCAAAGGTGATAAACCTTCTAGAAGTTCAAAGGGAAAAACATCCTTAAATTTAACAAGGATTGTAAAGATGCATATGTTTTTTGTGAGTGGAATTTTTATTGATTAACAGAGTGTGCACTGGAAGAAACCATATAGACTAAAATATCGTCTTTACCATCCAAAATAGTAACATCACGGAAAGAAATAACATCATCACATAAGATATAACACAAAAACATATCTTTAACTTTTTTAGAGTTTTTTACAAGTGTATGAAGTTCTGTAGCACAAAATAAAGGAGATGGGGGCACATCTTTTTCACATTGAGCAAAATTGACTGACCATCAACCTCAAATTGGAAAGAGTTATGAAGATAACTCTGAGTCAAATTCGAAAGAGTTATGAAGATAACTCTGAGTCAAAGATGGACCCAATCCAAATAACCACTCCTAACCAAAAATAACATTTACACACATCATATGCTTAACTTGAAAATACAATACCATAGCATGACCCTGAATAATAAGAGGGACATCATGAACTATGGTGTCCCAAACATCCATGTCAACACAATTCACTAGTGACACCACATACTAATGATCACTAGGAACGTATGTTAATTTCAGCTTCTTAACCAACTTGTTAATTTCAGCTTCTTAACGTATGTTAATTTCAGCTTCTTTACCAACTTGTAGTTTAAGAACTTATGCGTGGCACTATGTCTATCATGACTCACCTCTTTTGTCCATGTATGCTACCATGCATACGAACTAAATCATGGGGTCCAAATGTGGGAAGCCACATAGAAGTAGTGACACATCACTCATGAGAAGCATCAGAATGACCCACAATTATCCCTCGAAATTTCCTAGAATTTTTGAGTGGTAATACATGCATGGTATAAATGGCCTTTTCAGACCCCTTTTCCTTACCTTTGTTGTTCTTTCTCGTCTTCCCATCCTTTCTCTAAGGGCATTGACTATGAGTGTGACACTCCTACAAGCAATGGAAACACCGTTTCTCTTGCTTCTCCTCGTAGTAGTCTGAAGAGGATAAGAATCCCGATCCGCGAGCCTGCTTATCTTGCCCACCCTGAGGTTTAGGAAACTTTCATTTCTAGGGTCTAGGAAACAAAGACCGGCCAGTCACACTAGGAAAGTTAGGTGCAGAAACCGCATGCTTTCCTTTGCCAACCATGTCATCAAATATCTAAGTTAATTGCTTCTTCCAACGACTTAGGCTCATTTTGCTTTACTTGATATTTATAATCAGGATCAAGCCCATGAATAAATCCACACAATTTCTGAAAGTCATCTATACTTGACAATTCCAAGATGACCTCCCAATAATCCCCGATGTACTGAGTCAAGGGCCGACTATTCATCTGGCACTTGTCACAGACATCCCAATTCCTTTCCAGCTCATTTTCTAGAAGGAATTCCTTTTCAAGGAATTCCTTTTGAAGGAGTGCTTAGAATCTCACCCACAATGTTGGGATTGCGTCTCACTCGCCGTCAAACTTAAACACCTTGCCTCCAAGCGAAAGATTTTTCTCCAGAGAACATAAATGCCTTGGAGTCTGACGCAATCTATGCAAGTCTTGCCACTTTGGTAAGAAAGTGGTGACCGCATCCTTGTTATGCTCTTTTTCTTGCCCGTTATACATAGGAGGTTTAAGATTCTTTAGGACGGGGGTGGAGTCACGAGACCCACCCACTCCCAAAGACACCGGGGTGACCAAAGGTGGTGCAACATACATCACTAATGCACTCACCCCACTAGACAGTGTAGCAGTAACACTTCCAGACGAAGTGGATAACTAAACTGATGATAGGGGGACCAATGACTACAGGACTAGAGTATTCTCAAGATTAGTTATGCAGAATATTGTCCACTTTAACTTCCATTCTAGCATGACGACGTTCCAGTTCATCAAACTAGGACAACCCAACTAATGAATCTTCAAGGAAATCATCCTCGTCACCCCTATGCATAACACGATCTCTAACCTTGGCCCCCACAGTCTGACTCATAGAACAAAGGACTTCCAGTTAGGTGATCGGAGTATCTACCAAGGTAGAAACAGGAAAGACAAACTCATCCATGGTATAAAAGATATGCAATAAAGCTGAGGAAAGAAAGAAAATAACTGAATGAGCAATAAATAAAACTCCAACACCTGGCACAATCTTGTCACAAGTCTCTGCCGAAACTGTAAGACAACAACCATCTCATGAACCATGAACCAGTCTGGAATCCACGACCTCGAACAACCAACAATCAACGGAGAAGCAACCTCTCTCAAGGAAGCAAGTCAAAGATCCTTGCAGGGGCTAGAAAACAACAACTAGTGGGCTAGAACGAAGATGTGAGAAGTCATTTTTTAATGTAGCAAGGTTTTAGAACACCTCCATTGTCTGAAAAGGGATGTAGATTGACTATAGAGATGGGGAAGATTATACTAGTGGCTGGAAATAGAAAAACCAAGTTGTGTTTGGTCCAAATTTAGCTCTTTCGGGCAAGTTTCCAACTTGGGGAGGATTCACGCAGCAAGTACAAAGAAAGAAGAGCAACCGCTGGCTAAATGATGCTTTGTAGAGCTAAATAGGAGGTGGTAATTGAAGGTATGAGTGCTCAAGAGGTGAGCGATGAAATAAAACGGCCCTCCAAGACCTTTAACATGCTAAAATTAGCTGGGCTAGGCACACTTGATTGAATAGAGCTGCTCCCAAAATAGGCGATGGTTTCAAAAGCCACCTATAAATGAAAATCATGTCTCTTTTGATCTCCAACAATAACAAGCCTGCTTGGCCAGCTTGGCTTTTGTCACCGTTTCTATCGCGAAGCTCAGTTTGACAAGAAGACCATGATTTCTAGCTTGAAGAACATCTTGATCTATGATCTTCATCTCGCAAGCTTCTAAGTTCTTGTCCAACTACACGATGTTCCTCCCACGCTATGCGGTCAAAGATGAACCTCAGCTGTAGATCGCCTTCAACACCTTCCGATTTCGTAGTGCGGCCCACTAAACATAAGCTTTTTCACGCTCTTGAAATTGTTGTCTTTGTGGTATATCCCTAAAATTAGGTACACCAGCAGAACCCCAAACAAATAAGCGTCCACCTTTTCCGTCACCTCCCCAGTCTCCAAATACTTTGGAGCAGTGTAGCTGTGGCAAAACGAGAACATTGTAGCGTGGTGGAAAATTCTCACATTGTGCCAAATTATACACAAACATTGCATTGCTGTGAGCATGGACCAAAAGCAAGCTGCTAAAGAATGTGGCCACAAGAAGCACAGAATCGGCACAACGAGAACGATGTGGCAAACAAAGGACGTGAATCGAAAATAAGGATGTTTGACAATTTTTACCTGTTCGATAGGTTGGGGAGCAGTCAAAGACGGATCATATCGGGTTTCATGGATTTGGGAGGGAGACAAGAGAGCAATTATAGATTGTTGATTTTTCTAGCCTATCCAAAATAAGCTAAGCATGTCTCATATGTATACAATAGTTGTTCATATTTATACAGTAATTTTTTCGCCCAATTCAATGGTCATCAGTTCACTCGTTGATATTCAATGTTGCTGATAATTAGTCTGAACAAGGTGGCGATGTACAAGTTGGATATTCAATTGCTCAGTCTAGCTTTCATAAGATCAACCACGTAGAAGCAGACGGCGATGGACATGCATAAGTTTCTGATGGCACTCATACAGAACTAAATTATGATGTAGCGGCTTTGCATGTCCAAGCCCATGTTGAACAAGTTGACAAATCAGATGCATAAGAAGATTTATTTTATATAAGTTTTGCAAATTAATTTTGAAAGCTCTCTCCCCAATCAAATTTGTGGAGAAGAGGTGAAACGAAATCACAATACGCAAATTCAAACTGCTATCTGAGGATTGATCAAAACTTTTTTTTTTCCCAAATAAAATATTGGACTGCTGGAATTGTTTTTCCTTTCTCTTTTTTGTACATTCATTCCTCGTCAATATTCTCTACCAAACGCAGCTTGTTTTTAGGAACCATCTCTTCGAAAGCTTGAAGTACATGTTCTTGTGCTCTTTCTCTTACGTCGACTGCGAGTGACCTTGGCCCGTTGCACCTGTAGCTCACCATTGAGTGTGTAAGTACGTCAGCTCTTTTCGAAAAAAATTACAGAACACAGTACTGCGGTGCACCGTCTTCTTCTCTGCACATCCACAACCATTTGGATGCCTCTATCTCTAGCACTCTTGTTTCTTTTTTGAATTCCCACGACCAACTTGCACTCTTGTTTCTTTTTTGAATTCCCACGACGAACTTAATTCTATCAGTATGTTGAATATCCTTCTTCAGTGATTTCGTTAGTGACCATCTTGCTTGCACTTTTTGTTGATCCGGGTGACAATAAAGCATTGAAGTGTTTCTTTGCTCGACAAATATAAATTCTTTGATTGCGCATTGTAAGCAAATCTTTTATCATTCAACTTTGAGATGAAGGGAGAAAACTTTATTTTAAACATCTAAACACTCTTGTTGCAATCACACATTTCTTTTTTGGTGCAGTAGGAGTTTCTTTTTTGTTTATTTCCGTCACTACTATGAGTCGCTAGTCACTCTCCTATTCACTCTCCTATTCGGAAAAAATCACAGCTCCACATAGACAAGGCCGATCAAAATTCTGTCACCACAGATATTTTTTAAATATACCAAAGAAAATTCCTATGGAGTTAGACTTTGTGTCGGACCCGGCTGTCGCCTTTGCTTGAGCATGTTGATTTGCGCCTCCCACTGGCAATTGGCAATTGGCACTTCATTAGATGAAGCAGGAAGAGGACACATTGATACTCACAGTATCCCAAATCTGTAATTTGACAGGTTTGCTTGCTATATTTATCATTCGTGCACCAAACTCCACACCAATGGTAAGATCATGGACGGGTTGAAATCTCTTATCTGTGACTGGAGAAGAAGGCATGATTTGCCTACACCTGGGGGCAAAATAAATGATAAACTGATTTTAATGATCTAATTAAGCTGCTTAATCAATCAATTAGATCAGATGCTAGCCCCAAAAGCACGGAAACAAGGTTAAATTAACCTGTGTCGCCGATGATTATGTACTTAAACAGGTACTGGTACGACATGGTCAGAAGATTGAGAAATGGAAGGCTCCGGTAGAACTTTGACGGACGGATTTTGCCGGACTTGAGAAGTTCCGTTCGATCGATTGATTGACGAACGGGCTTTTGCCGGATTGAGAAATTATCGGCCGACAAACAGACATTCGGGATTGCTGAAGAGGCACCCAACCTCTCCCTCTAAAGGGATGGCCTGGATGCATCGGCCGGACTCGCAATCCCAAACCTTTACCTTCCGGTCTCGGCCCCCGGTGAAGAGGGCAGCTGCGCCTTCCGTGTGTGCATGCAAGAACTTGCAGCAACTCTGGTCGCCCTTGGGGCAAGGGCTGCCACGCAAATAGAACGAGCAGAGGGGAAGGCTGTGGTCCCCTATTACTACAGCGTTCTTTCGCAAATCGATGGTGCTTGCGGTTGTGCAACGGACGGAGCCTAGAGTCATTCATGGTGTGAAGAAGAGGAGGAGACGCGCAAAGTTTAATGCGCGAAAGGCTTTAAAACCTTATAATAACCTTGGAAAAATAAAAAAGCTATACCTAGAGTAATTAATGAATATGAATTTTTACTCATTGTGGCCCCCTATTCATGTTCGTTTCGTTTGAACATGAAGCGTCCCCCCCCCCTTTTTTCTTTTTGGTGGTTAGAGTACTTTTCCGTTGCGAAGACGACGTTAATGTTTTCCATGCAAACCCAAAGCAACAATGTATTTACGACACAACTTGTACCACCATCTGAAACTAAACTGGAAACATTTTTATCAAGGCACACAACTACGCGTGTTGAATCAAATGATGTTCCTACGCTTCAAAAAATAGTACTTGCGCGATCTAGCCGGATGGCCCTCGAGCGTGTTGTACCCTAATGGTCCTATCGTGTTGTGTCTCCTTATGTAGAACTGCTCTAAAGTGTGTGCATTGTCTACAGTGCCTGTTGTTTCCAAAACATTAATTTTGAAGTTCTCTTCGAAGGGCTTGTAACGTAGCATGTCCTCTTCCATTTTCGTCTCGCCGGTTTTTTTTGGTGCTGTTTGATCCTCCGCGGCGGCAGGTTGCTCATGCTCCCTATGTACTTTCTGTTGTTGGGCTTGCACGTGATGCAGTAGACGATGAACCTCGTCCCGCTGCCTTGCGCGCGCGCTTCAGCGGAGTCTCTGCCTTGATCTCGTGGCTTGTGTCTTTTATTGTCGCAAACGTTGACAATTACATGGGTCAGCTACTTTTTCATCTTTATTTTTCCTATGAGCTCTTTAAGAGAATGTAGTTATTTACCTAACCTAGTTTTTTTATGTCATCGCGACAGGATCGTTCCCAAGACCGAAGCGCTCCTCGTACAAGTCCTTGTCAAAAACGTACGTCAGCTTCTCCATTGTCGTCACCGGGCTCGTCGCATCGTGCGTCCCTCCAAATTGTTCCATGAATTGTTCAAGTATTGCTGTGCCTTGATCGCACGACGTGTCTCTCAATAACTCCAAGGATACGTGGTACCTGTAGTGCAGTAGCTCGCATGCGTACGCTGTGATCCCTTTGGTCTTCGTATCTAGTAGCTTATGGCCCTCCAAGCTTTCCATCATCTTGTCGGTCTCATCGAACTCAATCTCAAGTTGGACTAGGATCTCTTTGAGAAGTCCTGCAGGACGAGAGTAGTCCATGTTAATTTTGTTGTTGTTGCTATTCCTTTTTTCTTCTTTTTTTTCAAATGTTTCGCTTTGCTTATAATTTTGAAAGCACATCAAAGGAGTCAATGCAGTGCATACCATTTGTAAATCTGAATCCCCCCTGCCTCTCTTTTGGTTGGCCAATGCTTGTTCTAGTTGTCAATGAAGTCTCTCAGTTCTGCGTACGTGTTGAAGCCATTGATGTACGCTCCCGGACATTCCCTCGCATTGTTTGCTAGTCGAAATCGCTTTGTGGTTAGGAAGAACCTCCTCTTGGGGGCTGGTGGAGGCTTGGGTGTCTTTGCATTGCTTTTGTATAGCTCAAATAGCTTCTTGCACGGACGATTCGTTAGTCTTTCTTTTTTAATGAGCTGTTTTTTATGAAAAAATAAGAATTGATGTTGGAGGATTGTACCTTATCTGCGTCCATTTCTTCTGCCGCTGCAGTGTCCCAAACTTTATTATTCGCTGCACCTGTTTTTGACAACAGACAAGAAACTTCAACCATTTTTCTTCTCCGCTCCTCTATCGTAAGTGATTCACGACATGTCCCTTCCTTTTTCATTCTCCGATAGTGATTACCTTTACGTGAGCGCTTACGTTATTGGTTGTGCAAACCCTAGGGGGAATTGGTGTGAAGTGGTCTGGATGAGGGGTATGGAGTATGTGCAGCTTTGTTCTCTCAGTCACTCTAGACAGCATCACGTATCTCAGGCCCGGGGCAAACGCTCCATGAAAAATGAGCAGTGCTTTGTTGGATTTAGTTGTGCCTTGTGACTTGTGTCCCGTGATCACGTACGCTAGCGTCAACGGGAATGTGGACTTGTGGAACCATTTTCCATTTATTGCCTTTTGTGTTGATGCTTGGAGTGTCGTATCGTGAGGACGGCTGAGGTTGTGTCCACAATGACAGCAATTCTGTTGATTTCTCAGATGCATTGATGATGCTCTTTATTCTATACCGCTCCATTTGTTGCGCCTATTGTGAGGTCGATGTTTTGTGTTATCATCGCCTTTTCCCCCTTGCAAATTTTGCTTATCTCGTTGAAGCTTTTGTCCTCCAACCACTCCTGTGGAGAGCTGGTTCATTCTCGGCATTACTTTGAACATGCACAATGGAGTCGGGGGTGTTGAATTTCTCGACAAGTTTATCGTTGTAGGTAGAGATGTCGACTCTGTGTGTGCAAATGATGGTTGTTTCGGCATCCACGAAGAGGCATGCCCCCTGCTCATCAACAATGCACTGACTTGACGTTCAATAATCTCGTCTGTTGGGGGTCTCTTGAGTCTTATGGCATGCAAGAAAGCTAGGAACGGGGTTTCTTCAGTCTTATGGCGTGCAAGAAAGCTAGGAACGGGGTGTCGTGTGCGTGACGCATCGAGAACTGCATGTAGTACATTTTGGCTTGAACCCAATGTGTCGAGGTTGTGATATGGCACGGTTCGTAGAGTTCCTCGCGATGCTTGTAGACTGGCGGTAGTTGTGCCAAGTCACCGAAACGTATGAGCATTTTGTGTCTGAATGGCTCATGCAGTGTGCCATTAGTTACGTTGACAATTTGTCTCACCATGAGATCGAAAGTCATCCTCGTTAGCATGGACATCTCGTCGATGATGATCGCGTCCACTTCCTTGATTGCTAGGTGTCGCTCATCTACTCATGGATGTTTAGTGGGTACTAACTGCTGCATACAGGGATATTGAATTGGTCGTGCACAATGGTTGCAATCCCACTCAGCTGCATCGTAGCTCCCCCAGTTGATGTGCATAGTATTGCCGTTTTGTTTTGCGCTACCAAATGCGAAACGTAGTACCTTATCAAGAAGCTTTTCCTGCTACATGGAGTTCCACAAACAATGTGCAACTCCGAGGTTGTTGAAGCTAGTCTTTCAAAGATACTCTGATGTTTGACTGTCAGTGCCGCATTGGCGACTGTTCGGAACTCAGCCATCTTTTGCAACATCCTCGCACGTGTTGGTCCTTCGATGTTTTGTTGGTCGACGATTGGCACTTCTAGCGGGCTGTCTCGGATGATTACAACCTTTTCCAAGATCATGTTGATCAACTGGTCCATGTGGTATGTCGCGAGCAAGTTTCGTTGTGTGTATTCTATCACATACATCTCAAGGTCCTCGTTACTCAAGATGAGGCCATGCATTTGGCATTCAATGAAGAAGGATCCAACTATGTTGGTAGGTGATATGAGCTCCATTTTGTTTCTAAAGCTTACTTTCCGCAAGAGCACATTGTAGAAGTAGCCCTCTGGTTGGTGTCCGGGGTGGTAGTCAGTGAACCTGATTACTCTTTCACATCTTGTGATCCTGTTGCTAGAAAAGTCCAGACCGATCGTTCCGTGTTGCATTTTGTTGGGCTTGCGGATCACATATTGCTATGGTAGTTGTAGAACGTGTTGTCCTCAATGTTTCTCGTTCTTTCGCAGTATAAGTCGACCGGGTGCAGGGTGACATTGTTGTTTCATGAGATGATGCATTGTCTTAGAGATGATGCCGTGAGGAGCCCACGTAGTGAACAGACTCGCTTCTTGTGATTGTTGGTATTTGCATGCAATTTAGCGCGGCCTCTGTTGGCGAGGTTGGTTTTGACAGGAGGCTTGCGGGCGATGAGTTTCAGCTTTACTGCGTCGAGATGCTGCAACCCCAAACGTGAAGCATCTTCAGCATGGATGTTCAGTTTCCCCATTGGTTCTGATTTCATCACATACTTGAGGAGGTAGTGAGAAATTGAAAACACCATTGCGTATTAAGTGAGAACTATTGTAGGTTACCCACTTTAAAGATTTCCTCAAAATAATGTCAAATTTAAACTAGTTTTTAAAATTGAGGTAAAATTTAAACCCATCTATTTAAGAAAACATAGATTTTTGTTTTGGGAATAATTTTTAAAATTCTAAATTAAAAAATATTGATTTTTAAAATAAAGTCTTTTTAAAAGAATAGGTGATTTTAAATAATTTATCAACCAAATTATTGATAAGATGCACTTTGTGATATATATTTTTTTGTTTTAGATTTATATATATGACTTTAAATAGAAGGTAAGAATGTCTGTTGGAGAGTGCTTATTTTCATGGAATTTTTAACTTGCTACATAAGGTTTGATGAACACTTTAATGAATATAGAACCTATATATTAAGACAATCCAGATTTGATACTCTCACAGGGAGAGTAACTTTGAGTTGGGAAGCAAGCTGAACAAAATTGTGTCTAAAGAGGAGACAACATATCTAAACAAGCTGAACAAAGATGATATGATAAACAAAGCTGAATAATACCTATACAAGACTTTCCAAAATAGAATTACCATGACAACTGCATCCTATGGAAATAAATCTTCATTGTCATGACGATTACATTCTACAACAATTACTTTAACAACAACCATGAAATTGCATTCTATAAAATAAAGAAAGACAACTCATATTGAATAAAAGAGTAATTGTCATTACATCAGTTTGCATCCTATGGAAATAAATCTTCATTGCCATGACAATTACATTCTACAACAATTACTTTAACAACAACCATGAAATTGCTTTCTATAAAATAAAGAAAGAGAATTCATATTGAATAAAAGAGTAATTGTCATTACATTATTTTGGCTGACATCTCAAATATCATACAATTATTGATCAGATCCCTCACTAGTTTGTTGGGGTGTTTCCTTTCTAGGATTGGGAACAACCACAATCAAATCAGCATCCTCATACAGCCCTGTCAACTCAGTTTCTTCATTGTTAAAGGCAGGTTGGGGCTCTCTAGAGGCCAACTGTACTGCTACATTATCTTCACAAGATTTAGCACCGACTTCCTGATCAGCATAAGGAAGATCATTCACACCACAGACCCTTTGCATGATGAATGCAGCTTGCAAAGGGTCTTTCTCTACAGCAATACAGTTCCTCTTCTTTTGAAGAGCACAGACTGTGGTTGTTCCAATTCCAGCGAAAAAGTCACAAACCTAATCATCTTGGATTGTAAACAAATCCAAAAGCTCATTGATCAATCTTTGAGGCTTTTGGTAAGGGTTAATAGTGGTTTTGGTTCCATCACAAAACCTCAGCTTCCTAGTTATAGCAGGAAAATTAAATACATTTACAACATTTCTACGTGGGCAATGCAAAATTGTCTTGGACTTCTCTACAATAGAGAAGTAGCCTAATCATCTCAAAGGCATGGATCATCTTGTTTCCGGGAACATGCTTTAGATTAGTCTTCACCTTGTAAATCAAATCAATAAAATCAAACATTATAATGCATTCAAATGTATTTAAAAAAAATTGAATATGAAAAAAACCTGTGGAGTAAAATTATATAAAACTTACCATATCATGTTCTCCTAGGAATGACAATGATCCATGAGCGCTTTGGCGGCTGATGCTGCTTGGGTTGAGGAGTGGAATATAATAAAGCTTCACACTGGAGCTGTGTTGTGAGATTTGAATGCCGATACCATGGCATCAATCTGCTTATGTCCCCATGCGATGTCATTAATATTTCCCTTGAGCTTAAATCCATACGGAATATCAACTATGGCTAGCTTGAAGCCACATCTAGGAATATTTGCCACGAAATCCTCCATGTCGCAACAAAATACATTGTAATGATTCACACATAATGGATCAAAGAGAGAGCTAAAGTTCTTCAAGTTATCATCCTTCTCAATTATAAGGAGACCCTCTCGTCTGTCCTTCTCAATCCTTGCGGATTCAATATATGCAAGAAAATTGCTTAAACAAGGGAAGTCCAAGCTATTTGATTTTGCTCTGGTTTTTTGCATTATCAACAAAAGAAAATCAATGCTATGTAACTTAAATCAATGATATGTATGCTTCGTACAACAACAATAACAAAATTTATTTAAAAGGTATACTTACTATTTTTTTAATGTAATAAAAAATGGTTTTAAAGAATCGAAGGCACTAGAGATTGGATAATCTGCTGTGATTTGCTCCCCGGATTGAACATTCAGCCGAACCATCATTTGTTCTTGCATTTTGACATAAGTCTTATGGCTGCAATGATAAGAAAATATTAAATTAAACATATATAAGGCTATAAATACAAATGATAACATATAATTCAAAAATGGGAATAGAAGCTTACTCTTCAAAATATAAAGACATCTCGTCCAGAGAAAGCTCTCGAGCCTTGACTCGAGCCAATGTAGATAAGATGACCTTTTCATCTTTGATCCCTTTGCATGGATCTCCATATAGTGATCTTCATCTCATCTGAAAGTGCCTTACCAGTAACATATGCTCTTTTGCTTTGACCTTTCATAATAATGTTTGGATCGTCCTTGGACTTTATTTGTTTTTGCCCCTTCACCTCTCCTTTCTTCCACATATCAAAAATTTCATCTTAAAGGTCCCAGACTGGACCTGATCTGAATGCAAGCTAAAAAAATTGATCATATCTTTGCATTGCATCTGAACTTTTGGTCTCGTAAAAAATTAACCCCGTCTCTTGACAACAATGAATCCTGAATTGAAGGGTGACTTTGTCATTGCTTCTTATAAAATCCAGATATTCATTATGAAAAAAACGGATCCTTTGTATGAATGTCATGCCTTGCCGATAATCATTATCATTATTATGGTCCCAGCCAAAAGGTTGGACTCTTCTTTAGTAAGACCAACATAAATCTTACTCTCTACAGATTTGAAATGGGGACAATCAGGGTACTCAGTGCAAAGCTGTCTCGTAGCTTTTGCACTGTGACACCCATCGATAACAAAATAATCATATGTATTTAGCTTTTTCTTTTCAAAACTGCCCTTTTTAGGACACTGAGCTGGATCCACCATGACAAAAAATGGCACCACATTTGCAAAAGGGTTAATCTTCATCTTTGCCTTCAAATTTGAGACATGAAGATGATGCGGTGGCCTGACCTCCAAAGGCCTCCTTCCTGTTTCTGGATCAATAGGTGGCGTGTGAAGCTTTCTAGTCTGGATCATGAAAGTTCTCACATCCACCAGCTTTGTGCACCTGATGTTCTCTCTCAATACATTCTAGTTTGAGGAAACTATACCAAAAGATAACTGCATCCCAGGCAAAGACTTTGGGCCAGGCGAATAGTCTGTTGTCCTCTTCTTACTCAAAGATGTCGAGGACTTCTTCTTCTGTATCTCTGTGGTGGCAATCTTCTCTGCCGAGCCCTTCTTCCTCTGTATATGTGTTGTGGCAGTCATCTCTTTAGACTTCTTGCTTTGGCCTATTGTGGTGACTTTGTCAAGATGCATGAAAAGTAAAAGCAGAGGTAATAAATTTGCATTTGTTCTTACTTTCTCTTTTACCTTCTCTCTCAGATCAATAGGAACAATCCTTTCAAAATCACAATTTATTTCTGAGATAGAAATCTCCTTCACAGTCAATTTATCCTTGGACACAATGAAATTCACAACTTCGTTGGGTTGATCCTCATTGTATGTCAATGACTTTATCAGGCCACAACATTTGTAAGTTTTCTCCTCATCAGTGAGGATAGCACCCTTGGCAATAAAGAGCAACAAGCCTTCAATGTCTTTGTACTCTAGATACCACCTATTGTGAGGGTAGTTGTGACTGGAAGATAGATCTTGGGCAGCTCTAGTAGGAATCATTTTTACAGCAGGCACTATCTGTTGACTCTTTGAATTTATGTTCATCAGAGACCTTTGCTGAACATTAGCAAAAATACTTCTTTGAGCAAGTGGTGAAGTCCTTGCTGTTCGAGGATTCTTGGCAGGTCTAACTAGTGTTGGTTCAGGGGAAGATAGCAAAGGGTATGTATCGTCTTTCCTAGTCTTGAGAGGTTTTATTTTAAGTTTCATTGGCCTATAACATAGTCAAAGTATATATATCTTATAAGAATAAAGCAATGAACAAAAGGAATTGAAAGAAAAGATAAAAAACTAGAAAAACATGACTTTTCATAGAAAAATGGCATTTTACTCCAAAAAAGAGTCAAAGAAGCAAATGAAAACAATTGATCTGCAGACTAAACCCATTAAAACACTGGCCAAAAGTTACCAAAACTTGCATATTCTCTCCTTAATTTCCACTAAAAAGGGCATCTATGGATGATTATTCGATCCCCAGTATCGAAATCGTATGGGATGCTTCTCAGTCTCTGCAAGGTTTAACAACAATGTTCAAGGCTTTTTCTATCCAGGGATATGAATCACACATAATTGGTAGCATGTTCGATCCTGGGGATTGAAATACCATGGGAGGATCATGAGTTTCGAGGTTTGCTATAAATCTGTAGTTGATGCCAAGGAGCAAGACATTCATCTTGGGTACCTTGTTTGATCCCGAGGATCGGATTTCTGTGGGAGACCCCTGGGTTTGGAAGGACTAGCAACACTTGGAGGCGTTTTCGATCCTGGGGATCAAAAACACCAGTGAGCAAATGGACATTCAAAACACCAGCAGAGCAAGTGAGCAAGGTTTGCATGCAAATCCGATCTCGGGGATCGGATTTGCTTGCAACATCCAATGACTGGCAAGCGATTCCGATCCCCGGGATCAGAATTGCTTGCCATTCACTCGATGTTGCAAGCAAATTTGATCGGGCCTGGGATTGGATTTGCAAGCAAAACTTGCTCACTTGCTTTGTTGGAGTTTTGAAGGTGCTGTTATTTTCTAACTGTATAGAAAATGAAAAATACCTCGATCCAAACTCGATATAAAAATCAAGAGTATCAAAAAAGAATATTTTTATTCCACTTACTTGCTAGGGGTTTCCTTCATTTTGGAAGACGACTCTAGGAGCTAGGATGTCAGAGGTAGTAGAGGGAGCAAGTAACTTGGGAACAATGTAAAGTGAGGATTAGGGTTAAGAGTGTGATTATATAGAGTGATTATTAGATAAAACTAAATTATTTTTTGAAGTCCATGATTAAATTTTTTTCAAAAATAAACCTAAATAAAAATGAATATGTATTTGCCAAAAATATGTATTTGTAAAGAAACACATATTCCAAAAATATGTATTTGCAATAAAATTGAATTGAAATACATCTTGGACATCATTTAAATTTATTTTGGGTCCCATTTTTAGGCTTGGTTTAGGGTTAGGGTTTTTTTTGGGTCTAAATTAAATAAACCTAAATGACATTTGTCTTAGTATAATACCAGGCTTCTGTTTAGGCCCATTCTGATTTGTGATTGTGCACGCAGTTCGAGATGCCTATTTCGGTGTCAAGCTATGCTCCAAGTTTCTCGAAGTGTGCTCAAAATACAAGCAGTACTAGGCCTCGTGAACCATCAATCTCCTCATACATCCCAGAATTTAGTTGAGAAATTGGCAGAAACTCATCACAACGTGTGGAGGGTCTCTAGCTGAGCTCCCACGCCCCTCCTCGCGTTGTGGCGAGTTTCTCACACTATGGTGAGAAATTGGCAAAAACTCATCACAACACGAGGAGGGTCTCCAATTGAGCTCCCAGGCCCCTCCTCGAGTTGTGATGAGTTTCTCACACTTTGGTGAGAAATTGGTTGAAACTCATCACAACGCGAGGAGGGTCTCCAGCGGAGCTCCCAGGCCCCTCCTCGCATTGTGGTGAGTTGCTCACCCTATCGTCCATGCAACAACGTGGAAAATTGGATGGACTTTTCTTATCGCAGCTTGATTGATCGATTGCACAGCAAGGATGAGGAATTTGTTGGAAGAGGGGGCTCGTGGAGAGGAGGTAGCCATGAATCGGAGTGAAGTAAACAGAGAAGTCCAGTGAAAAGGATTATAAGAACTAAACGAAAGTATGTACTCATCCATGAGTTATGAGACACACGTGCAAATGAGATTATTACCTGGTAAGCCTAGATTCATCGACTGTACAAATACCCCATCCGTACGCGTCGAAAGAAATCAGGTTTGTCGGGTGGATTTACAGGGGAAATCATCAAAATGCAATATGGCACCCTTCAATCAGTACAAGTTGCCATCTTCGCGTTCTATTGACTTCCCACACCAAATTGTTGCACCATCGAAAAACAAAATGGTTGAAAAATAGAAAATTGGTGCACCACATGCTGTGAAGAAACACGCCACAACGCGGGGGGGGGGTGTCTGCAAGCTGTATGAAGGGAGGACGAGGCAAGAGGAGGTGGAGCTGCACTGAAGTGAGGAATGGAGTCTATAAATACGCTGAAATGAGGAGACGTGAGGATTTATTGTACTACACCACCTATGAGGAATGGAGTCTATAACTACACCACGTATGAAGTACTACAGTTCACATCCAGAAGGACTACGGCTTTAGAGTGTGCGGCTACCACGTGTCATTATTCCGTAGGAAGGACCACTCGCTTGCATGTGCGGACTTTAAGGAGATGTGACACTCCAAGGAGTGCATGTGCACCACATGGCACTAGTATGTGCAGAATTTAATGGCATGTGGGCCACGTGGCATTGGAGCGTGCGGACTTTAATGGACATTCAGTCCGATGGTTAAATATGCCTTCCTCGATTATTTTTGGACCATTTCATCCTGCTGCCATCGACCACCCCACTGCTGCCATCAACCCCACTGTTGGAGCTCTATATATAGCTCACTCTACCTAACTTGGTCTCACCTATATATATGTATCTTCTCCTCAATATGAATCAATCTTTGGGAGCGTACATGATATGTCTCTTTGTCTAGTCTCTTTCTCTTTACAATTCAACATGGTATCAGAGCTATGGTTCTACATGAACCTAGAGATCTCTACAGGTCAAAGTCTATCGGAGAGGTTTGTGTGACTCTTGTCTCCATACGAAGGCACTCTGCGCTTCTGGTTTGAAGAAATAAAAAGCAAGGCAATCCATCAACTCTGCGCTTCTGGTTTGAAGAGAAAAAAAGCAAACATGTCCACCGTGCGCTTCTGGTTTGAGAGAGAGAGAGCTGGACAAACACGTCCAGCTGCGCTTCTGGTTTGAGAGAGAGAGAGAGAGATCTGCGCTTCTGGTTTGAGAGAGAGAGAGCGCTGGACAAACACCGTGCGCTTTTGGTTTGAGAGAGAGAGAGCTGGACAAACACGTCCAGCTGCGCTTCTGGTTTGAGAGAGAGAGAGATCTACGCTTCTAGTTTGAGAGAGAGATCTGTGCTTCTGGTTCGGCTTATGGCCTTTAATCACGTGGTTTGAAAGAGAGATCTGCGCTTCTGGTTTGAGAGAGAGAGAGATCTGCGCTTCTCGTTTGGCTGCTGTATGGCCTTTAATCACGTAAGAAGAGAGAGAGAACAATCGACTGCTCTGCTGTACAGCTAGAGAGAACCTGCAATCGGCTGCTGTCAGAATCACGTAAGAAGAGAGAGAGAACAATCGACTGCTCTGCTGTACAGCGAACCTGCAATCGGCTGCTGTATGGCCAGAATCACGTAAGATCCGGGCAAGTTAGAGAGCCTGCAATCGGCTGCTGTATGGCCAGAAACACGTAAGATCCGTGCAAGTTAGAGAACCTGTATATATGTGTGTGAGAGCAAGGCACGGATGCCTGTGTGTATGCGAGAGCAATCTGCTGTACAGCCAGAGAGAACCTGCAATCGGCTGCTGTATGCAATCTGTGTGTATGCAAGGCCCAAGGACGCGTGCGTGTGTGTGTGAAGTGTGCAGAGGCCAGTAGCAGTGCTCCAAATCTTCTTCTCTATTTCAAGCAGTAGCTATGTATGGTTTTAGCTTTTCTTTTGGCAGGTGCACTTTTTGCTAACATTTTAGTTTTATGTGCAGAAGAAAATAATACTTCTTGGGCACCATAACCTTTGATACCATTGATCTTTGATAGCTTTCCTTTTGGCATTGTTCCCATGGATTAATAATATCTTTACCGTGCTTTCTTGATGTATTGGTTGTGTGTGGGCACAGCAGCACCTGCACACAGCAGCACCTGCACCTGTTCCCCTTCTCTTGCGTGTGGCCTTGTATGTGTGTGTATTCATACACACACATACGATAAGAAAAACTACTATATGGGTAGGTATCCATCAAGTGCGTGGAGGATACTCAAATCTTACTTTTCAGATGAGAAGCTGATAGGTATGATTCTCATATTAAATCCTCAAGAAAAGGTATGTCAATTGTTTCTCCCATATTGATTGTGATGCTTTTAAATGCATCTTGATTGACATGGTTACATGTTTCGTGAATGATGGTTGACTATGTTCCCATGGATTGTATCCATGATGCCATGGTGGTGATGGTTACACATTTTATTGATATATGTATATGTGTTCATTGCATTGATGTAATTCACTCACATGTTCATATATATATATGTTAGTCATGTGTGTGTGTGTGCGCATGTAGGGTACAAGTTTTTCATGATTTTTGTGTATCCACTTTATGTTGTCGCAATATTGTTCCATGATGATGGTTACATGTTTCGTTGATGTTGGTTCACTTGGCTAATCTATATTGGTTGATTATGTTTCCATGGATTTTATTCATGATGCCGTGGTGTTGTTTCGTGATGATGATTACATGTTTCGTCGATGAAGGTTGACTATGTTTCCATGGATTGTATCCATGATGCCATGGTGTTATTCCATGATGATGGTTACATGTTTCGTGAATGATGGTTCACTATGTCGTGGTGTGATGGTTACATGTTTCGTCGATGATGGTTGACTATGTTTCCATGGATTGTTGTTCCATGGTGATGGTTATATGTTTCGTTGATGTTGTTCATACCAAGCTATATGTTTCGTTGATGTTGGTCATTCCAAGCTACATGTTTCGTTGATGTTGGTCATTCCAAGCTACATGTTTCGTTGATGTTGGTTCGTGAATGATGGTTGACTACGTTTCCATGGATTGTTACCATGATGCCAGGGTCATTGGATGCACCGTGCCTTGGCTTTGGCTCATCAGGTTGACTCGGTTTATTTAAGTCTATTGATGTCTTTTGTGGTCGACAATGCAACCATGCAGGTCGAAATGGCTATATAGGTGATCTTGTCTTGCCATGAGAGAGGACAGGGTCAGTAGTAGCAGCTCTTTTCATGATCAGAATGATGGTTTATATCCTTATGTGACTGATCAATGGTGGTCAAGTCTTGGAATTCAATCTATGGCAACCAATAAGAAATTCCGTCGAGCATATTTTCTGAGAGGTTTGATTTCTCGTTCCGTAAGCTTATGAGGTTTATGTTCACGTCATGTCACCCTTACTACATGTCAAAGGTTTGATTTCTTGTCCCGTCATCTTACGAGGTTGGTTTACGTTCACATCATGTCATCCTGACTACATGTCAGAGGTTTGACTTCTCTTTCCGTCAGAGGTTTGACTTCTCTTCCCGTCAGAGGTTTGATTTCTCGTCCTATCAGCTTATGAGGTTTATGTTCACGTCATGTCATCCTGGCTACATGTTGCCTACGGTGGATGTCACAGGTTTGATTTCTCGTTCCGTCATCTTATGAGGTTTATTATCCTGATTATGAATGTCACGGGTTTGATTTCTCATTCTATCAGCTTATGAAGTTTATGTTCACATCATGTCATCCTGGCTACATGCTACCTGCGGATGTCAAAGGTTTGATTTCTTGTTCCATCAGCTTATGAGGTTTATGTTCACGTCATGTCATCTTGGCTACATGCTACCTGCGAATGTCAAAGATCGACGTGTGCACAGCTTTCTTGAATGGAGATTTGAATGAAGAAATTTACATGGAGCAGCCCCAGAAGGATTTGTTATAGCAGTTGTTATCTTCGGCATTTGATATGGTGGATCTTGGAGAGCTTCACTTATGTCTTGGCATTCAGATTCAAAGGGATCGCAACAAAGGTATTTTATTACTTTGACAGTCAAAGTTTATTGAAGATACTATTAAGAAGTTTCGTTTGGAATCTGCACATTCAACAACTACTCCTTGTTTTGCGAGTTCCATGAAAAACACTTCTGATGGTGGTGGCCAACTTGTTACAAATCAACCATATGCTAATTTGGTTGGATGTCTTCAAGTTGTTGGTTTGAACACTCGTCCTGACATTTTGTTTATTGCTAAACTATCTCGGGCAACATCTTGCATGTCCTTCTCTTAAGCATTGGTCTTCAGCAAAGCGCGTGTTGAAATACTTGAAAGGCGTTTGCAGATTATGGTTTGGTTTATCAATGACAATTCACATCCGACTCCATTCCATCTCTTTCTCTTTTGGTTTACACAGATGCAGATTGGGCCAGCTCACATTTATATATGCGATCTACTAGTAGCAATTGTTTCTTCATTAAAGGTTGTCTTATTTCTTGAACCAGCAAGAAACAACGTTGTGTTGCAGTTTCTACAACAGAATCTGAATATGTTGTGGCATCACTTGTAGCTCGTGAACTCATTTGGCTTCGACAAGTGTTGACAGATATTGACCATTCTCCTCTTTCTAGTACACCCTTACGGTGCAATAATCAGAGTGCTATTAGTCTTGCAAAAGACTATGTCCAACATAACAAGTCAAAACATATTACTGTGCATTACAATTATGTTTGATACGAAGTACGCAAAGGCACTATCATGATTGAACATTATCCAAGTGACCAGATGATTTGCAGATATTCTTACCAAAGGTCTCAATGAGTCTCGCTTCATTCTCTTGCGCTCAGAGCTTGGAGTTGCCTCGGGCTCACTCTTTCTAGATTAGGCTCTTTACTCTTATGATTAGCTTTGTACATATATCGTTGTAATCTTCTAGACACCATGTACTTTTCACATTTCACAATTACACACTATGACCTCTTGGTCCTTTTGTATATTTGTACATAGATGCACAATGCACTTTCACATCATTACTTCTGGTTCATATTTTCATATTTGTATAGGGGCTTGGGTTTTTCCCTTGTACTCCCCAAGGGTTTTTTCATCCATAGCTAAGAGACCCTTGTTTGAGTGGGGGTGTTGGAGCTCTATATATAGCTCACTCTACCTAACTTGGTCTCACCTATATATATGTATCTTCTCCTCAATATGAATCAATCTTTGGGAGCGTACATGATATGTCTCTTTGTCTAGTCTCTTTCTCTTTACAATTCAACACCCACCGCTGCCATTGACCCCAAGACTCCAAATCAACTTAGGTGCTCACCACCAGGGATTTAATATTCACATGATCACAAGATTTTTTGTGATAATAACACATGTGAACAAGTTATTCACATGTTCTCATGTTACCGTTCACAAAATAACAGGATCACTTGCCATTTGGGAACCCCTTAAAAGCTTGGCTACACATGGGAATAAGCTATTCACATGTTCTCATGTTACCATCTTCACATAATAGTAGGTGAGTGGCCACCTAAGAAGATTTTTTATGCCCGACAAAGATAATTTTTTTAGGCCCTTGTGAAAGCTTTGTGAATATAACATGTGATCACAAGATTTTTTGTGTTATTAACATATGTGATTAACATGTTCACATGTTCTCATTTACGTCAATGAAATCCCTGCTCACCACAATGCAATCACGCTCCTTGACCCTTCGCTTAGGGCTCTTATCGCATTGTAGTGATGTACACAAAATCTTTCCAAATTTGCAGATTTCTTCGTAGGGCACACTCTCTCATTTTATAAATAACCGGGGTTGCACTTTAATGAAATGATGCTATGAGAAGATAACCAACCTCTCTTTTTGAATGCATGTTCTTGATGTTGAGCGAGTACTAGGAAAGCAAATGAATCGACCGTGGAAGATGAAAAATCAAAACATTCATGTGATCGTAGCCTAGCTCATAATATCTGAAAGGTCACAATGATGATTACATGTAACTATGAAAGAGAGAACTCACAAGCTCATGCAAGCAATACTTATCCATATATTTGACGGGCTTCAATTACCAAAAAGCACACTAATCTTTCTCAACCACGAATAATAAAAGCACTATGCCTGGTATTTATAGGGAGGATCAGCTCCGATGGACCTTATGTCACGTGTAAATGTCTAAAATTTTCATGGTTGTTTTTGTGCTTCTTTTTTAAAAAATGTCAAATTTGTAAAACTCCAAATTCTTCTACTAGAAAACGTTGATGGAGCATCAAGTGGGCAAATTGCGACACTTCATTAAAAAAATCTATCCGCCGAGCCTTTCGGTATGCCTTCTCCTTGACCGCCCTCCCCTGGTACCCCGTCACCTTTCTCAAACCATTCCATTCCCTAGCTTCCCTTTCTCTATTCCTCCTCATTGCTCCCCTTTTCCTCCATGTTCAAATTGTTTGCTTCTGATGGCTCCCTTCCCTATAGGGTTGCACTTGTTAGAATATGGATAAGACCAAAGTCTTCACACACACGATGATGGTGTAAATGGGTCCTAAGCAACCGCATGCAACCACTATTCACCTATAAGTGTAAGTGATCCTCGTGTAATATACACCCTATTCTTTACCGTAGGCAGCCTAGAAGCATGAAATGAAAAGTTGGCTTGTGGTTGAGCCACATGTCTTGCTTCTTCTTGAGCCAAGTGTCTCCCAAAAACTCAACAAACACTATCTGCTTCATGTTTCCCAAAAGATCAATATAATTACTTTGTATAGCTCAAAAGATGCTTTTCAAATAGTCTAGCAAACCTTGATAGTGTCTCGCTAACATGTGCAATCTAGGGAGTTGTTGGTTCAGCTGCCTATAAGGTATTTTCGTTACTCGGTGCTCCGTTTTTTCCATCACAAAATCCAAAGAGTCCCCATGCGCAAGATAACAGGCAAGAGATTCTTCCCGAGTTGTGGTAAGATTGAACTCCATGAGATTCACAATTAAGTTCATATTAGTGTATCCCTTTAGTGCAAAAGACTATGCAAGAAGAAGCTCTATCATCAATTAGATCTTGTAACCTTCTTTTGTTGTCAGTTTGATCTTGGAGTAAGCAATTGCCTAGAGATTGTCTTTTTTTTTCTCTTTCTAATCCCTCTTAGGTGGTGATTATGTTGGTGATCTATAAGGAGGTTTGTGCCATGCATGTAGAGGGTTTGAGACACAATTGCAACTTCCCACATCAAGAATCCGGTAGTTTTGTGGTCAATTTGGTTGGTCAATGGGCGATCATAGCCTTTTTCATCCAATTTGGGTAATGCTTGTGGTTGCATGTCAGAAGTTGCTATGTAATAAGCTATCTTGAGACAGATTTACGAAACATAGATAGACAATATCTTCCATCTCGAGCAATATCTATTTGGTAGATTGATGGTGATAAGATAAGATGAAGTAAACTAAGAAATCCTCCTACGTAATTGCCTTTGTTTTCCAATGACTTAAGCAGCAAAAAGATTTTTACTATGTATCCAAGGAATTCCTCTCTTTGAAATTGTATGCTTGAATGCAAAATTCCTAAAAGCATTGCCAACACAACTCACAATCGTACCATCTTTGATTGACATGTGTATACTACAATGTTTGCAGAAAGTGAAAGACATCCACACAGTTGTTGCTGCAAAGACATTCACGCGGTTGCTATGAATAGGATATTCAATCCTCCCACTCAAATATGTCTACAAGAACAATTACAACAGACATCCAAGTAATATGTACTATCTTGTGCAACCACAATTCTTCGGATTATATTTCTTTGGGGAAGGAAGCACACCGCCTCCCCACCCACACACTGTGTGGTTATAATAATTATACTATATATTATTATATAAATATTTTAACTGCTTGTTCATACAAAATGTGAAACACTTGGTTTTCATATATTTACTTCAATCTAAATACTTACAACATTCCTCTGTTTTGATGCATCTTCTTGATGTGAGAGAAATTCCAAGTCAATAGACATAACCAAGTTGGATGCAAGATTAAAGGATGACAACTTCTTTATTCAGACGACTAGCACAATATTATATAGATTGCAACATCGATAACTTATGAGCTCTTGTGAGCATAGCCTTATTTATGTATTTGTTGGGCTTCAATTCTCATAGGCACAATTCTTTGGACATCACGAGTAATAAAGCACCACCCCTAAAGTTTGTAGGGAGGATTGGGTCCTAATGGACCCTGTGTCGTGTCTCATATCCATCTTTTCTTTTCTTTTTTCCTTTAAAAATTTGATAAAATAGTAGGATTTAAGTTCAATTTCAAGTCAGCAGTTACGTGCTCCATGACAAAAATTGGACTATAAAATATAGGGAGCGATCAATGAATGAATGAATGGATGAGTGAATACCTAACAAGGAAAGTGATGATAAACGGATTTAATTTCTGACAATATGCTATTTAGATGGCAATATGTCAGAACCCCATTGCAACACGGTATTTTGTTGACACTATGTTATTGTCTATTTTGTTTTCTCATGTTTATGCTTTCTTGACAATGGTTCTTGACAAGAAAGAACAACCACGATGGGAAAAAATAAACAACAACATAATCACTCATTCATTCATTCATTGATCGCTCCCTACATTTGACAGTTCTTGGCATGTATTCATTCACTCACTCATTAATCAAACAATCCCATTTTCGTCATGGAGCACATAGCTACTAACTTGAAATTGGACTTGAATCCTAGCATTTTATGAAGTTTTTCAAAAGAAGAATAAAAAATAATGAGTACAAATATGGACATGAGACACGACACAAGGTCCATTAGGAACCGATCCTCCTTGCAAATGTCAGGGGTGGTGGTTTATTATTGATTGGGTGACGTCCAAAGATTTATGCCTTTTGGGAATTAAAGCCCAACAAATGTATGAATAAGGTGATGCTCACAAGAGTTGAATATTTGATCCTTGATTGCAACCTATACAATATTGTGACATGGAGTACAACCATATGAATTGTCATCCTTCGATCTTGTATTCAACTCGGCTATCTTCGCTAAGTCCGAATGTTCCCACGCATCGACAACATGCATGAAAAGAGAGGAATGTTGTAAGAATTTAGATTGAAGACAAGCAATTTTGTATGGATAAGCAATATAAAAATATTTATGTAATAATATATAATATAATTAATATAACCACACAGAGTGTGGGCGGGGAGGCGGTGCGCTTCCTTTCCCAAAGAATTATAATCCGAGGGAACGGACCCTTCCCTGGGCATCGAGTTTTAGAGCATCGAGAGTAAGTCTCCCAAATGGATAAGATACTGACATGTTACCTGAATGTCAATAGTCGTATTCGTATTGCAACTCGAGAAATCAATATCTTGCATGTATGAGTCACGTAGGTCTCTTTCACTTTCTGCAATTATGGAAAAATACATTCAAAATAGAAGGCATATTAAAACATGCTATTCATTATTCTTGAACAATGCTGAAATTCTTTTATCAATACTTTAGACACCAATAAAAAACAAAGGTCAACAAACACCAACACCACCCCACATGCCCATAAGAGGAGGAGAACACAGGTTGCCATCTGGCTCATGGTGAGCTGTTTCTTCTTTCTCCACCCTTGAAGAGCAGTTTGAAGCAAAGTGGCCTCCCTTATTACAAACATAACAATTATCGAAAAAGGTCCCAAATATTACCTTAGGGGTGTCTATTGAGAAAAGTACCTTAGAGGACACCTCTAGGGAGGGGGACCCCAAGGTAACTCTTTGGATTGATCCCAAAGGATCTTGCAGTTAAAATCTTTACCCACCAGAGCAAGTCACCTTCATTAGGAAAGAAACCCAAACATTGGTACCCAGGAGATCGAGAGAACCATCGTTCCCCGAAAAGATATCACAATCGCCTCATGCTTTCTTAGTGGCCGTCTTGCGCCTTCTAACATCAAGTCAACAATTGAGCATCCTTCTCTTCTACTGGAAGAAATCCAACTTCGCTAGTTTCGTCTCAGTGCACACCCATCCATCGTAAATTCTCCATGAAGTATCACTCATCCAACATAAATTCTCCACAAATTGGGTCATACTATATGTTCAGGTCTCAAATCGGCCCTAAAATAATAGCATAGGCTTGAAACCTTAACATATACGTGCATCATCCATCTGAATGAAAACTTGTACAAGTCAGTCCAAAAACATATATGTGCAGGTCGGATATATATTAGTGCAGAACTGAAACTGCACGTAATCATCGTATGCCTATTCCTTATCCTACGAAGGTAGCCCTGCACAATCCCGAATGTGGTGCTTTATAAGATGCACATATGCCAAATATGTTTACAATTGGTAGCCTGCAAACCACTAAAACATGTGCTTTGCTTGCATGAATACTGCATATACCTCCCAACTCTTGAAACGTCAAGAAAAACAGTATCAATGGCTCTCTCACAATATGAGGGCATATCGTTGCTCTTTCCCCGCATGTGTCAAACGAAAATAAGCCAGCAACAACAGATCAATTGAAGCTTATGCACGAGCGCCCAGTTGGGTCGTGTCGTCGAAAGATGGCCTCTGAATGCCGAGATCTTTGACAAACGCTCCACTTGCGCTTACACGAAACTACAGAATTTCCTCAATTCTCTATTGGCCTCGGAGTTAGTCTAGTTTTTGGTGTTGCCCATCGATATTTCTATGGGAATAACTCTCTTGACTATTGGAGGGAGACAGGCATAGGCAGAGAGAGTAGCTTCTAGCATATTCACGATGATTGGCTTCACTTGGCTTCACCTCAGTAAAGTACACTCGAAAAGCAATCGTTCGCAAAAGATGAGGATGGAAGGAAAGTTCAAACGAGGCAATCTTTAGATCGAACAACTTGATTGCTATAAAAAAGAAGCAGAGCGTGTTGATGGGAAAGAAAATTGAGTGATTGTTGTCAATGACTGGAACGACTCGGTACCTATAGCAGAAGCTATGATCTTGGCTAAAAGGTCATGCTACGCTAACAACGAGAAAATAGCAGCAATAGGGATATGGAGCATACTATGGGCTGGTGATACATTAGGCAATGGCTTGAGCCTAAGCCGGGTAGATGTAAGTGTGACATCAACAACGTGGAGCATACACGGCATGGAGCTATTAGCAGAGGAAGTGATCAAATCGAAGGGAAGTGATCATCACATGAATATATGGCGATCGATAGGTTTATCCGGTAACCATGGCAGTATCTTGTGTCTTTGTTGCTCTTTTTTGCATCAATGGGTCTCATAGGCAAAAAAAGAGCAACAAAACTGCAATTGACATATTCGATGGAATTCTCATGTCTTATATGTCAACTGCAAAGCTGCGCTTCTGAAATTTGGCGGCCGATCCATTCCATTCAAAGACGAACTATTTATGGCGCTGCGTACAAGGAACCAAAATGGAATTCTTCGGATTGCGCAAGGATCATCAATTTCCAGTCTAGATACATCTCTACATACACGAATTCACAAACCTCCAACTATGATTCTAATAGTTCACGCTATGTAGCCATTGAAAATCATCACCAACGCTTTCAAGTTGCGGACTAGACCTGACCATGTGACAGGATGATACCGACGTTTCGTTTCTCATTCTCACTGCCAAGTTCAGTAAGGCTAGAAGTGCTGCTTCTTTGGCCTCCGCTGAAGTGGATCTCAACATAGACACCAGTGGAACAATGATTGACTCTTGCAGCTGCAAGGTAGGATCGGCTCTTCGTGGACGTCTTGATCAATCTCTTGATTTCCCTGGCAGCTCGTAGCCGAGATTCGCCCATTCCATACAGAAGAGACCACAGGGCGTCTAGATTATGGGTGAGCTCAACCACATGCAGCCCTTTCCATGCATTCAGCCTCCTCGGCATTGCTCTATAGCTTTGGCGAAATTGGCTAAGGTGCGCTGCTGATCGCTGTTGGTCCGTTGAAGGAGGTGCTGGCTACTTTTGTTGCTGTTGGCCATCAGAAAGCAACACGCCTTGCTTTTTAAAACAAACAAAAGATTAGCTTAGAATGCGTCAGATCTTGACGAAGATCAATGCTTACAATTTTTCACGAGGGTTCAGAAAGACATATAACAAGAGCCCTTTTTTTGGAAAAAAAAAAAAAAAAAGATGAAAGCTTATCCAAAAGTGCAACTAAATGAGGTTTTTTTTATATAAAAATTCTAAATGTAAACAAGGTGCACAGGTGCAGCACTGCCCTTCAATATGAGCAAACGTGACACGTAAAGACCATAAAAGCAATTTAGAGAGGATTTCAAGAGACCATAAAAGCAATTTAGAGCCTTAGCACTGCCCTTCAATATGAGCAAACGTGACATGTGAAGACCATAAAAGCAATTTAGAGAGGATTTCAAGAGACCATAAATTGCAAACGTGACATGTGAAGACCATAAAAGCAATTTAGAGAGGATTTCAAGAGACCATAAAAGCAATTTAGAAAGGCTCTGAATATTTCAACATAATTCCTCCACTTTCAAAGGGCACCTTGCATGATGCTACCAAAAGTACGCAACACCCCAAAAATATGAAAAATTTAGGTTGGGATTAACAAGATTGTTTTAAAACTGGTACTTACTTTTTCATAGCTGAAATTGCCTTTTAATTGACTGGTTTGTCCTTTGCATACAACAAGCATGCTTGGCCAGCTGGGTTTTTTTTTTTTGCATATCCGATTCTATCATTTATGCTTTACAATTCCCTCACCTTGCGCTGCCTAGGATGAATGGCAACTTCATAAAGAGCTCCCTCGTGACTTTTGTAGTCCTGGTTGTTGTTTTGGTCGTGGCTTTAAGTGTACTTTGGCATTTCCTTCCCAAGTCCCCCTTTCGAGTGCAACAACGGCCTCGACAAGCACAACAAAGTTGTGGAAGATTGACTCTCCAATTATAGCACTGTAAACACACTTAATCGCGAGGTTCTACACCCTCTCCTTCAAGGTATTCCAAGGTGAAGCTATGGTGCGATTGTCCCTTTAGGCTAGATGATGGGATGTGTCGACTGCCCGATTGTAGTGTATGCAAGTGTCCATACGATGAGTTTCCTTCAAAGAGCAACAAGTGGGGCATCTTCCCCTAGCTTCTTCATACGCGTATCATTCAAGGGCGGCTAAGGATTAAGAAATGAGAACGAACCATGGGCTGTTGTATCAAGGGTCGAGCAAGAAGTCAGGCACATTGTTGCTACTATGTCGATGTTCTGATAGCTGAGCGTTGAGTTATTGTTTGATGTTATCCACATTCGCTCAGACTGGGGCAGCATCTTTGTTTTCGCACCACTTATATTGGAGCGATTCTTTATCACAACAGATGTGATTCTTCATCTATCTTGCCTAGCCGCTAGTCAGGGATTGGTCCAACAACTTTGTCTCGTATATGTAACAATCTCTCTTATCTACTGTTGCTGGGGCAGAATCTATAGGTCTCACATACATCATATTTCCTTGTTTAGTGGCGGCTTGTTTCTGGGAGAGAATTAGCGGCAGCTAGTTTTGATTTTGGATTCTCCTATTCATATTCAGCAGGGGACTGTTGTGACAACTTTTATGCAATATAGCCCATTCTATTGCTGAACGATGATCGGTCACTAAGTAATATCTACAAGAAGATAATTAGGAGGATGTTTATCACTTCTACAGGATGTAACATGTTTATCAGGCTCTCTACCGATTCCATAGGAGAGCTACATCAAACTATTTTCTCACACGAGTGTTTTAATAATTGTCCTAATATCATCTATACGTTTGCACAGAAGTGATTGTGGGCAAAAGAGAAGATGATCTAGAAGGAGGAGAAAAAGATTTGAGCTCATGTCTGCCGAATCTTTACTTCTTTCTGACAATAATCAATCCATCACTAATTTCCGAATACAATTAAACGTAACCACTATGAATGGTAAACGCCATGTCATCAACGAAAACATATGAACTTTCTAATCTGCTATTCTTATCATTTTTCTAGTTATTTGCAATTTGGCAATGAATTGGCATAGCAGTTCTGATCTGATATGATTTTTGTGAATATCTCAGAAGAATCAAAGAACGTGAGATCCTAGCAGCAACCCAGAGAAGAGGAATTCGATGATTTTGTGCATCCTTAAACTCCAGTTTTTCTTTGTGAGAGAGTTCTTGGGCAGTTGTAATTTTGAACAAAACCATTATCATGGTTAGCAGGGAAGGGAGAACAATCAGAGAGCGAGTGGCCATTCATAGACATCATGTTTTGTTTAGCAATGTAGGCACACTGATAGTTGCTTCGGCTAAGTTCTCTTTCATAAAAAATGAACAAATCACAAGGTGGAATAGGAGATATGAAAGAACAGATGACAAAGTAACTGTGAATTGACAGACAGCCAACTCACTAGAATTGTCATAGATTTCTCTAAAGAAAGTTTCCTTCAAAATACCACGAGTACTGTCCCGTTTCTAGCTTGCTCTTCTTAACTCATTAGAAACATGCAGTATTGCGAACTTCTTTACACCGATAAGGGTTCAATAGGTAGTCTGTTGAGATATTACTCTATATTTTCCCTGCAATACATGGAAAGATATAAAATACTAGGATGGAGAAGAAGAGGGATAGTTGATCGAAACCTGATCGAAGAGTCAAAGCATTCTACTGTAGGACGTTGGTGCATTAATCATTTTGCAGTATAAGCTGCATCAAACTCCATGCAAATAGTCAAACGGTCCTTATCGAGGCTACGATAAACGTTGGCATCCAGGTATTCCACACTCACTTGCAGCAGATACAATAGTGGATTTTTATATCAGTTCTTGACGATGCTATATGATTGAAATCTTGATCATCGTCATGGACCAGCCTTGACGGAGCATGAACATCTTTTCCAACCTACTGCATTACGGAATCCGAGGGTAGTGACAACGTCCATGCCACGATTGTAGGAGAGGCAGCCACGCCACCACATAGGTACTCCAAGCTAATGTTGACCCCACCACACGCTATTTTGGTCACCCTGGCCACATATGGCTACTACTAGCCACACATAGTCAGTTCCCTGTGTACATGCTACCATGTGACCTCAAGCTTGTACGAGAAATACTAGCTACCATGGTGACTCCCACGGACCCCGACTAACAAACACAACCGTCCATTATCGGTCTTGCTCTCATCGCATTCTTGGGATTATCGTTGTCGTAACATTACCGTCCCTTAAAGAGAGTTCTCGTCCTCGAAAATGAAATCCAAAAAGCGCTTTTGAAGTGTGCTTAACTTTTCCTACGTAGATCTTCCTCCGGCCTATCCTTCCACTAAACCAAACATTCACATCTAACGGAATGTCGGGTTCTCTTCTCACGAGTATCCAAGATCTGCTCAGCCTCATGAGGTAAGGACGGAGGCTCAATAAGATCTACAAGTACATCAATGTCGACGTTGTCATAGGCACCTAAAACCTTCTTCAATCTACTAACATGAAAGAGTGTATGCACCTTACTACCCTCTAGTAGCAGGGCCAACTAAGACACAACACTTCCAATCCTTTTAAGGATTTCTAAGGGACCGTAATACCTTGGCGATAGTTTAGGAACCATGCCATCCTTTAAGGACTTGGAATGCTCAAGAACCCTTAAATAAACTTTATCCCATTTTGCAAAAGAAACTTTATGACAAGTATTGCCAACATAATGTCTACCACGGTCCTATGCCCATCTAACAGTATCTTTGGCTATCTTTAACATTTCATTGAAATATTGAAGAAAATCCTTAACTTTGCCCAGTTTCTCCTTCTCGAGACCAACAGCCATGGGAGGTTGAGGTTGGAAACTGTACATCATCCTAAAGGGACTATACCCCGTAGATGAATGCTTTGAACTATTGTATGCAAATTCCAATATAGCAAGATATTCTTCCCAATTGGTTTGTCGCTTACTAACATATGCGCGAAGCATATCTTCCAAGACCTAGATGACCCTTTCAACCTGCCCATCACTCTGTGGATGGTCCACAGTACTCATACTTAACTGAGTGTCCAATCGGTTGAACACTGCCCGCAAAAGCGGCTAGTAAACTTGGGATCCCTAATGCTTACAATATCGACTGGTAAGCCATACAAGTGATAGACGTTCTCAATGAAAATCTTCGTCAACTATGAAGTCTTCACTATAGATTTCGTTGGAAAAAACCAACACATCTTGATCAATTGGTCCACAATCGTCCATATCGAATCATGACCTCGGTTAGTCTTGGGGACTCCACAATAAAGTCCACAAAGATACTTTCCCACTTACCATTGGGAATCTTCAATAGACTCAAAAGGTTGTCTAACTTCAGGAGTTTTGCCTTATTGGTCTAACACTTCGTGCACTTTAAAACATAATTTTGGACGTCCTGATTAATCCAGACCAATAAAATTGCCTTTTAACTAGCACATAAGTCTTCCATATTCCAAGATGACCTGCGATGGGACTATCATGATGCTCATAAAGAATTTTGCACTGGGTTTCTAAGTGTGCTGGTACACAAACTCTACCCTTGTATAGTAACCATCTTTGATGAAAAAATTATTCCATCAAACCCTCCCATCACTTGTTGTCAAAGACAACTGAGGCGTACCAAAATCCGTGGCATGCCCATCTCATGACCGGGACCACCTCCTCTAACAAAGAGGGTAAGGGTGATGGGGATCTTCTTTGCATGCCACACCTAGGAATAATGCAAGTCTGCTTCGCACTTACCCTTCAGTGATTCTAGAAAATCACTCTTCAATTGAGTAAAACTCACCTCATTAATCATGGGAACATGACTTAATGAGTCTACGACCATGTTATACCGTCCTTTATGATACCTAATCTCAAAGTCAAACTCTTGGAAAAACTCTGCCGAATGAGCTTTACGACCTTTTAGGTCCTTCTAGCATGACAACCAATTTGATGCTTTCTTGATCAAAGACTATTTCAAAGCGGGCACCATAAAAATAATGCCGCCACTTTTTTAACGCATGCACAATTTCATACAATCTAAGCTCATATGGTGATTAATTGCATTGCACATTATCCAATTTCTTACTCTCAAAAGTGATAGGTTGGCTGCCATGAATAAGAACGACACCCACTGCATGATTACTAGGGGACTACCCAAAACGCAAGTCAATATTTGAAAAATATCTTGCACCCTTGAGTTGATCAAACAACTCATTAATGAGAGGCAAAGGAAATTTATTCTTAACCATGATCTTATTAAGACCACGATAGTCTATGCACAACTGCATAGACCCATCCTTCTTCTTCACCAATAGAATGGGTGAAGCCCATGAGCCAAGTAGTCTGTCAACTAATTCTCTACCTCCTAAGCCTCTTGGTGGCTTGGACGATAAGGGGGTTTACAAATGGGGTGAGACCCAGGAAGAGTATCAATAGCATGTTCAACTCCCCTCAAAGGTGATAAACCTTCTAGAAGTTCAAAGGGAAAAACATCCTTAAATTTAACAAGGATTGTAAAGATGCATATGTTTTTTGTGAGTGGAATTTTTATTGATTAACAGAGTGTGCACTGGAAGAAACCATATAGACTAAAATATCGTCTTTACCATCCAAAATAGTAACATCACGGAAAGAAATAACATCATCACATAAGATATAACACAAAAACATATCTTTAACTTTTTTAGAGTTTTTTACAAGTGTATGAAGTTCTGTAGCACAAAATAAAGGAGATGGGGGCACATCTTTTTCACATTGAGCAAAATTGACTGACCATCAACCTCAAATTGGAAAGAGTTATGAAGATAACTCTGAGTCAAATTCGAAAGAGTTATGAAGATAACTCTGAGTCAAAGATGGACCCAATCCAAATAACCACTCCTAACCAAAAATAACATTTACACACATCATATGCTTAACTTGAAAATACAATACCATAGCATGACCCTGAATAATAAGAGGGACATCATGAACTATGGTGTCCCAAACATCCATGTCAACACAATTCACTAGTGACACCACATACTAATGATCACTAGGAACGTATGTTAATTTCAGCTTCTTAACCAACTTGTTAATTTCAGCTTCTTAACGTATGTTAATTTCAGCTTCTTTACCAACTTGTAGTTTAAGAACTTATGCGTGGCACTATGTCTATCATGACTCACCTCTTTTGTCCATGTATGCTACCATGCATACGAACTAAATCATGGGGTCCAAATGTGGGAAGCCACATAGAAGTAGTGACACATCACTCATGAGAAGCATCAGAATGACCCACAATTATCCCTCGAAATTTCCTAGAATTTTTGAGTGGTAATACATGCATGGTATAAATGGCCTTTTCAGACCCCTTTTCCTTACCTTTGTTGTTCTTTCTCGTCTTCCCATCCTTTCTCTAAGGGCATTGACTATGAGTGTGACACTCCTACAAGCAATGGAAACACCGTTTCTCTTGCTTCTCCTCGTAGTAGTCTGAAGAGGATAAGAATCCCGATCCGCGAGCCTGCTTATCTTGCCCACCCTGAGGTTTAGGAAACTTTCGTTTCTAGGGTCTAGGAAACAAAGACCGGCCAGTCACACTAGGAAAGTTAGGTGCAGAAACCGCATGCTTTCCTTTGCCAACCATGTCATCAAATATCTAAGTTAATTGCTTCTTCCAACGACTTAGGCTCATTTTGCTTTACTTGATATTTATAATCAGGATCAAGCCCATGAATAAATCCACACAATTTCTGAAAGTCATCTATACTTGACAATTCCAAGATGACCTCCCAATAATCCCCGATGTACTGAGTCAAGGGCCGACTATTCATCTGGCACTTGTCACAGACATCCCAATTCCTTTCCAGCTCATTTTCTAGAAGGAATTCCTTTTCAAGGAATTCCTTTTGAAGGAGTGCTTAGAATCTCACCCACAATGTTGGGATTGCGTCTCACTCGCCGTCAAACTTAAACACCTTGCCTCCAAGCGAAAGATTTTTCTCCAGAGAACATAAATGCCTTGGAGTCTGACGCAATCTATGCAAGTCTTGCCACTTTGGTAAGAAAGTGGTGACCGCATCCTTGTTATGCTCTTTTTCTTGCCCGTTATACATAGGAGGTTTAAGATTCTTTAGGACGGGGGTGGAGTCACGAGACCCACCCACTCCCAAAGACACCGGGGTGACCAAAGGTGGTGCAACATACATCACTAATGCACTCACCCCACTAGACAGTGTAGCAGTAACACTTCCAGACGAAGTGGATAACTAAACTGATGATAGGGGGACCAATGACTACAGGACTAGAGTATTCTCAAGATTAGTTATGCAGAATATTGTCCACTTTAACTTCCATTCTAGCATGACGACGTTCCAGTTCATCAAACTAGGACAACCCAACTAATGAATCTTCAAGGAAATCATCCTCGTCACCCCTATGCATAACACGATCTCTAACCTTGGCCCCCACAGTCTGACTCATAGAACAAAGGACTTCCAGTTAGGTGATCGGAGTATCTACCAAGGTAGAAACAGGAAAGACAAACTCATCCATGGTATAAAAGATATGCAATAAAGCTGAGGAAAGAAAGAAAATAACTGAATGAGCAATAAATAAAACTCCAACACCTGGCACAATCTTGTCACAAGTCTCTGCCGAAACTGTAAGACAACAACCATCTCATGAACCATGAACCAGTCTGGAATCCACGACCTCGAACAACCAACAATCAACGGAGAAGCAACCTCTCTCAAGGAAGCAAGTCAAAGATCCTTGCAGGGGCTAGAAAACAACAACTAGTGGGCTAGAACGAAGATGTGAGAAGTCATTTTTTAATGTAGCAAGGTTTTAGAACACCTCCATTGTCTGAAAAGGGATGTAGATTGACTATAGAGATGGGGAAGATTATACTAGTGGCTGGAAATAGAAAAACCAAGTTGTGTTTGGTCCAAATTTAGCTCTTTCGGGCAAGTTTCCAACTTGGGGAGGATTCACGCAGCAAGTACAAAGAAAGAAGAGCAACCGCTGGCTAAATGATGCTTTGTAGAGCTAAATAGGAGGTGGTAATTGAAGGTATGAGTGCTCAAGAGGTGAGCGATGAAATAAAACGGCCCTCCAAGACCTGTAACATGCTAAAATTAGCTGGGCTAGGCACACTTGATTGAATAGAGCTGCTCCCAAAATAGGCGATGGTTTCAAAAGCCACCTATAAATGAAAATCATGTCTCTTTTGATCTCCAACAATAACAAGCCTGCTTGGCCAGCTTGGCTTTTGTCACCGTTTCTATCGCGAAGCTCAGTTTGACAAGAAGACCATGATTTCTAGCTTGAAGAACATCTTGATCTATGATCTTCATCTCGCAAGCTTCTAAGTTCTTGTCCAACTACACGATGTTCCTCCCACGCTATGCGGTCAAAGATGAACCTCAGCTGTAGATCGCCTTCAACACCTTCCGATTTCGTAGTGCGGCCCACTAAACATAAGCTTTTTCACGCTCTTGAAATTGTTGTCTTTGTGGTATATCCCTAAAATTAGGTACACCAGCAGAACCCCAAACAAATAAGCGTCCACCTTTTCCGTCACCTCCCCAGTCTCCAAATACTTTGGAGCAGTGTAGCTGTGGCAAAACGAGAACATTGTAGCGTGGTGGAAAATTCTCACATTGTGCCAAATTATACACAAACATTGCATTGCTGTGAGCATGGACCAAAAGCAAGCTGCTAAAGAATGTGGCCACAAGAAGCACAGAATCGGCACAACGAGAACGATGTGGCAAACAAAGGACGTGAATCGAAAATAAGGATGTTTGACAATTTTTACCTGTTCGATAGGTTGGGGAGCAGTCAAAGACGGATCATATCGGGTTTCATGGATCTGGGAGGGAGACAAGAGAGCAATTATAGATTGTTGATTTTTCTAGCCTATCCAAAATAAGCTAAGCATGTCTCATATGTATACAATAGTTGTTCATATTTATACAGTAATTTTTTCGCCCAATTCAATGGTCATCAGTTCACTCGTTGATATTCAATGTTGCTGATAATTAGTCTGAACAAGGTGGCGATGTACAAGTTGGATATTCAATTGCTCAGTCTAGCTTTCATAAGATCAACCACGTAGAAGCAGACGGCGATGGACATGCATAAGTTTCTGATGGCACTCATACAGAACTAAATTATGATGTAGCGGCTTTGCATGTCCAAGCCCATGTTGAACAAGTTGACAAATCAGATGCATAAGAAGATTTATTTTATATAAGTTTTGCAAATTAATTTTGAAAGCTCTCTCCCCAATCAAATTTGTGGAGAAGAGGTGAAACGAAATCACAATACGCAAATTCAAACTGCTATCTGAGGATTGATCAAAACTTTTTTTTTTCCCAAATAAAATATTGGACTGCTGGAATTGTTTTTCCTTTCTCTTTTTTGTACATTCATTCCTCGTCAATATTCTCTACCAAACGCAGCTTGTTTTTAGGAACCATCTCTTCGAAAGCTTGAAGTACATGTTCTTGTGCTCTTTCTCTTACGTCGACTGCGAGTGACCTTGGCCCGTTGCACCTGTAGCTCACCATTGAGTGTGTAAGTACGTCAGCTCTTTTCGAAAAAAATTACAGAACACAGTACTGCGGTGCACCGTCTTCTTCTCTGCACATCCACAACCATTTGGATGCCTCTATCTCTAGCACTCTTGTTTCTTTTTTGAATTCCCACGACCAACTTGCACTCTTGTTTCTTTTTTGAATTCCCACGACGAACTTAATTCTATCAGTATGTTGAATATCCTTCTTCAGTGATTTCGTTAGTGACCATCTTGCTTGCACTTTTTGTTGATCCTGGTGACAATAAAGCATTGAAGTGTTTCTTTGCTCGACAAATATAAATTCTTTGATTGCGCATTGTAAGCAAATCTTTTATCATTCAACTTTGAGATGAAGGGAGAAAACTTTATTTTAAACATCTAAACACTCTTGTTGCAATCACACATTTCTTTTTTGGTGCAGTAGGAGTTTCTTTTTTGTTTATTTCCGTCACTACTATGAGTCGCTAGTCACTCTCCTATTCACTCTCCTATTCGGAAAAAATCACAGCTCCACATAGACAAGGCCGATCAAAATTCTGTCACCACAGATATTTTTTAAATATACCAAAGAAAATTCCTATGGAGTTAGACTTTGTGTCGGGCCTTTGCTTGAGCATGTTGATTTGCGCCTCCCACTGGCAATTGGCAATTGGCACTTCATTAGATGAAGCAGGAAGAGGACACATTGATACTCACAGTATCCCAAATCTGTAATTTGACAGGTTTGCTTGCTATATTTATCATTCGTGCACCAAACTCCACACCAATGGTAAGATCATGGACGGGTTGAAATCTCTTATCTGTGACTGGAGAAGAAGGCATGATTTGCCTACACCTGGGGGCAAAATAAATGATAAACTGATTTTAATGATCTAATTAAGCTGCTTAATCAATCAATTAGATCAGATGCTAGCCCCAAAAGCACGGAAACAAGGTTAAATTAACCTGTGTCGCCGATGATTATGTACTTAAACAGGTACTGGTACGACATGGTCAGAAGATTGAGAAATGGAAGGCTCCGGTAGAACTTTGACGGATGGATTTTGCCGGACTTGAGAAGTTCCGTTCGATCGATTGATTGACGGACGGGCTTTGCCGGATTGAGAAATTATCGGCCGACAAACAGACATTCGGGATTGCTGAAGAGGCACCCAACCTCTCCCTCTAAAGGGATGGCCTGGATGCATCGGCCGGACTCGCAATCCCAAACCTTTACCTTCCGGTCTCGACCCCCGGTGAAGAGGGCAGCTGCGCATTCCGTGTGTGCATGCAAGAACTTGCAGCAACTCTGGTCGCCCTTGGGGCAAGGGCTGCCACGCAAATAGAACGAGCAGAGGGGAAGGCTGTGGTCCCCTATTACTACAGCGTTCTTTCGCAAATCAATGGTGCTTGTGGTTGTGCACCATTCGCAACGGACGGAGCCTGGAGTCGTTCATGGTGTGAAGAAGAGGAGGAGACGCGCAACGTTTAATGCGCGAAAGGCTTTAAAACCTTATAATAACCTTGGAAAAATAAAAAAGCTATACACCATGAAGAAGAGGAGGAGACGCGCAACGTTTAATGCGCGAACGGCTTTAAAACCTTATAATAACCTTGGAAAAATAAAAAAGCTATACCTAGAGTAATTAATGAATATGAATTTTTACTCATTGTGGCCCCCTATTCATGTTCGTTTCGTTTGAACATGAAGCGTCCCCCCCCCCCCCCCCCCTTTTTCTTTTTGGTGGTTAGAGTACTTTTCCGTTGCGAAGACGACGTTAATGTTTTCCATGCAAACCCAAAGCAACAATGTATTTACGACACAACTTGTACCACCATCTGAAACTAAACTGGAAACATTTTTATCAAGGCACACAACTACGCGTGTTGAATCAAATGATGTTCCTACGCTTCAAAAAATAGTACTTGCGCGATCTAGCCGGATGGCCCTCGAGCGTGTTGTACCCTAATGGTCCTATCGTGTTGTGTCTCCTTATGTAGAACTGCTCTAAAGTGTGTGCATTGTCTACAGTGCCTGTTGTTTCCAAAACATTAATTTTGAAGTTCTCTTCGAAGGGCTTGTAACGTAGCATGTCCTCTTCCATTTTCGTCTCGCCGGTTTTTTTTGGTGCTGTTTGATCCTCCGCGGCGGCAGGTTGCTCATGCTCCCTATGTACTTTCTGTTGTTGGGCTTGCACGTGATGCAGTAGACGATGAACCTCGTCCCGCTGCCTTGCGCGCGCGCTTCAGCGGAGTCTCTTCCTTGATCTCGTGGCTTGTGTCTTTTATTGTCGCAAACGTTGACAATTACATGGGTCAGCTACTTTTTCATCTTTATTTTTCCTATGAGCTCTTTAAGAGAATGTAGTTATTTACTTAACCTAGTTTTTTTATGTCATCGCGACAGGATCGTTCCCAAGACCGAAGCGCTCCTCGTACAAGTCCTTGTCAAAAACGTACGTCAGCTTCTCCATTGTCGTCGTCGCATCGTGCGTCCCTCCAAATTGTTCCATGAATTGTTCAAGTATTGCTGTGCCTTGATCGCACGACGTGTCTCTCAATAACTCCAAGGATACGTGGTACCTGTAGTGCAGTAGCTTGCATGCGTACGCTGTGATCCCTTTGGTCTTCGTATCTAGTAGCTTATGGCCCTCCAAGCTTTCCATCATCTTGTCGGTCTCATCGAACTCAATCTCAAGTTGGACTAGGATCTCTTTGAGAAGTCCTGCAGGACGAGAGTAGTCCATGTTAATTTTGTTGTTGTTGCTATTCCTTTTTTCTTCTTTTTTTTCAAATGTTTCGCTTTGCTTATAATTTTGAAAGCACATCAAAGGAGTCAATGAAGTGCATACCATTTGTAAATCTGAATCCCCCTGCCTCTCTTTTGGTTGGCCAATGCTTGTTCTAGTTGTCAATGAAGTCTCTCAGTTCTGCGTACGTGTTGAAGCCATTGATGTACGCTCCCGGACATTCCCTCGCATTGTTTGCTAGTCGAAATCGCTTTGTGGTTAGGAAGAACCTCCTCTTGGGGGCTGGTGGAGGCTTGGGTGTCTTTGCATTGCTTTTGTATAGCTCAAATAGCTTCTTGCACGGACGATTCGTTAGTCTTTCTTTTTTAATGAGCTGTTTTTTATGAAAAAATAAGAATTGATGTTGGAGGATTGTACCTTATCTGCGTCCATTTCTTCTGCCGCTGCAGTGTCCCAAACTTTATTATTCGCTGCACCTGTTTTTGACAACAGACAAGAAACTTCAACCATTTTTCTTCTCCGCTCCTCTATCGTAAGTGATTCACGACATGTCCCTTCCTTTTTCATTCTCCGATAGTGATTACCTTTACGTGAGCGCTTACGTTATTGGTTGTGCAAACCCTAGGGGGAATTGGTGTGAAGTGGTCTGGATGAGGGGTATGGAGTATGTGCAGCTTTGTTCTCTCAGTCACTCTAGACAGCATCACGTATCTCAGGCCCGGGGCAAACGCTCCATGAAAAATGAGCAGTGCTTTGTTGGATTTAGTTGTGCCTTGTGACTTGTGTCCCGTGATCACGTACGCTAGCGTCAACGGGAATGTGGACTTGTGGAACCATTTTCCATTTATTGCCTTTTGTGTTGATGCTTGGAGTTTCGTATCGTGAGGACGGCTGAGGTTGTGTCCACAATGACAGCAATTCTGTTGATTTCTCAGATGCATTGATGATGCTCTTTATTCTATACCGCTCCATTTGTTGCGCCTATTGTGAGGTCGATGTTTTGTGTTATCATCGCCTTTTCCCCCTTGCAAATTTTGCTTATCTCGTTGAAGCTTTTGTCCTCCAACCACTCCTGTGGAGAGCTGGTTCATTCTCGGCATTACTTTGAACATGCACAATGGAGTCGGGGGTGTTGAATTTCTCGACAAGTTTATCGTTGTAGGTAGAGATGTCGACTCTGTGTGTGCAAATGATGGTTGTTTCGGCATCCACGAAGAGGCATGCCCCCTGCTCATCAACAATGCACTGACTTGACATTCAAAAATCTCGTCTGTTGGGGGTCTCTTGAGTCTTATGGCATGCAAGAAAGCTAGGAACGGGGTTTCTTCAGTCTTATGGCGTGCAAGAAAGCTAGGAACGGGGTGTCGTGTGCGTGACGCATCGAGAACTGCATGTAGTACATTTTGGCTTGAACCCAATGTGTCGAGGTTGTGATATGGCACGGTTCGTAGAGTTCCTCGCGATGCTTGTAGACTGGCGGTAGTTGTGCCAAGTCACCGAAACGTATGAGCATTTTGTGTCTGAATGGCTCATGCAGTGTGCCATTAGTTACGTTGACAATTTGTCTCACCATGAGATCGAAAGTCATCCTCGTTAGCATGGACATCTCGTCGATGATGATCGCGTCCACTTCCTTGATTGCTAGGTGTCGCTCATCTATCTCATGGATGTTTAGTGGGTACTAACTGCTGCATACAGGGATATTGAATTGGTCGTGCACAATGGTTGCAATCCCACTCAGCTGCATCGTAGCTCCCCCAGTTGATGTGCATAGTATTGCCGTTTTGTTTTGCGCTACCAAATGCGAAACGTAGTACCTTATCAAGAAGCTTTTCCTGCTACATGGAGTTCCACAAACAATGTGCAACTCCGAGGTTGTTGAAGCTAGTCTTTCAAAGATACTCTGATGTTTGACTGTAAGTGCCGCATTGGCGACTGTTCGGAACTCAGCCATCTTTTGCAACATCCTCGCACGTGTTGGTCCTTCGATGTTTTGTTGGTCGACGATTGGCACTTCTAGTGGGCTGTCTCGGATGATTACAACCTTTTCCAAGATCATGTTGATCAACTGGTCCATGTGGGTATGTCGCGAGTCGTTGTGTGTATTCTATCACATACATCTCAAGGTCCTCGTTACTCAAGATGAGGCCATGCATTTGGCATTCAATGAAGAAGGATCCAACTATGTTGGTAGGTGATATGAGCTCCATTTTGTTTCTAAAGCTTACTTTCCGCAAGAGCACATTGTAGAAGTAGCCCTCTGGTTGGTGCCCAGGGTGGTAGTCAGTGAACCTGATTACTCTTTCACATCTTGTGATCCTGTTGCTAGAAAAGTCCAGACCGATCGTTCCGTGTTGCATTTTGTTGGGCTTGCGGATCACATATTGCTATGGTAGTTGTAGAACGTGTTGTCCTCAATGTTTCTCGTTCTTTCGCAGTATAAGTCGACCGGGTGCAGGGTGACATTGTTGTTTCATGAGATGATGCATTGTCTTAGAGATGATGCCGTGAGGAGCCCACATAGTGAACAGACTCGCTTCTTGTGATTGTTGGTATTTGCATGCAATTTAGCGCGGCCTCTGTTGGCGAGGTTGGTTTTGACAGGAGGCTTGCGGGCGATGAGTTTCAGCTTTACTGCGTCGAGATGCTGCAACCCCAAACGTGAAGCATCTTCAGCATGGATGTTCAGTTTCCCCATTGGTTCTGATTTCATCACATACTTGAGGAGGTAGTGAGAAATTGAAAACACCATTGCGTATTAAGTGAGAACTATTGTAGGTTACCCACTTTAAAGATTTCCTCAAAATAATGTCAAATTTAAACTAGTTTTTAAAATTGAGGTAAAATTTAAACCCATCTATTTAAGAAAACATAGATTTTTGTTTTGGGAATAATTTTTAAAATTCTAAATTAAAAAATATTGATTTTTAAAATAAAGTCTTTTTAAAAGAATAGGTGATTTTAAATAATTTATCAACCAAATTATTGATAAGATGCACTTTGTGATTTATATTTTTTTGTTTTAGATTTATATATATGACTTTAAATAGAAGGTAAGAATGTCTGTTGGAGAGTGCTTATTTTCATGGAATTTTTAACTTGCTACATAAGGTTTGATGAACACTTTAATGAATATAGAACCTATATATTAAGACAATCCAGATTTGATACTCTCACAGGGAGAGTAACTTTGAGTTGGGAAGCAAGCTGAACAAAATTGTGTCTAAAGAGGAGACAACATATCTAAACAAGCTGAACAAAGATGATATGATAAACAAAGCTGAATAATACCTATACAAGACTTTCCAAAATAGAATTACCATGACAACTGCATCCTATGGAAATAAATCTTCATTGTCATGACGATTACATTCTACAACAATTACTTTAACAACAACCATGAAATTGCATTCTATAAAATAAAGAAAGACAACTCATATTGAATAAAAGAGTAATTGTCATTACATCAGTTTGCATCCTATGGAAATAAATCTTCATTGCCATGACAATTACATTCTACAACAATTACTTTAACAACCACCATGAAATTGCTTTCTATAAAATAAAGAAAGAGAATTCATATTGAATAAAAGAGTAATTGTCATTACATTATTTTGGCTGACATCTCAAATATCATACAATTATTGATCAGATCCCTCACTAGTTTGTTGGGGTGTTTCCTTTCTAGGATTGGGAACAACCACAATCAAATCAGCATCCTCATACAGCCCTGTCAACTCAGTTTCTTCATTGTTAAAGGCAGGTTGGGGCTCTCTAGAGGCCAACTGTACTGCTACATTATCTTCACAAGATTTAGCACCGACTTCCTGATCAGCATAAGGAAGATCATTCACACCACAGACCCTTTGCATGATGAATGCAGCTTGCAAAGGGTCTTTCTCTACAGCAATACAGTTCCTCTTCTTTTGAAGAGCACAGACTGTGGTTGTTCCAATTCCAGCGAAAAAGTCACAAACCTAATCATCTTGGATTGTAAACAAATCCAAAAGCTCATTGATCAATCTTTGAGGCTTTTGGTAAGGGTTAATAGTGGCTTTGGTTCCATCACAAAACCTCAGCTTCCTAGTTATAGCAGGAAAATTAAATACATTTACAACATTTCTACGTGGGCAATGCAAAATTGTCTTGGACTTCTCTACAATAGAGAAGTAGCCTAATCATCTCAAAGGCATGGATCATCTTGTTTCCGGGAACATGCTTTAGATTAGTCTTCACCTTGTAAATCAAATCAATAAAATCAAACATTATAATGCATTCAAATGTATTTAAAAAAAATTGAATATGAAAAAAACCTGTGGAGTAAAATTATATAAAACTTACCATATCATGTTCTCCTAGGAATGACAATGATCCATGAGCGCTTTGCTGATGCTGCTTGGGTTGAGGAGTGGAATATAATAAAGCTTCACACTGGAGCTGTGTTGTGAGATTTGAATGCCGATACCATGGCATCAATCTGCTTATGTCTCCATGCGATGTCATTAATATTTCCCTTAAGCTTAAATCCATACGGAATATCAACTATGGCTAGCTTGAAGCCACATCTAGGAATATTTGCCACAAAATCCTCCATGTCGCAACAAAATACATTGTAATGATTCACACATAATGGATCAAAGAGAGAGCTAAAGTTCTTCAAGTTATCATCCTTCTCAATTATAAGGAGACCCTCTCGTCTGTCCTTCTCAATCCTTGCGGATTCAATATATGCAAGAAAATTGCTTAAACAAGGGAAGTCCAAGCTATTTGATTTTGCTCTGGTTTTTTGCATTATCAACAAAAGAAAATCAATGCTATGTAATTTAAATCAATGATATGTATGCTTCGTACAACAACAATAACAAAATTTATTTAAAAGGTGTACTTACTATTTTTTTAATGTAATAAAAAATGGTTTTAAAGAATCGAAGGCACTAGAGATTGGATAATCTGCTGTGATTTGCTCCCCGGATTGAACATTCAGCCGAACCATCATTTGTTCTTGCATTTTGACATAAGTCTTATGGCTGCAATGATAAGAAAATATTAAATTAAACATATATAAGGCTATAAATACAAATGATAACATATAATTCAAAAATGGGAATAGAAGCTTACTCTTCAAAATATAAAGACATCTCGTCCAGAGAAAGCTCTCGAGCCTTGACTCGAGCCAATGTAGATAAGATGACCTTTTCATCTTTGATCCCTTGCATGGATCTCCATATAGTGATCTTCATCTCATCTGAAAGTGCCTTACCAGTAACATATGCTCTTTTGCTTTGACCTTTCATAATAATGTTTGGATCGTCCTTGGACTTTATTTGTTTTTGCCCCTTCACCTCTCCTTTCTTCCACATATCAAAAATTTCATCTTAAAGGTCCCAGACTGGACCTGATCTGAATGCAAGCTAAAAAAATTGATCATATCTTTGCATTGCATCTGAACTTTTGGTCTCGTAAAAAATTAACCCCGTCTCTTGACAACAATGAATCCTGAATTGAAGGGTGACTTTGTCATTGCTTCTTATAAAATCCAGATATTCATTATGAAAAAAACGGATCCTTTGTATGAATGTCATGCCTTGCCGATAATCATTATCATTATTATGGTCCCAGCCAAAAGGTTGGACTCTTCTTTAGTAAGACCAACATAAATCTTACTCTCTACAGATTTGAAATGGGGACAATCAGGGTACTCAGTGCAAAGCTGTCTCGTAGCTTTTGCACTGTGACACCCATCGATAACAAAATAATCATATGTATTTATCTTTTTCTTTTCAAAACTGCCCTTTTTAGGACACTGAGCTGGATCCACCATGACAAAAAATGGCACCACATTTGCAAAAGGGTTAATCTTCATCTTTGCCTTCAAATTTGAGACATGAAGATGATGCGGTGGCCTGACCTCCAAAGGCCTCCTTCCTGTTTCTGGATCAATAGGTGGCGTGTGAAGCTTTCTAGTCTGGATCATGAAAGTTCTCACATCCACCAGCTTTGTGCACCTGATGTTCTCTCTCAATACATTCTAGTTTGAGGAAACTATACCAAAAGATAACTGCATCCCAGGCAAAGACTTTGGGCCAGGCGAATAGTCTGTTGTCCTCTTCTTACTCAAAGATGTCGAGGACTTCTTCTTCTGTATCTCTGTGGTGGCAATCTTCTCTGCCGAGCCCTTCTTCCTCTGTATATGTGTTGTGGCAGTCATCTCTTTAGACTTCTTGCTTTGGCCTATTGTGGTGACTTTGTCAAGATGCATGAAAGGTAAAAGCAGAGGTAATAAATTTGCATTTGTTCTTACTTTCTCTTTTACCTTCTCTCTCAGATCAATAGGAGCAATCCTTTCAAAATCACAATTTATTTCTGAGATAGAAATCTCCTTCACAGTCAATTTATCCTTGGACACAATGAAATTCACAACTTCGTTGGGTTGATCCTCATTGTATGTCAATGACTTTATCAGGCCACAACATTTGTAAGTTTTCTCCTCATCAGTGAGGATAGCACCCTTGGCAATAAAGAGCAACAAGCCTTCAATGTCTTTGTACTCTAGATACCACCTATTGTGAGGGTAGTTGTGACTGGAAGATAGATCTTGGGCAGCTCTAGTAGGAATCATTTTTACGGCAGGCACTATCTGTTGACTCTTTGAATTTATGTTCATCAGAGACCTTTGCTGAACATTAGCAAAAATACTTCTTTGAGCAAGTGGTGAAGTCCTTGCTGTTCGAGGATTCTTGGCAGGTCTAACTAGTGTTGGTTCAGGGGAAGATAGCAAAGGGTATGTATCGTCTTTCCTAGTCTTGAGAGGTTTTATTTTAAGTTTCATTGGCCTATAACATAGTCAAAGTATATATATCTTATAAGAATAAAGCAATGAACAAAAGGAATTGGAAGAAAAGATAAAAAACTAGAAAAACATGACTTTTCATAGAAAAATGGCATTTTACTCCAAAAAAGAGTCAAAGAAGCAAATGAAAACAATTGATCTGCAGACTAAACCCATGAAAACACTGGCCAAAAGTTACCAAAACTTGCATATTCTCTCCTTAATTTCCACTAAAAAGGGCATCTATGGATGATTATTCGATCCCCAGTATCGAAATCGTATGGGATGCTTCTCAGTCTCTGCAAGGTTTAACAACAATGTTCAAGGCTTTTTCTATCCAGGGATATGAATCACACATAATTGGTAGCATGTTCGATCCTGGGGATTGAAATACCATGGGAGGATCATGAGTTTCGAGGTTTGCTATAAATCTGTAGTTGATGCCAAGGAGCAAGACATTCATCTTGGGTACCTTGTTTGATCCCGAGGATCGGATTTCTGTGGGAGACCCCTGGGTTTGGAAGGACTAGCAACACTTGGAGGCGTTTTCGATCCTGGGGATCAAAAACACCAGTGAGCAAATGGACATTCAAAACACCAGCAGAGCAAGTGAGCAAGGTTTGCATGCAAATCCGATCTCGGGGATCGGATTTGCTTGCAACATCCAATGACTGGCAAGCGATTCCGATCCCCGGGATCAGAATTGCTTGCCATTCACTCGATGTTGCAAGCAAATTTGATCGGGCCTGGGATTGGATTTGCAAGCAAAACTTGCTCACTTGCTTTGTTGGAGTTTTGAAGGTGCTGTTATTTTCTAACTGTATAGAAAATGAAAAATACCTCGATCCAAACTCGATATAAAAATCAAGAGTATCAAAAAAGAATATTTTTATTCCACTTACTTGCTAGGGGTTTCCTTCATTTTGGAAGACGACTCTAGGAGCTAGGATGTCAGAGGTAGTAGAGGGAGCAAGTAACTTGGGAACAGTGATTAGGGTTAAGAGTGTGATTATATAGAGTGATTATTAGATAAAACTAAATTATTTTTTGAAGTCCATGATTAAATTTTTTTCAAAAATAAACCTAAATAAAAATGAATATGTATTTGCCAAAAATATGTATTTGTAAAGAAACACATATTCCAAAAATATGTATTTGCAATAAAATTGAATTGAAATACATCTTGGACATCATTTAAATTTATTTTGGGTCCCATTTTTAGGCTTGGTTTAGGGTTAGGGTTTTTTTTGGGTCTAAATTAAATAAACCTAAATGACATTTGTCTTAGTATAATACCAGGCTTCTGTTTAGGCCCATTCTGATTTGTGATTATGCACGCAGTTCGAGATGCCTATTTCGGTGTCAAGCTATGCTCCAAGTTTCTCGAAGTGTGCTCAAAATACAAGCAGTACTAGGCCTCGTGAACCATCAATCTCCTCATACATCCCAGAATTTAGTCCCTAGAATGGCTCTATCTCCTCTTTTGAAGTCGTTGGTGATGAAACAAATCTTTCAGTGTCCCATATGAGCCAAAGTCTTCAGCACTGACTAAATCTAAAGAAGCCTTGCAAGAGTTCCAAAGGTATGACTGCCTGCCCAGAGTTCATTCTACTACCTCGCAAAATATGGATGCACAATTGCCTCGTATGATCTCTCCGGTGCCATCTGCACCTTGGCTTTCTATAGTTGAACAAAGTGAATCTACTCTTCCAAGGAACACTAGAAAAAAGGGAAGGATGCACATTGATAAAAGATCCACAAGCTACGGTAGGAGAAGAATACAATTCATGACATATCAAGCTCAGTTAAAGGAGACATGCACTACTATGTGTTGTGTTCAAAATTGTTTGGCGAGAACAGGTGTGAGAAAGTTGAAAGCTATTAGGACACATTACTTTGGTTTGAATCGTGAGGAGCAAGATTATTACTTAAATGCAACAATCACGCCTTTAAAGAATGACCAAGTAGAGTATTATTTGGGGAGCATATGCGTATGTAGATCAGCCTTTAAAACCATTCATAGCATGGGGAATGCAAGGCTTGCATGTTTGCAGAAGAGGTTGAGGTGCTTTAGGAATCCACGGCTAATTGGTCCTATTGGACATATGGCAATGTCATGGATGAAAAGCTATTTTTCTTTAAATGCAGAAGTGATGCCAACAACAGGAAAGCTGCACTTGATGGATAACTACACAAGATTCGAAGTTTTCACACTCTACAGGGAGGAGATGGCAAAGAGCAATGAACGGTTTGCTAGCTATAGTCATTTCAGTAGATTGTGGAAGAACTTATTTAATAATGTGAAGATCCCCAAAAAAGTGAGAATGGGGGTATGTAGTGTATGTGCAAACCTCAACAGCCGACGGCAAAGGGCAACAACTTCAAGTGAATGAGGTATCAGTGTATTTAACATGTATAGTAACATGTATAGTTTCATTCTCTAAAACCATTTTGGGTGTGTGTTATTGATAATATTTGTGTGTTTTAATATGCAAATCAAATCAATGGTGCTCTTAAGCACCCTAGAGAGCAACAGGCACAAGAACGATTAAAGTTGGAAAAGCATAGAAGAAAGTGCTTGAAGAATCCCGAAAAGTATCTTGGTCTCATTATGGATGGTATGGATCAAAAGAAGACATATTTGCCTCACTTTATGAGAGTTCCAAAAGATGTGAAGGAAGAGACATTTGTGCAAATGCATCTTGTGGGTTGTCTCATGTATTGCAAAAGGCTCCAAGCTAAGGTGTTCTTCAACTATCCAAATATGCATAATGATGCAAATCTATAAATCACAATAACTCATCGCATTCTCACCTCATGGGAAGGCTCCGTTCCAAGAACCCTATATATCCAACTTGACAATATAGCAAGAGAAAACAAAAATCAGACATTTCTTGTGTACCTATGCATGCTTGTGGATAAGGGAGTTTTTGATAAGATCAAAGTTGGATTTCTCTTGGTTGGTCATACTCACGATCAAATAGATCAAATGTTTTGTACATTCTCCAAGAAGCTTGGAAGAAATGATGCATTCACTTTGGAAGAGATGATGTCTCTTGTGAAAGAATCTTATAGTCCACGGCATAAAGTTTGTCATTTGTCACTTGAAAGACACTTACGATTTTAGGAGATTCACTCAAGGTGAGCCAGGTGATAAATGTTGTATCAAAAAATTGAATGACTTGAGCTTTCAGCATCAATTTCTCATAAAGAAGAAAGCAGATCAAAAAACATATCTATATGGTAAGCAATATGCCTCCTCCCTAGATTGGGTACCCATGGGTGGTTTGCAATTTCTTTCTTTTGTTCCAGTCCATGACATTCACACTTCAGTGCAAGAACCTCTTCTTATTGAGAGTGAGGTAAAGCAGGCACAAGCTCAAGGAAGGGATATTGACTATGACAAGTGTATGTTTGAGAAGAGAGGTTTGATAGAGAAGGCAAAAATGTACTCTCGAAGTGTAGATAGTGGAATGTGGTGGAATACTTTCTTTGATGACCAAGCCCTCATCCTTGAACGGTACAAGAGTAACACTACTACTTTGTACAATGATTTTGTATGGCCAACACCCTGTCCTCGTTCAGACCAAGTTGTTCAACCTCAGAGACTATCAATTGAGGTTGAAGCTTTGATTAATGTACCTACGCGAGAGATGTATTTGGGAGCACGACGAACTCGTCAAAGACGAGAAGAGCTCATGATAAAAAATCTCTTACTCCCATGATCATATTTATCCAATAAATAGGGGCAGTGAAGTGTTCAACTATAGCAAGAAAAATATATTGCCATTAAAAGGAGCACAAAATGATTATCTCCCTCTAGCTTTTATCCCTATAAAAGGCCTCCCACCCTACTTTCCCCATGAAACTACCTTGCCATAAGACCTTCTATATCTTACATCAACCTCCCTCCAAAAGGCCTCATGCCCTACTTTTGCCAGCGAAAGTACCTAGAAAATGGCCTAGCCCCTCTACTTTCTCCAGCGAAAGTACTTGGGAAGGGACTCACCCTCCTTTCTCCAATGAAAGCAGGGAGAACATGGAATAAACTATAATTCTCAAACACTTAGAAGGCTAGCCTACGTAAATGTCTAAGAAAATATGAAGGATAAGCTATACAATAATAACTTTAAATATTAACTTCATAAATTTGACATAATTTTCATCTATTTTGTATAATTTAACCAAATAAATGTGCTCAAATGACACTTTTCCTTCGATTTGAGTGGCTGGATGGCTTTGTTTTGACATTAGATGTGAAAGTTATGGAAAGCTTCAAAAATTGTCTCCCAAGTACTTTCACCAGTGAAAGTACTTGGGAA
>NC_141111.1:7328571-7348571 GCF_041138505.1 Cibotium barometz | reverse complement strand
TTAACATAACCACATAATTAGAATGGATCACAGTGTCGATTGGTCAACTACAAATGTTGCATGGAACAAATCTCCATATCGTTCTTCAATACTGCAGTGTACACAAGCCTTAAGGCTTGGCTTTTGTACCTTGATTCTTTTTTTGCTTCGGGTGGAGTGGAGATAGAAAGATGCATCTTCAGTCTTTTCCAATATTGCAAATGCTTGTGCAAGGCTTTGGTTTACGCAAGGTAGCATGCTAACATATAATGCGGATGCAATACAATTTGAATCTTCCATCTTCTACCATCAATGCTCAAGGGAGAGAAAAATGCAAAATAAAAAAATTTTAAAGGTTTGTGCGAGATAAAATTTAACAGGTGCAGGAGTGTTTACTACTGCTGGAGTACTGAGCAGGCACACAAATACAATTTCCTCAGGCACACAAATACAAGGAAATTGATGTTGAGTAGTTATGGTTGTAGGCAGCACGCTTTGGATTGATTTGCAGCTATATTTTTTATCCTTAATATATTCTCGTGAGATATGTGGAAGTCATCATAAAGTATATTTTTATAATATTAGTGCATTAACCATTAACAATTCAAAAACTGATATTAAAGATTCCAAAACAAGAGAGAGAGTCGTATTATTTTACTATTTTTTTGGCATATTCTTCTACGATATGCTAAGAGAGAATGCGCTAACAGGGCCCTTTTCGAGCCCATATTTTTCCTAATGGTTACGTGTATTCTCATTTCTGAGAGAGTGTGTGAGAACTTCGAGTATGAGTGATTAAGAAAATCCGAGGCGGCTTGGTTGTAAGCTTATTGGCTGTGCCTCATTGGAATACAAGCACTCTTTCCTCATTGGAATACAAGCTTATTGGCTGTGCCTCATTGGAATACAAGCACTCTTTCCTTTATTGCAACATCCATCATTTATATCTTTCGCACTTTAAGTTTGTGGCACGCATGTTCTCTCTGCCATCATCATACGGTTCTCTGACAATAGCAGCCCCGATTCTCTGTGTTTATTTATTGTTGATTCTCGGTATAAACGTCGGTATATGCGCCGGAACCACGACGTCGGTATAAGCATCGGAGAACAATACCGGTGCCTATACCGGTGTCTATACCGACGTCTCACTAGCGCTAATACCGACGGCTATTCCGGCGTCTATACCGGCTACTATACCAGCACTTATACCAGGGTGTATACCTGCCCCTATACCGACGTTCACCGGCATCTATACCGACGGCAGTACCGGCATGTATACCGGCAGATATACCGGTGAATATACCGGTGTATATACCGGGGAATATACCGACGCTGTACCATAAATTTTTTTGGGGCAGAATAGTGTTGCCTGGCTGCCTGCAATGAACAGGATCAACAATAGCAAATAGACAGCACCATTCAGTCTAAAATAGAGCACAAAAACAACCGTTCTCGTTTTTTTATTTTCCAGATCGATAAACAAGAAATTAAATTAAACATTAATACTCAAGAATGTTTTGATCATATACCATTAGTTTGAAGGTCATCTTACATCATGGTAATGCCTCCCAATTGACGGTCTCTCCTTCTTCTTCAAGCATCTCAAATAAGGCCACAAGGCCATGTTTGTGAGCGTACTTCTCCTCTCGCCTACTTGGTGGGCGATTCATGGCCAACTCCTACACAAACGATTAACAATTATAACTTTTAGAAATCAACATTTAGCCCACATACATACATTTACATAAATAAAATTGCTACAAATACTTACGAATTCATGGCGCATGGTTTCGTAACCATCACTCCCAAGATGAGAAGCCCCTACTGTTTGGAGTCTTGCCCTTGCCGCCTCTCTTTGTTGTTGAAACCCCTCTGGTGTCTCTGTGAGCTCCTGAGCAATGGCTGCCCACTCCCTGTCATCTAGCCAAACAAGTTTCTCTTTCCCCTCTCTAAATGCATCCCTCGCCTCTGACCTACGATGCCCCATCAAAATGCGAGCTGTATACTGTATCCACTCAGTAGAGACGACATTCATAGGGTCAGATGGCTGAAACTCTTGCTTTATCTTTGTATTTATATAATTTTTCTTCCCCTTATCTTGCTGATCCCATTTAGTCATGACAGAGTCGTGAAACTGTATAGTGCACAATTGTCGAATGCGTGTCTTCATTGCCTTCCCTGCACTATTCATTATTGGTGCCCCATCCCTAATTCTGTATATCTTGCTGTTGTCATGGTCATGTGCACCCCAGGGAGTGGAAGGTGACCCTATGGGTGTGCTATCAACAGATGAGAGCGAAGGACGACGCTCACGTGGTGGTGGTGTCATAGCATCTGTGGCACTACCACCACAACAACCTCCCCCTGAAGACCTACTACGTGAGCACCGTCTATGTAAAGAGGTGGTAGATCGAGCTGTAAGAGGAGTGGAAGGCTGTGTGGTATGAGGTGTGGGAGCTGCTGTCATACCCACGGGTGTGGGAACTGGCGTCGGAAAGCCAGATGGTGAGGCAGATGTCCTTGCTCCAGAACCCCAATAACTCTGAGCCATGGCTCTCTGCTCTGGAGTCATGGACGAAAGAAAACCATATAACTGCTGGGGACTCATGCCCTACGGTGTAGGATTAAATGAGAAATCAGGACTGTAGTCGTAGGGCGGTGAGTCACCCATGGCCTGTTGGACAAAAAACCATATGACAAACTTGTGCGAAATGAAAATTACAAGGTAAACAATGAAAGAACCATATGACAAACATTAACAATGATAAACTACAATGGTAAAACTATATCAACTTGCACCTACAGTAGTGATTATGATGGTAAACATTAACAATGGTAAACAATGAAAGGACCTTCAATGTCATAAAATCATTACAAATATGTCATAACTATTCGCATAATCATTAAGATACATCATTTTAAAAATCATTATCTATTCTATCATCCTCATTAAGATCAGTAGCCCCAAAGAGATCTATGTCTATCTACATTTCAGCATCCTCATCATTAAAAGTCCCTTGATGAAGGATGTCCTCATCATCTATGTCTTCTTCCTCAACATGTTTTTCAGCTTCCTTGGTTTGCACCTCTTCATTTGGATCTTGCTCTAGTTGCTCCTCTTCATTTGCTTGCTCCTCTTCATTGTTGATATCGGCTTGTTCTTGCTGCTCTCCACCACCCTGTGCATCCACATCACCTTGTTGTAGCTCAAATTCTTCAAAAATTTGCTTACTGCGGGGGGCGACTTGAACCACAAATAGCCAGCGTGGATCTTTTGGATCCGCTTTAAAGACAACCTGCTCACAATGCTCTGGGCGCACAAAAGTATCTTGCTGATCGGTCCATACCTTTGTGGAGTCCACTTGGATGAGGCCACTCTTGTCTCTACGTATAGTTGCATGTGGCCCATTCATGATTACCTTGAACCACTTCACATCAAAGATAAACAACTCAAAACTTCTGAAGCCAACCTTTAATATATCTTGAATGGTTCCAAAGTAATCAAGCATTCCAGTAATTGTGTTATCATCACTTGCACTTGCACAACTTTCTTGAACAAACTGTGCTGTGACACCACAATCAAAGGTTGCTCTTCTTTGGTCTATTCGGTCTACTCGAAAATGACGTCCATGTGACCAAAACGCCCCATATTTGTGATACTACAAATAGCACATAAAGATTGTTGATGGAGAAACAAACACTGACGCATGTAGAGAAAAAAAAGAGAGACACGTAGAACTTAAACACTTACATGCCAATCGCATCCTTTTGTAAGCTCCTCCTCCTCCTCTGTTATAGTTAAACCAGCACGTTTGGCTTCTAAAATTGTAGCTTCTAGCCATCTACCTATGGGAAAGTCCGGAAGAGCTTGCATACCTTCTGGATATGGAAGATTTCTTGTAGTGCGATTCCTTCTGAAACTTAAACGATCTTGTACTCACTGTCGCTTGAGAGCTTCATATGTCTCAATCCACTTCTCCATTACATGAGAGTTCAAGATGCAAAATTTGTTGATTTTTTCCCTCAAATTGTTATCCATCTTTCTCTTAATGCCTTGGCCTTTAGGTTCCTCACCAATGACTCGCCTATTAGACTCTTGAGACCATAGTCGAGGTATCTTTGGATCTGAGGAACTTAAATATTCAGTGATGTAAACAAGGGACTCTTGTATCAGTCACCCTTCTGACATACTACCCTCTGGGCGAGCCATTTGGCGAACAAATCCCTTTAATGTCTTCATAAACCTCTCCAAAAAGAACATCCATCTTGAATGGACTGTTCCAGCAACTGCAGCCTCATCTACAACATGAACTAGCAGATGCATCTGGATTGTTAATAAACTTGTAGGGAAAAACTTCTCTACCATGCAGACTGCCTCTATGGAGTTTAAATGCGCTGTCTCCAAAGTGTCTCTCTTTATCTCTTTTGAAGAAATCCAGCGCACCAATGTGCCAATCTTATAGATAGTAGCTCTAATGTCTTCAGTGAGGCAATCTTTTATTGCTATGGGTAGCACAAATTGTAGAAACTTGTGCCAATCATGACTCTTGAGGCCACTAAGATCATCATCCTTTGTAAATGCACTTTTCAAGCAATGCATACAACCTGTAGGAGTCCGAAACTCTGAAATTGTCCTCTTGACTTGTTGTTCCTCCATCTTACTAAAAACCCATGGGGCTCTTGGAAGTAGCACCTTTCCATTGGGTCTAGTGCGAGCCCACAACTCTTGCATGCAACCAATCTCTTCCAAGTCATCCCTTTGGCCTTTAGTCTCCTGTTTTCCTGTCATAGTCTTTCACAGAATGTCAGCTACATTCTTGAAAATATGCATCGGGTCAAGCAAATGGTTTATAAGGAGATCACCCCAATAGGGGAGTTGGTGAAAGATAGAGAGCCTCTTCATCCCAAGACATGCCAAGTTGCCACATTCCTCCCATTTGATCTTCCAATCGCTTGCCTTCAATGCACTTGGAGGAGGTCTTCCTAGATTACCATCCCGCAATTCATGATTTTTTGGAAGATACCTAACATGTCCTTGGTAGACATTCTTTCGTAATGCTTTTGAGTATCTTGAATCAAGTCGAGGACCACATACAGGACATGCATTGTAACCCGATATAGACAAACCTGAGCATTCTCCATAGCCAAGCCAATCATGCATTGTCCACATGAGAATACCTTGCACAGTTGTAAGACTTTGGCCACTCTGCTGCTTTGACATGTCCTTCACTTCAATTCCGTTCCACAAGGTGCGTAACTCATCAATAAGTGGTGCCAAATATACATCCATGTTCTTCACCTTGTACTTTCCTGGAACTAGTAATGAGAGCAACAAATGACCTTTCTTTATTTCTAACCATGGCGGAAGATTATAATTCACAAGGCAAACAGGCCATGTGCTCCATGAAGAGCTCCTTAAACCAAAAGGGTTTACACCATCCATTGCTAGGCCAAGACGGAGGTTTCGAGGTTCTTCCTTAAAAGCCGGCCATTTCTCTTCAATGTGTCTCCATGCGGGTGAATCAGCAGGCACATGCATCACTTCATCTGTGGATCGAGTTGTGGCATGCCATGTCATCAAGCTTTGTATAAGAGAGTATAAACATTCAAAAAGCTTATGCTCTCCATCCATGCAAGGCACTCTACATCAAAAAAAGCTTTACGCATAAAAACATAACGCATGTGAAGCCTTATGCATAAAGCTCATCCATAAGATTTATACATAAAACATTATGTATTAAGCTTTATGCATAGATCTTAATTCATGCATTCAGCTAGATTCATATAGCTCTATGCATAAACTCTATGTATAGAGCTTGCATAAGCTTACAAGCCCTATGTATAGAGCTTTTATAATCTTACAACCTCTATGTATAAAGCCTATACATAGAGCATATGCATTAAGCTTTTACAAGAAGGCTATGCATAGAGCTTTCAACAAGAAGGCTATGCAAGCTCTATGTACAATGTCCATGCAAGTTTTCAAGAAACCTATGCATAGAGATTTTATAAGCTTGCAAACTCTATGCATAAAGCCTATGCATAGAGCTTATGCATAGATATTTCACAAGCTCGCAAGCTCTATGAATAGAGCTTATGCATAAAGCTTGCAAGAAGGCTATGCATAGAGATTGCAAGCTTATGATAGGTTTTATGCATAGATCTTGAATTAATCCTATGTATAAGCTTACAAGAACCCTAAACTAACCCTAAATCATAAAACAGGGATGCAATAATATGTAGAAAAAAGCATAAACAAGGAAAATTGAAAGAGGATCTACCTCTTTTCTGGGAAGCTGAAGGAGAGGATTGGTGAAAGATTGGTGAAAGAGCTGCAAAACAAAATATTAAACAAAATAATTAGTAAATTAAACACAAGAATAAGAACTAATACAAAGTAATACAAAACCCTAAAATCTCTATGCATGCATTAGGAGATCTATGCATACATAGAGAGCTCTCAACATGCATAGAGAGCCAAAAAAAACACAAAACCCTAAACGTCCTATATCCTAAATTAAAAAGCAAAAGCAAGAGCATATTAGTAAAAGTGGAGAAGGAGAAGAGGAGAAAAGAGGAAAGAAGGAGAAAAGAGGAGAGAGGAGAAAAGAGGAGAAGAGGAGAAAAGAGACGACGCATACCTTCTCTGCAACGTCACGAAAAACAGAGAAAATATGCTCTCGGCTGTAAAAAACTTACGAGCGTCGGTATGTGCGTCGGTATCAGCACCGGTATATACTTAGGAATGTGCATCGGTATCAGCAACGGTATATGCTTCGGTATGTGCTTCGGTATACGTGTCGGTATACGAAAATTTCAAATTACCCCGCTCGACTTGTCTCCTCCAAGATTACGACGGGCATACCGACATTCGACATTTGCGTCGGTATTTTAACGTCAGTATGCCCTCAAGCTCTAGTAGTGATGGAGCATATAAAAGGCCACATGTCCTCCAAGTAAAGCATGATTAGATGTAGCCAGTCTTGGATCTAAATGTGAAAAATGCACACTCCAAAATGAAATGGAGTAAAGATAACTTGTTTAAGGTATGGGTTCCATGCAAAATAACAAAAGGTAATGTAATGCATGGACCATATAAGTTTACAAAATTAAAATTTATACCCCTAGTTTTAGATCTTTCCTTTTCAAATGGTTGCACCTAATCATGCTGTAGTATCCCACTAAGAACTAACATGGTGGTAGTCATAGCATAGGGCAATGTGTCCTCTACCAAGAACTAGCATGGTCGGGTAGCAGCATACTACACCCTCCATATCCCTTTAAGACCTACATGAAGCCATGGTCCCTCCTCTAAAAACTAGCATGGTGGTAGTGTGGTGGTTATAGTAGCTAGCTATACAATACACAACACTATGCATCGAGTTAGAACTACCATAGTTGAATGCACGATCCCACATGTCATGCAATAAAACATTTTTAAGGAGAAAGGAAATCATGAAAGAAAAGTGACTAACTTATCTTACATGGGTGCATGCCAAGAGTTTCCTAAGGGTGGTTGCACGAGACCGAAAGCCTAAAATTTTTGGATCTATGGTGGTTCTCAACTTGCAAAGTAGGCATATTCATCATTCTCAATATGGATCCATAATCCTAGACATTTGGAAGGGTGCCAAGGTGGGTGCATTTCATGTAGACAATCAACCAATTTCAATCCTAGAATTAGTTGTACAGGGAGCACACTTGCCAACAATTTAAGTCTTCTAATATATCTCATTGTCAATAATCAAATACGCAGACCATGCCTGCCCACTAACCAGCACCCACATCCTATCACAGTTCACAAATGCCCCCAAAAAATTGCTACAACACCCTAGCATATTTTGACCATTCAAATTCGCAAATTATGTTCATTGGCACTTTGCATCAATTGTATGTAGTTATTTGAGAATTATTTATAATCTACATATATTCAAGGATTGTGCTTCTAACGAAGGTGGTACAGCCTACTGGAAATGACCAAATATTTAAGGTGCTAAAAAGATTCCTTATGCAAAAAGGCATATAACTTTTCTTTGTATAATTGTTGAATATGTTGGCTACCATTTGCTTTAATTTTTTTGAAAAAAATCTATGTGGGAGAAAAGAGAAGCTATAGCTTCCCAAAGTTAATGGCATGCTGTCCTCTCATTGAAAATCTTCAAGAGTTGGTACTCCTTCCTCAAAACTCATAGCTTCTAACTTCTACAATAGTCAATAATTCATTATTCCTCGTATGAGTGTCCTCCCATTGGTCATCCCTTCTAAGGCTATAGAGTAATGCATTAGTATCTTGGTTAGATAGCCCATCCAAAGTGTGCAAATTTGCTTTTCTAAATGTACTTGTAGTTGCCCTTTAGAATTCATATTTAGTTCAACCTTTGTATAAACTATTGTAATGCAATAAAGATAGTACTACTTTGCAACTTTTGTTTAGCTTGAGGTTCATCATTTAGATTCTATCAAAGGTCTTAGGGGGGAGTTTTGGATATTACTAATTAGTAGAAACATCTTGATTGATAGTTCCATGTATATTTCAGCTCTTTCCTCCATAAGACTAGAATGATCACAAGCATGGCCAATAAATTTTGGAGTCACATAAATTTGGAGAATGATTTTAAAAGCAAAAGAATTGAGTAAAGGTGAAGAATTTGGCAGCCAAGTACATCAAGACTTAACCTAGCAAAGAAACACAAAGGATCACGTGATGATTCAATTTTGAACAACATGATAATCTTGTCTAGCACATTATTGTTGCAAGATACATGAGAGCTCACAAATTTTGAATGGTGAGACAATAGTTGATATATGTGGATCTTGTCTTGAGATATGTTGTTTCTCTTTGTGAATACATAACTACAATAGCTAATTCAAAGTTCTTGGTTGGATTCTCCATTAGGTTGTTCGCTGTTGTAGAATTTGCACCCCCACATATCTGCAAGGAGTGCTGAACGTTATATTCAAGAACAATTTACTCATGCAACTGTAAGAAAAGGCTAACTAACTTAGGTTATATGTGTACATGTGAAGGGTGGAGGGTGGCTGCATGATAGCCAGAAAGAACAATCTTTTGGTCGACAGTGACTAATGTCCATAAAGACATTTGCATCACTATCCTGAGTCATTGAAAGGTGCTAGGATTGGCCATAGAGCCTCCCAACGACGCCAGCCAAACCCTTTATTAGTCGACAAAACTTAGAAAGTGAATGGGATTTGGATGTAAAAGGAGGAGTACCTGCCGAGCATCATGACAGTGGCTTGTGGATTGGCTCCAGGGGAGGTGAGGAAAGTGGAACCGTCCACGACTCTGAGCCCCGTGACGCCGGTGACACGATAAGTGGGCCAGTCCACGACCTTGCCGAGCTGGCAGCCGCCGTGGTAGTGCCAGCTGGTGGCCACCTTGTTGTTGCAGAAGAGAGCCATGGCAGTCGGGTCAGCGGTGTTGCGGGGGACCAGATTGCCCACAACAGACAGCCCAGCGCTAATCCCCTTGGGTAACTTTTCCTCCCACCACAGGTATGAGACATTCCTCACGGCCTTCGATCTCACCACCTTCATCCCCATAATGCACTTCTCCATGTCTTCCTTCTCCTTAAAGTAGTTGATGCTCACTGCGGGATTGTCTCTCACGCTCTTGCTTTCAGCCTTAGCCTCCCCCTCGACGCAGGCCCGCTCACCTTCACCAACAAAAACCCCACCCTGTCCCTTAACTCTTCGAAGATTTCAGGCCGTAAGCTCATAAAATGCTCATATACCGAGCTCACTGCATGTGGATCGATCCTTTCTCGCGGTACCAATACGCTCCAGATCCCTACTAACGCTCGGATGTAGTTTGCATCACCCCCGCTTAGCGTCTCGATGAACGTGTCGAATGCTCTTTTTCCTACTACATCGACGAGCGACGGCGGAAGCGGTTGGCGGAAGGGCAGTAACGTAGGCACGATAGGATTGTCTGCCATGCCTTCTCCGACGTTCGGAAGGTCTAGTATCGGGTCGATATTTAGAGAACGAAGATACTTCCTTGGACCGATCCCGCTCAGGAGAAGCAGCTGGGGACTCCCGAGTGCACCTGCAGAGACTATCACTTCGCCACCTTGAGATAAAGAGGCCCGATGCACACCTCCTTGTTCATCAACGTACTCTACTCCGGACGTTTCCGGAGGCCCATTGCCTAACACGGAAAGAGACAAAGATGGCCGGTCACGGAAACTGTCGATTTCAACAGAACCAAGTCAGCCAGTAAATCACTGATCGCAGGGATGAACACCTACGCACCTGGATGGAACAGGATCTTGCCGACTTCTGCAAACAGCAGAACGTCGATGTTTTCAGGCTTCGCATAAGCTAGCAATTCCTGAGCCGACCGCCGATTGCCATTGCTATCGAAAATGCTGCCACTGGTCTTGGTCCCATACCTATCATCCAACGTAACTCCGTTATCTGGCAGCACTCCGGCCTGCAGAAGCCCCACGCGCACAGTGGCCTGCCAATCAGGAAGCTCCGAGGGAAAGCTGACGAGCGCCTTCTCCACCCACTCGTAAGATTCCTTGACAAGGCGCTCGTCCCACCCAACTTCCTCAATGTATGATGCGCTAGCCCGCGTGTAGAACCCAACGTTTATACTGCTTCCACCTCCCAATACTCTTGCTCGATGATTGGCCACTCCTTCCTCGGATGCAAAAGCTTGAACCGGGGAGGTGCTTGAGTTATTGTCAATGATCTGCAAAAGAAAATTGCTTCGCGTGGTAAGAAAGGGGTCCGAGAAGCCCCCACGTTCTAAAAGCAGGACCTTGAAACGTTGTGATAGCGTGGCAGCTAAAGGGCATCCAGCTGTGCCTCCGCCCACGATGACGAAATCGTATTCCGAACTCGGGGACGAGAAAGATGCGTTTTTTACAAAGGAAAAGCTCGAGATACCTGTACAGGCGACGATTCAACATGGAGACAGTTTAGAGTCTGCACTAGCCGCGGCAGCAGCATCCGACGATTACGAAGGTTCGTTCATTAAACGAGTATCCAAATGTGAAATCAGCAAATGCGCTTTGGAGAATGGACTGAAGACATAGCTGCGGCATACCAGCTGTACACTGACCAACTCGTAAAGCAGCCGCAACCAGCACAGATAGTATAGTTATGAAGACAGCCATGTTGCACGAACTGAGCTAGCAATCCTTGAGAGGCTTCCAGGCTCCAGCCTTCCTGTCGCTCTACAACTCGATCCACCGTTCCAAGTTGTAGGGATAGAGGTTGAAAACTTGTGCAGAAGATCCCCAAAACCTGTTAGCAACTTCAATGAATACGTACCTGCAGGATTGATCAATGAATACTTACCTACACCCTAAATAGTGCAGGCGCGAACATCAAGAAATCACCATCGCTTTTTGTGCTGGCTGTACGAATGCGAGCTTTTCCTCGAGTGGAGTCTGGACCAGTGCTTAAATTTGAAGCCCGTTTTGGGCTTCAATGGCTATGCAGGGCTTCAAATGAAGCCCTGCAATATTCTAAAGGCTTCAACCATGAAGCCCAATTTTTCATGCAAGGCTTCAAATTGAAGCCCTCCTAAATCACCAAGGCTTCAAAAAAATATAGTATGTGTGTGTGTGTGTGTGTGTGAGAGAGAGAGAGAGAGAGAGAGATTTTACATATCTTTCTAGCATGTTTAGTGTAAGAGTACATGCATGCACGTGTAGTGTGTGTGTGTGTGTGTGTGGAGAGAGAGAGAAAGAGAGAGAGAGAGAGAGATTTTACATATCTTTCTAGCATGTTTAGTGTAAGAGTACATGTATACATCTGTTGTGTGTGTGTGTGTGTGAGAGAGAGAGAGAGAGAGAAGAGAGAGATTATGAATCCCAAAATTTTGTATAAGGTTGCAATTTGAAGCCCATTTGTGGACTCCAAAGCTTCATTTTTTTTTCCATGAAGCCTTACATTAGGCATCAAATTTAAGGCCTGGTCTGGACTGCGTTAGGACAGGATGAGCTGGACTCGGGACTATAGTGAGATGCCTTAAATAGTTTGGGTTTGGTACACCATCCCATTCACTTTCTCCGACCTGCATCTACGGTGGCCTTAAATAGTTTGGGTTTGGTACACCGTCCCATTCACTTTCTCCGACCTGCATCTACGGTGGCCTTTTGAATTGTTGGGTTTGTCACATCTATCTATCTATCTCGTGGGCAAACGAGAGGAGGGAGAGGGCCACCGTCCACAAGAGGCAGGAGAGGGCAGCCACTTGGTGGGCAAAGGGGATGGACTAGATCATACTCAGGTATTCAAGGTTCCACATATTTACACATGTAACACTAGCATGTGTTTGTGTGTGCATGCATGTGTGTCTACGTGTGTATATCAAACACACACAAACACAGCCACACATAGTTCATACACAACAAATATACACACGTGTATACACATAAGAAAAGACAAATATTAAGGAGAATGTTAGATATCCGTAACGCCGCTACGGGCGTTACCACAAGAGGGGACGGCCTCTGGCTCACCACCCAGCCATAGAGGAAGAATGAGGATTGCCCCTCATCCCCCAGGCTACATAGTGTGTGGCCTGCCGTCCACACTAGCCTGGCCGCCCATGACTCCGCATGGGCGTCCTCTCCCACTGAACCCCGGATATGGCCATCGGTTTGCCGTCGGTCATTCACAGGCATTACAGCCTACGTGACATTACCCCCCCCTTAAGAAGAGTTTTCGTCCTCAAAAACAAACTGGGGAAACCTTTTGGAAATTGCACTACGGCGTTCCCAGGTAGCTACCTCCTCATCCCTATCTGTCCATTTAACAAGTACCTCCTGGTACACTTTATGTCGGGTCTGTCTATCACGATACTGTAGAATCTTTTCAGGTTCATGTGGTATCTTTGGTGGCTCTATCAAGTCCACCAAAATCTCTGGAGAAACTGCGTTCTCTAACCCGTGAACTGATTTCTTCAGTTTACTAACATGGAAGACAGGATGGACTTGAGAACTCTTCGGTAACTCAAGTTTATATGCTACGTCCCCAATCTTCTTAAGGATTTTAAAAGGACCACAATATCTCGGAGAAAGTTTATCACACTTTCCCGTTTTCATGGTTTCTGACTGCGCAGGAACCTTGAGGAATACAAAGTCACCTTCTGCAAAGGTCACCTTTCTTCGTTCTTTATCCGCATAAGTTTTAGCGCGATCCTGAGCGCTACGAATGCTCTCACGTGCGGCTCTGAGCATATCATTCATATCTTCAAGGAAATCCTTGACAGATTGAATCTTCTCCTTTTCTAAGCCTACAGCCATTGGAGATCTCGGCTGGAATCCATACATTAACATGAATGGTGTAAATCCAGTTGCTGAGTGTTTGGAGCTGCTATAGGCAAACTCCAGTAAGGGTAAGTACTCTTCCCAATTAGATTGCTTCTTACTAACATAAGAACGCAACATATCCTCTAGAATTTAGTTAACTCTTTCAGTTTGACCATCAGACTCCGGATGATCTGCCGTACTCATACTCAGAGTAGTATCCAGCTTTTTGAAGACTTCCCTCCAAAAATGACTGTTGAACTTTCTATCTCTATCCGACACTATATCTGCGGGCAGGCCATATAGCTTGTAGAGATGTTCAATAAAGAGTTTTGCCAACTCTGGCATTTTAACAGTTTTCTTCGTAGCAATAAACTTTGCCATTTTAGTTAACCTGTCCACTACCACCCACACCGAGTCATTCCCTCGACTCGTCTTGGGTAAACCAGTAATGAAATCCATGGAAATGCTTTCCCATTTCCCTTGAGGAATCTCCAGCGGATGGAGTAGTCCTCCAACCTTAAGACGTTCATGTTTATTGACCTGGCACTTATTGCATTTCAGCACATAAGTCTGGACGTCCTTAAACAAACTAGACCAATAAAACTGTCTTTTTACTAGTGCATAGGTCTTCTGAATCCCGGGATGACCCGCACTTGGACTATCATGACTTTCTTAAAGAATTTGGGCCCGAAAGTCACCAATAGTTGGTACACATATTCTACCCTTGTAGAGTAAGTACCCGTCGTCAATGGAGTAATTAGCATTTTTCTCCCCCCGACGAAGTTTATCACTCCCCTTTGAAGCCGTGGCAGTCAAAGGTGATGAAGGGCCTACGTCAGAACTCTCCGGTTCCAAACTATACCCAGAAGACACGGCTAGTCTCTCCGGACTAACTCTCGCTTCCCTTCCCGTTGCACCTTCGGCCAGTCTCTCCGGACTAGCAATACGTGCGAACGAGGGAGGTGGTCGCGTCTGTGAAGAAGTGTGTGCGCGTACAGCGCGCCAGACCTCTGTAAAAGATGGATCGTGCTCACATAAACCACGTAGGGACTCCAAGAAATCATTCTTGAAGACTGTGAAACTAAGTTCATTTATCTATGGCATGCGACTAAGTGCATCTGCCACCACGTTATACTTACCTTTCTGGTAACGTATCTGAAGGTCAAACTCCTGTAGAATCTCCGCCCACCGAGCTTTTCTACCCTTCAGTTCATTTTGACTTGAAAGCCATTTCAGACTTTCATGGTCCGTCCGGACCTCAAAAGTGGCACCATATAAATAGTGTCTCCACTTTTTCAGTGCATGAACTATCGCTAGTAACTCTCGCTCGTAAGCCGAGTAGTTACGTTGCGCACGATCTAACTTTTTACTTTCAAATGCAATTGGGCGTCCCTTTTGCCTAAGTACGGCCCCAATGGCCTCATTACTAGCGTCTATTTCCAAAACAAACAGCTCATTCGGATCGACAATTGTCAAAACAGGTGCAGCTGCTACGGTCACCTTGAGCTTGTCAAAGCTCTTCTGTTGGGCGTCCCCCCAACTAATGTTTTTTGTTTTTGACCGTTAACTGGTCAGTCAACGGGACTGCGATCTTCGCGTAGTCCTTCACATACTGTCGGTAGAACCCCGACATGCCAAGAAAAATCTGCAGTTCCTCGAGATTCTTCGGCGCTGGCCATTTAAGAATAGCCTCTACTTTTTCTGGCTCCATCCACGTACCATCGGCGGATGTAATATGGCCAAGGTAGTGAATTTCTGTTTCAAAAAATTCACATTTGCTTTTCTTTGCAAATAATTTGTGCTCTCGCAACAACTTGAACACTAGACGCAAATGCTCTATGTGTTCTTTCTGTGTCTTACTGTACACAAGAATATCATCTAGGAAAACTACTACGAATTTTCCCAGATATGGACGTAAAATACTGTCCATCAGCGTCATGAACGTCGCTGGAGCATTGGTTAGCCCAAATGGCATAACCAAAAACTCAAAATGCCCGAAACGGGTCCTAAATACTGTCTTCGCAACATCTTCTGCTTTTATTCTAACCTGATGATACCCAGATCTCAGGTCTATTTTTGTGAAGTATCTCGATCCATAGAGTTGATCAAACAACTCATCCATGCCTGGCATCGGATACTTGTTCTTAATCGTTATCTGATTAAGAGCCCTATAGTCTATGCACATCCGCATAGATCCGTCTTTCTTCTTTACCAGAAGAATAGGCGATGCCCACGGACTTGAACTAGGCCGAATAAAGCCTTTGTTCAAATATTCCGTTAATTGTTTTTCCACCTCCTGTGCCTCGGAGTGGCTTAATCTATAAGCAGGTTTGCTTATAGATTTTGATCCTGGCATAACTTCGATGCCATGGTCTACTTCCCTAGATGCTGGTAAACCATCTGGTAAATCATCAGGAAAAACATCTTGAAATTCTTCTAATAAATTCGTTAAAGTATCTACGTACTTTTTCTTTAATGTCTCATTCACCTTGGATTTTTTATTGTTTGAATCACATGCATGCCAAACAAGGTTTTCAAACAGTGGGTCTCGTCCAAGATTATTTTGTTTTTCTTGTTTGTCTACGCAAACATCATTTATCGTTTCATCTACGGAAACAGAATTCAAAAGAGGGTAACAAGCATATACCTCTGCTATCTGGTCTCTGCGGACCGCTGTACACAGCTCCATGGAGGAAATAAGTGGTGTGGCAGGGACAGTACGGTCGCCCTGCAGGGTGATGACTCTACCTCCATGCTCAAAACATAGCGTATTATGTAAGTAATTCCGAGCTAGACTAGGGCCCAAGCCATACAGCCACTCCCTGCCTAGATATACGTCTGCTCTGGCTAAGTGCATGACCTAAAAGTCAAGCGGAGCCTTGTAGTCCTGCATAGATAATGGGACCCCCAATACTACGGTATTCCATACCGTTTTGTCATATCCGTTGGCTAGGCCAACAGTATACTCATGATCACTCTGGGTCTCAGTCAATCCCAACTTCTTGACTAACGAGTAGTTCAAGAAATTGTGACTAGCTCCATCATCAATAAAAACTGTGACTCTACGGCCACCTATGGTGCCATACATGTGCACCATGTCATGCGGACCTACAGTAGGCTGCCACATCGCTGGTGTCACTGAACAAGCGTGATGCTCATCACAATGGCACACTGTCACCTCTTTGAACTCTGCGGAACTGAGAGGGAGTCTCTGCACTGTATGCAACTGCCTAGAAGATTTACCATCTTTTTTGGGCTCGTTGCCACTCGTTCTGGCTTTAGGCTTTGGACACTCAGCCTTCGTGTGTCCTCCTTCATTGCAATTAAAGCAGCGATTTTTCTTTCGCGCTTTAATATATTGCTCTTTCTTTTGGTTTTCGGTGTCTCTTTTTTTTCTGGATGGTCGCGGTTTTTTAGACCAATGACCACCCTGTCCTTCCTGGTCCGTCCTATCCCCTTGTTTGTCACTGCGGAACCCTTTTCTTTTGAGGCCTGACCTCCTCTTTTCACTACCCTCGGCCCTGCTAGAACCACCACGCGCACTACGGCGCTTGATGTCATCGAATATCTGTGCATATTGAATTGCCTCTGCTAAGTCTTTAGGCTGTAGGGGTTCTACGTACTCAAGGTAATCATCTTTGAGGCCTCTCTTAAAGCCTTGCAATGTCTAGAATGCATCGATTCCCTTTAGCTTGAGTACTATCTCCCTGTAGTTTGAGATGTACTGAGTTAGGGATTTGTTCTCCATCGAGCACTTGTCCCATAACTCCTAGCTTCTCTCTGCCTCATTAACAGGCAAAAATTCTTTTCGAAACATTGTTTCAAATTCCGTCCAAGTGGCAGGGCGAGTTTTCAGACTCATCCACCACTTGTACGCTTTGCCGGTTAAAGAGAGGCTAGCCTCTACGGGCTGTATACGGCTAGGCTGCTGTCACAGCGCATGCAAATCTGACCACTTCGCTAGAAACATATTGACTGAGTCCTTGTTTCTCTCCTTTTCCTCGCCACCAAAACTAGGCGGCTTTAAGTCTTTAACAACGACGAAGCTATCGCTACGGACGGCCCCGCAGGCGCATCGGCCTGTATTCCTGCAACCACTGGCGAGGCTACGCTCACCCGTGCCGCAGGAGCTCAGTTACCACGAGGAGTCGGAGTATTAGCCGAGGCGGCTGTCAGTGCATCTAACCATGTGGAGATGCTTTGTAGCATCGTGACTAAATCAGCCTGGACTTTACCCATAGTGTTCAATTTGGCATTAAGATATTTAAACAGTCCACTAGAGAGCTCTGTCTCTGTCAGGACATCAGCAGGGTCCAATAGGTCATAGTCATCATCGTCATAATCCAAGAGGTCCTCCTCGGTCCCCTCGGCGACATCAGTGTTCATGTCCTCTGGCTCATCGGCCAAAAAGGGGTCATCAGCCAATGCGGCCACTGCGGGCTCGCTGGGTCCTAAGGCAGGGTCAATAGACGAGGAGGGCGCTGGCGGATCACGAGTGATCGATAAGCGCGCTCTGGACCGAACAACGGTCGGGGGCGTGTATGGCCTGACAATTCGATCGGGGCCAAACCCGCGACCGAGGACAAGAGATTGGAAAAACCTAGAGCAGTAGAAGGCGGTGGGGACACACTACGCCTAGCAGACATTTTTAATTCTTGCAAAAAATAATGCGAGAACTCGGAAATCACTAAAAAAACGCTAATAAAAATGAGCAGTGGTGGAGAGAGAATAATAGTCACCCCCCTTTACGGTCGCCTGTCGATTTGTGTTGCGTTGCGAGCCTCTACAAGGACGCTTCCGGGATGCTCTGATCCACGAGAAAATGCCTGCAACTCATAACAAAAATTAAAATGATCGAGAGGTGCCTTGCCGGGATTATTTCTTGCGGGGATAATTCTCCTCCCCAGCCGAGAGAGAGAGTTTCCTTGAATTTTTTGATTTTTAATTTTCAATAAATGAATAATAAAAATTAATTTTAAAAAAATATTTTTTTTTAAATCTTTAATTTTCAATAAATGAATAATAAAAATTATTTAAAAAAATAATTTTTTGGGTCTCTGGCCACTGGTGGGTTGGCTGTTGGTGCTGGCCATTGTGGCCCTTGGCCGCCGCCGCCGTTGGCTGGTTGGCGCCGCCGCCACTGGCCGCCCATGGCTGGCCTGGCTGGCTGGCCGCTGCCGAGCTTCAGCGCCTCACACTCGTCGCTCTCTTCTACGCCTCACACTCGTGGGCCCTCGCAGAGCTTCAACGCCTCACACACACGGAATTGCAGCTTCGAGTAGCTAATAAGGTTCCTGCGCGTAATGCGACGGCTTGTTTCACCCCACCGTAATGCGACAGCTTGTTTCGCCCCCACACACACATGGAATTGCTTCGCCCCCACACACACAGGGGCTGGTCGTGGGGGTGGTCTGCGCCCCCCCACTTCAACAAGGGATAAGTGGGACTGGCCGGGCTGGTTTCGCCCCCGTTCATCCCACGTTTATTTCGTGGGGGTTGGTCTGCGCCCCCCCCACCTCGACACAGGTTTCAATCCTTTGAAACCTTCAACGCAGAGTATTTCGAATCGATTCAACGCAGAAAACAAAAGAAAAACAACCAAAAATTTTCTTACATGCGATGCTGTGTGTGTCGGGGAGAGAGAGTGAGAGAGAGAGAGAAAGAGTTCTTCCCTTCAAAAGTCTTGGCCCTCCTTCCTCCACACACTCCCTTGTGTAGATAAGGGTGAGGAGATTGTGGATGAAAACCATCGAGTGGGCTCCGGTCCCCCGTTCGCGCGCGGACTCTCACGATCCCTTCGAACCATGCTCTGATACCAGTGTTAGATATCCGTAACGCCGCTACGGGCGTTACCACAAGAGGGGACGGCCTCTGGCTCACCACCTAGCCATAGAGGAAGAATGAGGATTGCCCCTCATCCCCCAGGCTATATAGTGTGTGGCCTGCCGTCCACACTAGCCTGGCCGCCCATGACTCCGCATGGGCGTCCTCTCCCACTGAACCCCGGATATGGCCATCCGGTCTGCCGTCGGTCATCACAGGCATTACAGCCTACGTGACAGAGAAGAAGGCCCCCTTCACATGGGCAAAGAAGAGGAGGGAGAGGGCCAGGAGAGGAAGGAGAGGGGAGCCACATCGTGGGTATGTGTTTGTGTGTGCATGCATGTGTGTGAGCCTATGTGTATTTGTGCATATCACACACGACCTGAAATTTTGTGTGCACAAACACGAGATCATACACGTATTCAAAGTTCCACATATTTTCACATGTGGCACGAGCATGTGTTTGTGTGTGCATGCATGTGTGTCTACGTGCGTATGTCACACACACAAATGCAAACACACATAGTTCATGCATGTGCATAAGGCAGAGACTCATATGCACGAGTGCTAGAGAGAGTGTAAGTGTTCGAGATTTTGTGTGTGTGTGGGGGGGGGGCAAGAGAGAGAGAGAGAGAGAGAGAGATTCCATGTTGTACTTGAAGACCAAATGGGCCGAACAGTGGGGCAAGCCCAGAAACATGAAAGGTAGTTTCAGCATCCTATTTGCACAATGGGCATAAGTGTGACAACAATCCATCTCAAAATTCTATCTCTGAGAGGGAGATTGTCATGTATGATCCTCCATAATAGGAAATTTAGCTTGGGGGAGTGGGTTGCCTTCCAAACTGAAGTGACTCGAGATTTCCAGATCTGCAGTTGATCAAAGGGGGCAAGTTTCTTCCACTTGTC